>NC_083227.1:4226186-4569189 GCF_032191835.1 Heteronotia binoei
CTTTGCTCACTGTGCTGGATTCCTAGTCTGAGGAAGCGTGCTTAAGAGCACACGAAAGCTCACGTTCTAAATAAAAATGGGTTGGTCTTAAAGGTGCCGCTTGACTCCTGCTTCAGACCAACACGGCTGCCCGCTTGGATCTATCCTTAGAAATAAGCCTTGGAGACGAGGGGGGATAAGCTTTGAGATCTTGGGAGGGAGGGAGGGAGGGAGGCGTGGATCATGCCAAGCCGTGGCTGTCCCAGGATGGCCACTTTCCTCCCCTGTAGCCATTTTCTCCCAGGGAACTGACCTCTGTCTGCAGGAGATTCATTATGGAAACGGGTAAAGCCACCCTAACCAACTACCGTGAATAAATAACAAACATATTTTACTGCAGTTCCATATATTGCTTCTTCGTATATTCAGTAATCCATAAATCAATTCACAGTCCACATCTCTTTCATACATATACCATTGTATAGCCCAGGAATGCCAACGGTAGCTCTCCGGATGTTTTGGGGTTTTTTGCCTACAACTCCCATCAGCCCCAGCCATTGGCCATGCTGGCTGGGGCTGATGGGAGTTGTAGGCAAAAAAAAATCTGGAGAGCTACCGTTAGCCACCGCTGGTATAGCCCACAATATAAAGTGCCCTAAATGGCTCTTAAAGTGCAAGCGTCTTCTCAGCCTCACGCAACCCCAGGCCAAAAGCCTCACGCAACAGCAGGCCAAAAGCCTCACGCAACAGCAGGCCAAAAGCCTCACGCAAAAAAAAACCCCATCTACCGTTGGCCACCCCTGCTCTAGAGGAGGGTGTGGAATTGTTTTCTGTGGCCCCGGAAGGTAGGACCAGAATCAAGGGGTTGAAATGAAATCAGAAGAGTTTCCATCTCAACATTAGGAAGAACTTCCTGACCATTAGAGCAGTTCCTCAGTGGAACAGGCTTCCTCCTTGGGAGGTGGTGGACGCTCCTTCCTTGGAGGTTTTTAAACAGAGGCTAGATGGCCATCTGACAGCGATGAAGATCCTGTGAATTTAGGGGGAGTGTTTGTGAGTTTCCTGCATTGTGCAGGGGGTTGGACTAGATGACCCTGGAGGTCCCTTCCAACTCTAGGATTCTTCGGGAGGTGGTGGGTTCTCCTTCCTTGGAGGTTTTTAAACAGAGGCTAGATGGCCATCTGACAGCGATGAAGATCCTGTGAATTTAGGGGGAGTGTTTGTGAGGTTCCTGCATTGTGCAGGGGGTTGGACTAGATGACCCTGGAGATCCCTTCCAACTCTAGCATTCCTGACCGTTAGAGTGGTTCCTCAGTGGAACAGGCTTCTTTATTGGGAGGTGGTGGGCTCTCCTTCCTTGGAGGTTTTTAAACAGGGGCTAGATGGCTATCTGACAGCAATGAAGATCCTGTGAATTTAAAGAGAGGTATTTGTGGGTTTCCTGCATTGTGCAGGGGGTTGGACTAGATGACCCTGGAAGTCCCTTCCAACTCTATGATCCTATGATTCTAGGTCCTGGAGATCTGCTCTAACAACGCGGCATCTCCAGACTGCAGGGATCAGACCCCTTTCTCTCCCCCCCCCACCCCGTAGGAAAGGGCGACCGCAGAGAGGGGATTTGGTGGCCTCAGTCCAGGTGACCCCATCCCTTCCCCAAACTCTAGCTTCCCCCTAAAAAGTCTCCAGGCATTTCCCCAACCTGGAGTTGGCAACCCTAAAAAGGAGGTCTTCAAAAGTGCCCTGAGAAGACCGGGGGGGGGGGGGGGGACGCGGTGGAGGTGGATGATAGTTGAAGTTTGAGAACTGTCGCGAGGAAGGTCTGAGTTCAGACTTCCCTCTGAATAGACCATTGCAGGGTGCGTGGGTGGGTGGTGGAGAGGAGGGGGAAGACGGAGGAGCTCCTGGAGGATAGAAAGGGCTGACTTTGAGTTTGGGGAATTTCTGAGGAGGGGAGGGTCCTCGGAGGTTGAAAACCCTAGAGTCCCTCCCCCCCCACCCAACAGCTAGTTTCTACCGAGGAACTAAGCTCTGCAACCTGGAGGTGAGTTTTAATACGAAGAGACCTCCAGGCCCCACTGAGAGGCTGACCAGCCTAGCAGAGAACTTGCGGGAGGAGAACCCCCCTTTCCTCCAGCCTGGGGTCCCTTGACAGGGATAATCCAGGGTGGGGGGGTCCTTCACCTTCAGCCTCCTGCAGGGCTGGATCGGGGGGGGGGGGGGCAGAGGGGGGCGCTTGGCCCGGGCGCCGACAGAGGGGGGCACCAAATTGGGTATGGAGCCCATTGTATTCTATGGGACCATAAGATAAAATGGCCCATAAGGGGGCGCCGTTTTTTAATTTTGCCTCCCCTCAAAAAACGTATCGATCCAGTCCTGGCCCCATGCCCCCCACCAGCTGTGTACCTTCGCCTGCCTGACCCCAAAGTGGCAATAGGCATCTCCCTGGACGTGCGAGGAAGGAGCCACGAGGCCCTGTGTTTTCTTTCCATGGGACAACAGAAACATGCAGCTATTTTAAAAAGAGCCTAATCTGATAACATCTAACAATTGAGTCCTGTGGTCCTTATTATAGGTGGATGACTAAGGAAGTGGGGCCCTTGGAGCTTTGGCCTCCGTTTCCTGAGAAGGCTGAGCAGCACGGGAGGGTGCCAAGTTACTCCTGAGCAGCCCCATTGAGCAGCATAAGGCATGGCTCCTCTTTGAAAAAACAGGATGCGTCTTTTTCTTTTCTCTGCAGCACTGAAAGGATTAAAAGAGCTGAGCTGCTGGCTGGAGTGGCTGAGCAAGGCATTGGGGGGGGAGGGTCAGAGAAGAGTTGAGACTGTTTTCCTGGTGGGGTTTACTTTTGCAGGGCTAAGAAGAAGATGTTGGATTTATATCCCGCCCTCCACTCCGAAGAGTCTCAGAGTGGCTCACAATCTCCTTTACCTTCCTCCCCCACAACAGACACCCTGTGAGGTAGATGAAGATATTGGATTTATATCCCGCCCTCCACTCCGAAGAGTCTCAGAGCGGCTCACAATCTCCTTTACCTTCCTCCCCCATATCAGGCACCCTGTGAGGTGGGTGGGGCTGAGAGGGTTCTCACAGCAGCTGCCCTTTCAAGGACAGAGTCTCAGAGCGTCCTACAATCTCCTTTCCCTTCCTCCCCCACAACAGACACCGTGTGAGGTGGGTGGGGCTGAGAGGGCTCTCACAGCAGCTGCCCTTTCAAGGACAACCTCTGCCAGAGCTCTGGCTGACCCAAGGCCATGCCAGCAGGTGCAAGTGGAGGAGTGGAGAATCAAACCTGGTTCTCCCAGATAAGAGTCCTCACACTTCACCACTACACCCAACTGACTCTCCAGGGGCATAGGAAGACTGGGTGAACATCATACAATCATGGAGTTGGAAGAGACCTCCAGGGTCATCTGTTCCAACCCCCTGCACAATTCAGGAAAATCCACAGATACCTCCCCCTATGTTTACAGGATCAGTGCTGCTGTAAGATGGCCATCTTGCCTCTGTTTAAAAGCCTAGAATCATTGGGCTTTTTCACACAGCCTATGTATTCCGGTATGGAAGCTGGTCAGTTACTGAACAGTAACGGGTTTCTGCTGGCATTTTAGACAGACCCGACTCAGTAACTGGCTGCTACCGGAATACTGTCACCTTCTCACACAGTCCCGTGGCTGTCCCGGTAGTGAGGCATGCCTGAGTCGTTACTAACAAAGAGCAGCTTCCTCCAGTCTTCAACCCCTCCTTCCAGGTTGAAATCGGTATGGGGCGCTGTGTGAAATGTCCAGTATCTAATCTGGGAGCAGTTTTCGCGCCCTTTTTTGCCCGCCGGCACACGATCTCTGGCTTTTTTTTGGAACGTCCGGCTAAGGGATGCCTGGGTTTCATTAAGATGTTAGAGATCACCGCCACTGAAACTTGGTAACTTATCTCAATGGAGCCTAGCCATCTCTATGGTGGTGCTGTTGTGATACGTCGCTATAGCGCTATAGCAATCTTTGCCCGACGTTCCAAAAAAAAAAAATAATAAGCCAGAGATTGCGTGCCAACAGGCGAAAACGGCTGGTGCTAGTGGAAGCGAGATAAAAGCGGAACAGTGTGAAATGGCTTGCTTCAATCACGGAACCCTACCGGGGAAAAAAACATGTGTCTGAAAACTTCCATCCCTGTCTCGGATTACTGCAAGGTGGCACGATACCGACTCCCTTCTGGTTTCCACCGGTAAGTGTGAAAAGGCGCATAGAGTTGGAAGGGACCTTCAGGGTCATCTAATCCAACCCCCTGCACAATGCAGGAAACTCACAAACACCTCCACCTAAATTCACAGGATCTTCATTGCTGTCAGATGTCCATCTAGCCTCTGTTTAGAAACATCCAAGGAAGGAGAGCCCACCAGCTCCTGAGGAAGCCGGTTCCACTGAGGGACTGCTCTAATGATCAGTGCAAAATTGCATAATGCCATGGATCAATTTCTCAGGGATTTCTTTACAACTGAAGTAAAATTTGTTGGTTATTTATTCACGGTAGCTGGTTGTTGTGGCTTTACCCATCAGGAGGTTGGCAACTCTGTTAGGCACCAGTTTTGTCCTGCTGTGTAAGTGGAGTTGGTTGGGAGGGGATCAAAGGTGTTGAATCATTCATGCTGATTGGCTGGCCCCAATGTCAAGTATTTTGGCTGACCCCCACCTCCATCCCCCTATCTCCAGCAGGGCACCAGTGAGATGCTTAGTAGCCACGCAAAAGTGTTCCAGGTCTTGGCGTAGGCTTTATCCCAAATAGTCTGGACTCTGGAGAAGGCGCCTCCTTTCTGGGTGAGCTGGAATACGGGGCCAGGAGAAAACTGTGATAATTCTCTGTGTGAAGGTCTCATGGTATATCCTTTGCTTCTTTTCTGTGGTGGGGTTGTATTTGTGTGTGTGTTTGTGCACGTGCACCTGGAACTCATGGCAATCTCTAGAAACTGACCCCTACTGGGGACCTGGAGGAAATTCAGGGAGGTGTCTGAATAAAGCCTGCCCCAGCCTTCTAACCTGGTATTCCAAGGAGGTTTCCCATCCAGAAGGGTCCAGGGCTTTCTCCTTCTGCTTAGCTTCTGAAATCTGAGATCAGGCTTGCCTGGGCTATCCTGCTTTTTTTTGGGGGGGGGGAGAGGGGTAAGAGGTCTTAAGGGATACTGTTCACCTGGGTTGGTTCCCCTTGGAAGGAGAAACCGCTGCAGACTTCTGGTTTCTTGTTATTATTTGCTTTAATGACAGATACCCTGGCAGAGCTGAGCACAGGTAGTAGCGAAATGATAGGATCTTAGCTTACAACTGTGTAAATGAAAAAACCGCTAAGAGACACCATAAGAGAAGCCATGTTGGATCAGGCCAATGGCCCCTCCAGTCCAACACACTGTGTCACACAATGGCCAGAAAAACCAGGTGCTATCAGGAGGTCCACCAGTGGGGCCAGGACACTAGAAGCCTTCCCACTGTGCCCCCCATGCCCAAGCACCAAGAATACAGCGCATCACTGCCCCAGAGAGTTCCATAAGAACATAAGAGAAGCCATGCTGGATCAGGCCAATGGCCCATCCAGTCCAGCACTCTCTGTCACATAAGAATATAAGAGAAGCCATGTTGGATCAGGCCAATGGCCCATCCAGTCCAACACTCTGTATCACATAAGAACATAAGAGAAGCCATGTTGAATCAGGCCAATGGCCAATCCAATCCCACACTCTGTGTCACATAAGAATATAAGAGAAGCCCTGTTGGATCAGGCCAGTGGCCCATCTTGTCCAACACTCTGTGTTACATAAGAACATAAGAGAAGCCATGTTGGATCAGGCAAATGGCCCATCCAGTCCATCACTCTGAGTCACATAAGAACATAAGAGAAGCCATGTTGGATCAGGCCAGTGGCCCATCCAGTCCAACACTCTGTGTCACATAAGAACATAAGAGAAGCCCTGTTGGATCAGGCCAGTGGCCCCTCCAGTCCAACACTCTCTGTCACATAAAAATATAAGAGAAGCCATGTTGGATCAGGCCAATGGCCAATCCAGTCCAACATTCTGTGTCACATAAGAACATAAGAGAAGCCCTGTTGGATCAGGCCAATGGCCAATCCAGTCCAACAGTTTGTGTCACATAAGAATATAAGAGAAGCCATGATGGATCAGGCCAATGGCCCCTCCAGTCCAGCACTCTCTGTCACATAAGAATATAAGAGAAGCCATGTTGGATCAGGCCAATGGCCCATCCAGTCCAACACTCCGTATCACATAAGAACATAAGAGAAGCCGTGTTGAATCAAGCCAATGGCCAATCCAATCCCACACTCTGTGTCACATAAGAATATAAGAGAAGCCCTGTTGGATCAGGCCAGTGGCCCATCTTGTCCAACACTCTGTGTCACATAAGAACATAAGAGAAGCCATGTTGGATCAGGCAAATGGCCCATCCAGTCCAACACTCTGAGTCACATAAGAACATAAGAGAAGCCCTGTTGGATCAGGCCAATGGCCCAGCCAATCCAACACTCTGAGTCTCATAAGAGAAGCCATGTTGGATCAGGCCAGTGGCCCATCCAGTCTAACACTCTGAGTCACATAAGAACATAAGAGAAGCCCTGTTGGATCAGGCCAATGGGCCATCCAGTCCAACACTCTGTGTCACATATGAAATTGGACTAGCTTTCCACCACTTAAAGGAGTCCTTCTTACCTTTTACAGCTTCCATTACTTTGTTTGTTAACCATGAAGGCCTTTTCTTATACCTGTTTGTGCCTTTCCTAACTTCTGGTATATATTTTATCTGAGCTTCTAGGATTGTAGTTTTAAATAGCCTCCAAGCTTCCCCAAGGGTTTTGACTGTATTTACCTTTCCTTTCAGTTTCCTCCTCATCTCAGAAAATTTACCCCTTTTAAAGTTAAAAGTGATTGTGCTGGTCTTTTGGGTCAACTCCCTTTTTATACAAATGGTGAAATCAATAGCATTATTTAAACAACAAGACTATATAGAGGTCAGTGGTGTTCTGAGCAAGGTTGCGCATAGAACTTCAAATAGACAAGAGCATGTAGCAAAAAGACATGCACAGAAGACAGTGCAAAAACAGTCTGTCCAATCACAAATGAGTGACAATATTCCAGTATTTAGTTCATGGAGCTAAAGGAAGCCCTTCCAAAGACGTCTGTTCTAGATACCAAGATGTTTCATCCGTCTTTCTTCCGTTTGAAGGCTTATTTATCACTGGATCCCAATCTTTACAATACATTCACAGAAGACTAACAAGGTTCAGAACATGTCTGTAAGATTTCCAGGGGGGTCACAAACAGTCCCTCTTGTCCCAAAGAACCAGTGTGTCACATCTAAAATAGCTTGGTTTGTTATTCAGTAAAAGGATATTAAACCTGGTCGACAAAACACAAGAAATACCAAGGCCAAACTCACTATGGAGGTTTCTGATGTTCAGTGGACTATTTTCATTCTTTTTTTATTTTCCTTTTGACATCCTGCTTTTTGTCTCTCTCTGTTCCCTAAGGGAGAAGCCATCCTGGATAGCCAAATGAATAAAGGCATATATTCGAAGACAGAGTTGACCCAAGAGAAGGGGAAGGAGATGGAAGAGCAGGACCCAGAAGGGCCTGGGATGGGCAAGAAAGCGAGGGAAAGCCCCCATCCCATCCAACCTGGAAGTGGTGCTGAATTCTGGGAAAGAGCTGTGCCAGAGTTCTTGGCTCAGGACACCATGACCTCAGATGCACAGTTCCAACACTTCCGGCAGTTCCGCTACCATGAGGCCGATGGGCCTCGAGCGGTTTGCAACCAGCTCCATGGACTTTGCAGCCAGTGGCTGAAGCCGGAGAGGCACACCAAGAAGCAGATCCTGGACCTGGTGATCCTGGAGCAGTTCCTGACTCTCCTGCCCCAGGAAATGCAGGGCTGGGTCAGAGGATGTGGGCCGGAGACCAGTTCCCAGGCGGTGGCCCTGGCCGAAGGTTTCCTCTTGAGTCAGGCAGAGGAGAAGAGGCAGGCAGAACAGGTGAGGGGATTCTCTCCTGTATGTCTAATTCAAGCAACTAAATCTGACCTTATCTTAAAGTTTCCTTGCTAGATAATTTCTCAGAGCCTCTTCTGCTAGAAGATTTCTGATCCCTGCAGGTACCTCACCAGCTCTGCTGACAGAAGGGTGCAGAGTCTGGGAGTGGGGCAGGATCCCTTCCTTGGTCTCTTTTCCATTCCATCTCTTACCCCTCTCCCTGGCTGCTGTTTCAGATGCAGGGACCCTCTTTGGAGATGGAAGTTGCAATCCCTGAGGGAGGAGCTCTCTTGGAGCAGGGGCAGAGGGTGCAGGCGGTGGAGCGTGCCCAAGATGCCCTCTCCTGTGGTAAGGACTCCTTGTGCCTGGATGCAGTTGGGGCAGCCTGTGAATGTGGTGGGTAGAGAGTTCAGGTCGGGGGTGGGGTGGAATACGTATTTCTACAGACAACACAGAGTTAATTGGTGGCACTCAATGCCCACTTACTCTGATGCCTCTAAAAGGAGATTAGACAAATTCCTGTAGGTCAGTTTCTCCCATTAATTAAAAAAAATCATACCTTCCTTTCATAAAAGTTCTCAAATTGCCTGGGGAGGGGGGAAGGTTGAGAAACCTCAGCAGAGCTATTCAGCCTGGTAAATGAAGGGAACCTCTAACTTTCGGGGGCAGCAGAGCTCTGAAAACCAGTCTGGGGGTCCAATAATCCTGGGGAATCCTGGCTTCTGTGCCAGTGCTTGAAGGGTCATCTGGGGGGCTGCTGTGGGCAGCAGGGTGTGGAGTAGGGATGGCAGGCGATGGCCCTGCACACTAAGGAAGTTTTGGGAGGGGCTTGGGAGAGATGTGCTGCCATGTTGCATCTGGCTGAAAACCTAGATGTGAGCACACCAAGAGACACTCTGAAAACTCACTCATATCACCCTCCAGAATCACTCAGGTAACGTCTGGTCCAATGTGGTAGTGATGTTTCATGCTGCGTCATTTCCACACATCCCTTTTCCTTCCAGCAAACACAAGTCCCACAGAAGTCTGAAACATGTTGGCAGCGTGTGTAATCCATGAGGCGTATGGGTACCATGTGCTTCTCTTCTACCTTTTCCAGAATTTATTAGAAGATGTTTTAAAATGTATTTAGTGTACACTTAGTTTCAGAATGCTGGGAGTGGGGTGTGTGTGTGTGTGAAGCAGAGAATGAACAAGCAAACACCCTTCCTTCCTCTTTTGTCTCAGGAACAGGCAGTGAAGAGATGCTGTTGAGCTGTCGTCTTTTCCAAGGAGTGGGGAAAGCTGCTGCACCTCCAATCCAGGTAGGAGAGATGAGCAGGGAACAACCTGGCCCCCATCCTTTCTCAGGGGAGCTTTTCTTCGTGCTGTTTCTACAAGAGGTCCATATGAGAGGTCCTCTGAACGCTGTTCCCTTTACCCATCCCAAGCCATGCATCCTGTACCTTCCTTCCAGTGTAAGATCTCTGCCTGGCTTGATTTCTGAAGAGGAGGGAATCTTCTTTTTCTTCCAGGTTCCCTTTTCCTTTGAGGAGGTGTCCGTCTCTTTCATGGAGGCAGAGTGGGCCCTGCTGGATCCGGGACAAAGAGCTCTGTACAGGGAAGTCATGCTGGAGAACTATGAGAATGTGGCCTCTCTGGGTAAGGATCTTTCCTCAGTGCCCAATGTTCCAGTGTGATGAGGGATAAATCAAAATATTCAACAGCTATACAGAGCCAGTGTGTAGTGGTTAAGTGCACGGACTCTTATCTGGGAGAACCAGGTTTGATTTCCCACTCCTCCACTTGCAGCTGCTGGAATGGCTTTGGGTCAGTCATAGCTCTCGTAGAGCTGTCTTTAAAAAAGCAGCTTTCTGAGAGAGCTCTCTCAGCCCCACTCATGTCGTTGTTTAATCAAATTTTATTAAGTTTCATATATGGAAAGTTGGGAGTTGGGGGGAAAGGAGGAAAGGAAAGGCCAGTGTGTATGCAAAGCCTAGCAGTTTCTAGCACATGCTGAGAAAGTGAAAGTAACAGAACTGCCAGGTAGATCATCTAAGTGACAGAAGGTGGCTGGTTGCCAGATTGCATCAGCCTGAGCAATGTCAGCATGACTCAGCAGGAAGCTGATTGGTTACCTGGCTGGACCTGATGTATAAATGTACAAAGACACTTTACTGTGTGTGGGATATGTATGGTGGAGGTGCAGCGGAGCATTCTGTCGGTTTGGAGAGTGAAGGTGTAAATAAATTGTATATAGTGGTTTTAACACTGCTGTGTGCAAGCCTTCATTCTTTGCGTCACTAAAACCACCCTCACTAAGCACAGGCGCATCAACAGTGCAAGCACCAGTCGTTTCCAGCTCTGAGGTGATGTTGCTTTCACAACATTTTCACGGAAGACTTTTTACAGGGTGGTTTGACATTGCCTTCCCTAGTCATCTCCACTTTCCCCGCAGCAACCTGGGGGACTCATTTTACCGACCTCATAAGGATGGAAGGCTTAGTCAACCTGGAGCCAGCTACCTGAAAACCCAGCTACAACCGGGGATCGAACTCAGGTCATGAGCAGAGCTTAGGACTGCAGTACTGCAGCTTTAACACTCTGCACCACGGGGCAGAGTAAAGGGGGGGGGGTACAAAAAGGAAAAAAGTAGATTACAGTTATTTCTACTTTAAAAGAACAATAAGTACATAATTAATATATCTGCACACATTCAGAATTCTTATATGTATTACCTTTAGATTCTACAAACACTTTGTGACCTTTTAGTATTTTTATAAACTCCTGGTGCTTTGCTTGAACATTTAATAACAAACTCCAAATTTATATCTGTCATATTACAAAACCAGATCTATATATCCTTAATATCTAAAGAGAAAAAGGAAGAAAGGAGAAGGAAAGAAAAATCTTGATCTTCAATACAAGCTTATTTACCACCAAAAAAAAAAAACCCCAGCTAGTTTCCTTTGTTTGAGTTATCAGAGGAGAGTTTCAAGGCTACTGATAAAAAGCAGACATTCCGAGTTAGAAAGTTCAGGTCTAATGTGTATACTCTATGAGCTAGTATGAATAATTCTACACACCTTATTTGGAAAATTAGCCCATTTTAATAAAAATAAAATAAATAGTTTGATGGGGAACCCAATGGACATTAGAATATTAATAACCTACCTCTGTTGCCCTAATTCTCCCCACCGATAAGGAAAAACAAAACTAAAGGAGATAACCGTTCCTAACTCTCTTTCATGCTAAGCAAACAAAGGACTTGCCACCCAATAAGAGAAAGAACTTCATGACCGTTAGAGCGATTCCTCAGTGGAACAGGCTTCCTCGGGAGGTGGTGGGCTCTCCTTCCTTGGAGGCTGGATGGCCATCTGACAGCAATGAAGATCCTGTGATTTAGGGGGAGGTATTTGTGAGTTTCCTGCATTGTGCAGGGGGTTGGACGAGATGACCCTGGAGGTCCCTTCCAACTCTATGATTCTATGACTGTTAGAGCAGTTCCTCAGTGGAACAGGCTTCCTCGGGAGGTGGTGGGCTCTCCTTCCTTGGAGGCTGGATGGCCATCTGACAGCAATGAAGATCCTGTGATCTAGGGGGAGGTATTTGTGAGTTTCCTGCATTGTGCAGGGGGTTGGACGAGATGACCCTGGAGGTCCCTTCCAACTCTATGATTCTATGACTGTTAGAGCAGTTCCTCAGTGGAACAGGCTTCCTCGGGAGGTGGTGGGCTCTCCTTCCTTGGAGGCTGGATGGCCATCTGACAGCAATGAAGATCCTGTGATTTAGGGGGAGGTATTTGTGAGTTTCCTGCATTGTGCAGGGGGTTGGACTAGATGACCCTGGAGGTCCCTTCCAACTCTATGATTCTATGACTGTTAGAGCAGTTCCTCAGTGGAACAGGCTTCCTCGGGAGGTGGTGGGCTCTCCTTCCTTGGAGGCTGGATGGCCATCTGACAGCAATGAAGATCCTGTGATTTAGGGGGAGGTATTTGTGAGTTTCCTGCATTGTGCAGGGGGTTGGACTAGATGACCCTGGAGGTCCCTTCCAACTCTATGATTCAATAAGGAGGTTACAAATTCTGCTTGCTAACTTTCCTGGAAATGAAGAGAAAAATGGATTAATGCATTGAAATATATCTCAATGCATAGGGATTTGAACAAAAAGAATTTATCTTCAATAATTACTCAAAAAGGGGCAGTAAATGTATCTATATATTGATTTTAACCAAAATGCTCGTAATCATGATGTTTTATATAAAGTATATGTGATAGGTTTTATTCTTAAAGAACTGTAAGGAATATATTGAATAGTTTATCCTTTTAACCTTCCAATAAAACATATTTTAAGTTTTAAAAGGTTTTTAAGTTATTTAAAGATTTTTTGGGAGAATGCTTACCCAGATACTGTGTAAAAAAAGGGGGGGGGGGTAATGAAAAGCACATTCAAAAATAGAATCAGACAAAATGGCTCTAATGGAGAGCCAGTTTGGTATAGTGGTTAAGTGTGCGGACTCTTATCTAGGAGAACCGGGTTTGATTCCCCACTCCTCCACTTGCACCTGCTGGAATGGCCTTGGGTCAGCCATAGCTCTGGCAGAGGTTGTCCTTGAAAGGGCAGCTGCTGTGAGAGCCCTCTCCAGCCCCACCCACCTCACAGGGTGTCTGTTGTGGGGGAGGAAGGTAAAGGAGATTGTGAACCGCTCTGAGACTCTTCGGAGTGGAGGGCGGGATATAAATCCAGTATCTTCTTCTTCTTCTTCTTCTTCTAAAGTTATGAGATCCATTTTCAAACAGAGATTAGGATTAACTTTCAACACTTTCCAGTTCACTAAAATTATGAAATATAAAATATCCATGTACATATTAAAAAATTGATTTCCGTAATTATTCACAAGTACTCTCTTATCCTTTTAATATTTGTATTCAAAAATAAATTTAACTTTTGTTTCTTACTCTTAATGTGTAGTCACCCTGTTAAGCATAAATCATTAAAAGCCCCCAATTGTTAAACCTTCATTATAGCTTTAAGATTCATCCATCCCTTAAAAAAAACCTTGCCATTCAATTTAAAAAATAAAAATTCAGATAAGAATAAAAATCCCATATTTTTAAATACTATTTTTTTGGGGGGGGGGACCCTTTAAAAATCGATATTCCAAAGTGTTGCACTAATTCCATAATGTTGTGACAGTGTTAGTCTGTTGAATAATAGAGTTTTATAGTCTCTTCTTAAAAGCCTTCCAGGTTTTAATCCTCTTGATTAAGAACATAAGAACATAAGAGAAGCCATGTTGGATCAGGCCAGTGGCCCCTCCAGTCCAACACTCTGTGTCACACAGTGGCCAATATGTGTGTGTGTATATACACACACACATACACACACACATATACTATGGCTAATAGCCACTGATGGACCTCTGCTCCATATTTTTATCCAATCCCCTCTTAAAGCTGGCTATGCTTGTAGCCGCCGCCACCTCCTGTGGCAGTGAATTCCACATGTTAATCACCCTTTGGGTGATTCTTGCCGTGGGCCCTGCAGATTTTAACTGAATCAGCAAAATTCCCCCTTCTATCGCTCCCCAGTTCTACAGGGAACTTTAAAGCCATGTGGAGGTTGCTCTCCCCTTTCTTTATCTTGGCAGATGGTGTTTTCCGTTTCTTGTCCATGATTCTGTCTTTGCAGAAGGATTTTTACTCCTGGATTTAATAATGTCATGAGATCTAATACAGATTAAAAACGCAGGGTGGTTGACTTCATTTCTCCAGCCTGCAATATTGCAAGATACTAATTTGATTTTCTTGGTTGGTAGTTAATTTAGTCAGTCCCTGATTCAAGTCGGTTAAGAGCCCCGTCGGTGTCAAAGCTAACCGCCATTATCCAGACCCATACTGTGCCTTCTGCAAGTCAATTGAAATAGGAAAATTACATCTGGGTAATCACCCTCCTTAGAATCATCCACTGGGGTGGGGTGCACAATAACGTCACATTCAAAATTAGCTTTAGTTCAGTTTCGCCCGTCGACATTGATATAACTACCAAGCATTCCCGCATCTTCCAGTGTGAAGACCAAACAGGACCCTAACTTGTCCTGCATATTACTAACAGCTGGCAAATTTATATCTGTCCTTGGAGTTGTTAAATATATCTGTGGCACCAGCAGAGAATGTTTTGAGCATGATGGATCCTCAGCTTCCATGGCGCAGTTGCCATTGCCAAGAGAATGTTGAGTTGAAACTAAATCAAAAGAGTTTCCGGCTCAACATTAGGAAGAACTTCCTGACAGTGAGAGTGGTTCCTCAATGGAACAGGCTTCCTCCTTGGGAGGTGGTGGACTCTCCTTCCTTGGAGTTTTTTAAGCGGAGGCTAGATGGCCATTTGAAAGCAATGTGGATCCTTTGAATTTACGGTGAGGTATTTGTGAGTTTCCTGCATTGTGCAGGGGTTTGGACTAGATGACCCTGGAGGTCCCTTCCAACTCTATGATTCTAGGTTTTTAAACAGAGGCTAGATGGCCATCTGACAGCAATGTGGATCCTGTGAATTTAGGGGGAGGTGTTTGTGAGTTCCCTGCATTGTGCAGGGGATTGGACTAGGTGACGCTGGAGGTCCCTTCCAACTCTGTGATTCTATGAGTTAGGGTGGCACTTGACTACATCTCCCTCTGAGTAGGTAGAAGTTTCATAGATTGAGTCCTCAAGGAAAGTAATGTAGCAGGGTCAGAGTCAATTAATGCAGGAGTTTGAGCCAGTAATGGTGTTATTGTAACATCTTTAAACACTCGAGAAGGAAAGATGCCTCTGTTCCTCAGCCAGTCCTTATTATATAGCAAAATTCTTGGAACATTCTGAGGGAATGATGGGTGTATGGTTAAGATCAGCCAAGCTGGATGTGGCCAAAGGGCTGTCAATCCTTTTCTACTGCAGTCACATAGATGCCTTTGTAGCTTAACAAGCCTCCAAGGTGCTAACAGGACTTTGCTGTTTTCTTCCAGCCAAGAATGCTCAGGGGAAAGAAGAGGTTGAAGGACTTCATCAGCGAATGCCGGACAGAGTTAAAAATGAAGACTTGAAAGAAAACATTAGGAATCGAGGCAGACCTAAGAGAAAGAAAGGTGGCGGTATGGTTGAGAAGAGAGATGTAAGACAGCAGAATGTACATTTTCCAAAGAACAGGACAATGGAGGCAAGTAAATCCATTCGGTGCGGAAAGTACTTCAGAAATAGATCACAGGTCTGGATGCACCAAAGAATACACAGAGGCAAGAAATCCTTCAACTCCTTAGTGAGGGGGCATCTTAAAAGAAGTCTGAGAACTCACGAAGGAAAGAAACCTTCCAAATCTTTATTGTGTAGTAACAGATTCAGTAAGACTGGCAATCTTCAGCAGCACCAAAGAACCCACATGAGGGAGAAACCTTTTGAACGCTCAGAGTGTGGAGAGAGATTCAGTCAAAGTGGCAGTCTTCAGCGTCATCAAAGAACCCACACAGGGGAGAAACCTTTTGAATGCTCGGAGTATGGAAAGAGATTCAGTGAGAGGAGGACTCTTGAACAGCATCAAAGAACCCACATGAGGGAGAAACCTTTTGAATGCTCAGAGTGTGGAAAGAGATTCACTCGGAGTGGCAGTCTTCAAAGTCATCAGAGAACCCACACAGGGGAGAAACCTTTTGAATGCTCAGAGTGTGGAAAGAGATTCAGTGAGAGTGGCCATCTTCAATGTCATCAGAGAACCCACACAGGGGAGAAACCTTTTGAATGCTCAGAGTGTGGAAAGAGATTCAGTCGGAGTGGCACTCTTCACCGTCATCAGAGAACCCACACAGGGGAGAAACCTTTTGAATGCTCAGAGTGTGGAAAGAGATTCAGTCGGAGTAGCACTCTTCAACAGCACCAAAGAACCCACACAGGGGAGATACCTTTTGAATGCTCAGAGTGTGGAAAGAGATTCAGTAAGACTGGCAATCTTCAGCTGCACCAAAGAACACACACAGGGGAGAAACCTTTTGAATGCTCAGAGTGCGGAAAGAGATTTGGTCACAGTGGCAATCTTCAGCTGCACCAAAGAACACACACAGGGGAGAGACCTTTTGAATGCTCGGATTGTGGAAAGAGATTCAGTGAGAGGAGGACTCTTGAACAGCATCAAAGAACCCACATGAGGGAGAAACCTTTTGAATGCTCAGAGTGTGGAAAGAGATTCACTCGGAGTGGCAGTCTTCAAAGTCATCAGAGAACCCACACAGGGGAGAAACCTTTTGAATGCTCAGAGTGTGGAAAGAGATTCAGTGAGAGTGGCCATCTTCAACGTCATCAGAGAACCCACACAGGGGAGAAACCTTTTGAATGCTCAGAGTGTGGAAAGAGATTCAGTCGGAGTGGCACTCTTCACCGTCATCAGAGAACCCACACAGGGGAGAAACCTTTTGAATGCTCAGAGTGTGGAAAGAGATTCAGTCGGAGTAGCACTCTTCAACAGCACCAAAGAACCCACACAGGGGAGATACCTTTTGAATGCTCAGAGTGTGGAAAGAGATTCAGTAAGACTGGCAGTCTTCAGCTGCACCGAAGAACACACACAGGGGAGAAACCTTTTGAATGCTCAGAGTGTGGAAAGAGATTCAGTAAGACTGGCAATCTTCAGCTGCACCAAAGAACACACACAGGGGAGAGACCTTTTGAATGCTCAGAGTGCGGAAAGAGATTCAGTAAGACTGGCAATCTTCAACAGCACCAAAGAATCCACACAGGGGAGAAACCTTTTGAATGCTCAGAGTGTGGAAAGAGCTTCAGTTGGAGTGGCACTCTTCACCGTCATCAGAGAACCCACACAGGGGAGACACCTTTTGAATGCTCAGAGTGCGGAAAGAGATTCAGTGAGAGAAGTACTCTTCAAAAACATCATAGAACCCACACAGGGGAGAAACCTTTTGAATGCTCAGAGTGTGGAAAGAGATTCGGTTACAGCAGCAGTCTTCAGCTGCACCAAAGAACCCACACAGGGGAGAAACCTTTTGAATGTTCAGAGTGTGGAAAGAGATTCAGTACAAACGGCCTACTTCAACGACACCGAAGAACCCACAGAGGGGAGAAACCTTTTTAATGTGTTCAGTGCTCAGAGTGTGGAAATTGATTGTGAGAGTAGCACTGTTCAGCGGCATCATAGAACCCACACATGGGGGAAATCATATGAATGTTCAGAATTTGGAAAGGCAGTCACTCAGAGTAGAAGTCTTCAATATCATGAAAGAGCCCACATAGGAGAGAAACCTTTTGAATGCTTACAGTGTGAAATGAAACTGGGTACTAGTGGCAGTCTTCAAAACCATCAGAGAACCCCCACGGGGGACAAACTCCGGAGTCATCTCCATGGAAGCTTACATGGCACGGTGACATGATCTTAACAGAGAAGGCAAAACTGCCCTCCGGCCAAACTCACTGACTTACCGACAGCCCATCCTCCTCTTTTACTGAAGCAGTTTCTGTCATTCTGGAGGGTAGAATGAGGGCTAGGGGAGGAGGCGACAGCACAGTCCGCAGAAGAGGCATTGAGAAACCTCGATGGATGGAGGCTGAACTGGGAGGCAGATGGTGGGGGGCTGGGGAGAGCACCAGAAAGGGGTCAGAGCTCCAGAAGGCAGCCCCAAGTGATGCAAGAAGCCAGGGTGGAGATGGAAACTTGGGAGACTCCAAGCCTGGGGCTTCGGTACGCCATTTTCCTTCAGAGAGGCATTCCCGAGGTTTTGTAGGCCAACTGGATATGTCAGAGAAGGTGGACATGTAGGTGCCAACCACTCCTCCGTGCTAGACTCTTCCAAGCAGGTTCGCACCACACTGAGGGTGGAGTCCGGTGGGCTCCAAGGGAATAGTCCTTTCTAGTTCGAGGTGTGGTTCTGAAGGACAGGAACAGGAAACCGTAAAAGGGTGGAGTAAAGGCTGTACAGGAAGGAGAGCAGGGAGGGATAAAAACGGGAGCACCAACAGAAGGCCGGGCATGACAGCCAGCAATGGAGAGCCAGGATGACAGCATGCTGGTTGAGTGGGCGAGAGGACACAGGTGAGAGAAACCTCATGCCCCCCCCTCAGTCTGTGGCAAAGGAGACTCCTCGTGAACACCAGGTGCCGTGGCAGAAGGTGCCACAACCTCAAGTGAATAAGTCAGGCACGACACCCAGAGCGTGGAAAGAGAGTTAGATAGGATTGCCAATCCCCAGGTGGGGGCAGGGGATCCCCCGGTTTGGGGGCCCTGTTCCTGCTTCAGGGTCATCAGAAAGCAGGGGGAGGGAAATGTCTGCTGGGAACTCTATTATTCCCTATGAAGAATGATTCCCATAGGAAATAATGGAGAATTGATCCACGGGTATCTGGGGCTCTGAAGAGGCTGGGTTTTGAGGTAGAGGCACCAAATTTTCAATGTCGCATCCAGTGCCTCTCCCCAAAATACCTTCCAAGTTTCAAAAAGATTGGACCAAGGGGTCCAATTCTATGAGCCCCAAAAGAAGGTGCCCCTATCCTTCATTATTTCCTATGGAAGGAAGGCATTTAACAGGTGTGCGGTCCCTTTAAATGTGATGGCCTGAACTCTCTTTAGAGTTCAATTATGCTTGTCACAACCTTGCTCCTGGCTCCACCCCAATATCTCCTGGCTCCACCCCCAAAGTCCCCAGATATTTCTTGAATTGGACTTGGCAACCCTAGTGTTAGAGTAGCCATTCTCAATTGCATGGCAGAGGGGTCTTTTAGTGCTCAGAGTGTGGAAAGAGACTGAGTGAGGGTGGCTATCTTCAGTTGCATCAAAAGACTCCCCACAGGGGAGAAACATTTGAGTGCTCAGAGTGTAGGAAGAGATTCAGTCAGTGTGACAGTCTGCAGTATCAAAGAACCCACACGGGAGAAAACTTTTGCTAACTGGGAAGAAATGTTATAAATGCTCAGACTGTGGAAAGGGCTTTAACCGTCTTCAAAACCTCAAAAGAGATCCTACAGGGAAGAAATCAAGGATGGACAGTGGTCTTTGCTAAGAACATAAGAACATAAGAGAAGCCATGTTAGATCAGGCCAATGGCCCATCCAGTCCAACATTCTGTGTCACACAGCGGCCAAATATATATATATATATACACACACACACACACACACACACACACACACACTGTGGCTAATAGCCACTGATGGACCTCTGCTCCATATTTTTATCTAACCCCTTCTTGAAGGTGGCTATGCTTGTGGACGCCACCACCTCCTGTGGCAGTGAATTCCACATGTTAATCACCCTTTGGGTGAAGAAGTACTTCCTTTTATCCGTTTTAACCTGTCTGCTCAGCAATTTCATCGTATGCCCACGAGTTCTTGTATTGTGAGAAAGGGAGAAAAGTACTTCTTTCTCTACTTTCTCCATCCCATGGTCAAAGGACCAGCTGATCTCTCCTTTAGCACTGAAGAGTCTCCTCCCCCGCCCCCCCCCCCCCGCAAGACGAGGGGACGAACCTGATCAGTGCTCAGTGTGTGGCAAGATCCTGAGGCCCTAACCTGACTTTCGTGTTCCTCTGAGAATCCAGAAAAGAATGAAACTTTCCTATTGCTGGTTCTAGGAGCTTAGAATAATAGAGTTGGAAGGGACCTCCAGGGTCATCTAGTCCAGGGGTCCTCAACCACACCGGGCCACGGACCGATACCAGTCTGTGGCCCATCAGCAACTGGGCTGCCAGCTGAGCTGCCCGCCCCCCTGCGGTGCCCCACAGCCTCGCGCTGCCCCCCCCCCCCCCGTGCCGCTTCCTCCTCTCTTTCTGTTTATTAGGTTAAGCCAGGGAAAGTGCCTTCCCGGCTCTTTAAAAGCTCACTTCCTTTCCCCACGGTAGCAGCTGATCTGCAGGGGAAACCGGCTTAACATAATAAACACGGAGGGAGGAAGAGGCAACGCAGGAGGTGGGGGCAGGGGCGGCGAGGCACGGGGGGAAGGCCAAATTCAGTCCCCCCGCCTTGCATTTCCCCCACCCTGCCAGTCCCTGGTGCCAAAAAGGTTGGGGACCACTGATCTAGTCCAACCCCCTGCACAGTGCAGGAACTTCTGGTGAGGTTCTTTAAAGGACCTGGCATTGGAGGTTCAGAAAGGCAGAGAACGTAGCTACGCAAAGGGCCTCTAGTGCTTGCCCTCCTCTGCGAAACTCACCACTTCAGGTTATCTGCCAGTTAACCTGACATCTTCAAAACTGGCAAAGACAATCTCTTTCCCAAATCCGATAAACGAATAGACCGAGTTGAAGGTAACAAGTTATCTACAGCCCCTCTGCTGCTGGCGTAAATACGGCATGACCAGCCGGCATCCTTAATTCACAGACATTTTTTATCCGACAAGCAGTTCTCAACCCAAATCCTGCCCCAGTCCAGCCTGTGGTTCTCACCAATTTCAAGCCCAAAGTATTCTGACAATAGGATAAATAAGGCTGAAAGGAAAAGGTTTTGTCACCCTGAACCCCAAAACTCAGGAAGTTCTAAAAATTCAGACCCCTCCCTCCCCCACAACATCTAGTATATTGTTGTGGAAATAGATGCGTATCCATAGAGTTGGCAGGTGAACGTTGTGGGGCGTGAATTCCCCAATTCCTCTTGTCCTCCCCACACCCAGAATCTCAGGGAGAGAATCAGAAGGGAGAAGATTCCCTCCACCAGTTCTGAACAGTTCTGTAGAAATGGGTATCTGAAGAGATAAATAACATCCCATAGGAAAAGGAAAGGTCCCCTGTGCAAGCACCAGTCGTTCCAGACTCTGGGGTGATGTTGCTTTCACAACGTTTTTACAGCAGACCTTTTTACGGGGTGGTTTGCCATTGCCTTCCCCAGTCATAACATCCCATAATGCCTCTGTTAAAGAGACAGCACATTTCCCCCTTTTCCAAGCAATTGGCACCCCTAGATTAAGAGTTTCTTTATGAATCAGAGAAGACAGAACTCAGCTAAGGAAGAGTCACATTTTGTTAAATATATTGTTTGTATGAGGTAAATTAGACTGTGTTTTCTGTGCTTTCTGGGCCCTTTGAACTCTCCTCAACCGCAAGTCAATAGATTGAAAATTTAGATATTGTTATTTAGGGAGATTGCCCAATTGGCCTGCATTCCCACTGAATCAACTTCATGATGTATCTGATATTATGATACGTTTCCTGTGTGTAACTCTGCCATGCCATAAATATTACAATAATGTGCTTTTTGAAACTGAGTTAGGCTTTGTTAAATGTGTCAAAAGGTAATGCAGCGTGACTTTTTTTCAATTGTATATAAAAAAATTAATTAAATTCTCTCCCAGACTCTTGAGATTTGCATCTTGGGCCATAACTGATCCCCATGAGTGAACCCAGCCCAGTTTGCCTTCAATTCACAATGTAAGTCAGTCAAATTGGAAGAGCCCGAGTGTTGGCTTATGGCTTGGTGGATCTGGGTTGAAATCCACAGTAGGCCCGGAAGCTCTCGAGGTGCCTTTTAGCCGGTGACATCTTCAGGTGAATTCCCCTTGCAGGATAAGTGTAAGGCTTAAATCTTTGTGGAGGAGGCGTCTTCGAAGAGATGTGTCTCAAGACTTGTGGGCTGCATCTCATTTCTTCCTCCACTATTTCATATTTTCCTTTTCTCGAATGACTCCATAGCACCACTTCTTTTCATGCTTCCTTCTCTTCTTCCTATCCAACAGCCAACCTACATTTATCTGCCCCTCTCTTTTTAACTCCCCCCGCCCCAACATCCTCTACCTAGGAAAGCTCTGGACCCAGGGTAGATGCAAAGGGATTTAAAACACTTCCTAAGCCCTGTTGAAAAACATCTGCAGCCCCTGGGGAAGCAAATCTAATCCCCTGGCACTGGGAACAGCACATTTTTTTACCATCAAGGATGTTTTAACGTCTGCATTTTATGCTAGTTTTAGCCCAGATGACCTGCCTTAGAGTTTCTCATGTGGAAAGAAGAGCATTGTAAATGACTAGATTCACCATGTTGTTGAAGTTTGATTTGGAGAAATGCACGGACTGTAGGTTTTATGTTGAAATTGGTTGTTTTCCTCATTAAATTCTCTACTATAAGACCTCCAGTTCCACTTAGGGTTTTTTCCCCCTTTAGGAGCAGAAGAAAGAATGGGATTGAATGCACAGAGCTGCCTTATACCAAATCTGCCCACTGGTTCAGGTTACTCTGTCTTCTGTGCTCTAATTGGCAGAGGAACTCCAGGTTGCTGGGTAGAGAAAGGCCTTCCCTTCCCTGCCTCCTCAGATCCATTAATTGCCATGGAAACCTGAAACCTTTGCACAGATGAAACGTCCCGTATCTCATTCTTGCTAGTGCTGTTCTCAGGGATGTTGGAGAAAGGTTCACCGGATCAAGTGACTTCCAGTGTTTCCCCTTGTTCTCTTTGTTGCCGTAGGTTCTGGGAACCAGTCAAGATGTTATGCAAACAGCAGGGGAAGGGTTGTCCTACCTCAAAACTATGTTAGGCACAGAAATGGGAAACCCCTGAGGAAAGGCTAAAATATATGTGGTTTTGAGCTTAAAAAAATCATTGCAGCATGAAATACTTGTAAAATTATGCATGGTATAATACCTGGTTTTGCTGACCATGTTTGGAAAAGTAGCAGTGCCTATTCATTCATCCATTCATAAGAACATAAGAGAAGCCATGCTGGATCAGGCCAGTGGCCCATCCTGTCCAACACTCTGTGTCACATAAGAGAAGCCATGTTGGATCAGGCCAGTGGCCCATCCAGTCCAACACTCTGAGTCACATAAGAACATAAGAGAAGCCATGTTGGATCAGGCCAATGGCCCCTCCAGTCCAACACTCTGTGTCACATAAGAGAAGCCATGCTGGATCAGGCCAGTGGCCCATCCTGTCCAACACTCTGTGTCACATAAGAGAAGCCATGTTGGATCAGGCCAGTGGCCCATCCAGTCCAACACTCTGAGTCACATAAGAACATAAGAGAAGCCCTGTTGGATCAGGCCAATGGCCCATCCTGCCCAACACTCTGTGTCACACCGTGGTTAATATATGTGTGTGTGTGTGTACACACGCACACACACACACATATATATACACACACACTGTGGCTAATAGTCACTGATGGACCTCTGCTCCATATTTTTATCCAATCCCCTCTTGAAGCTGGCTATGCTTGTAGCCGCCACCACCTCCTGTGGCAGTGAATTCCACATGTTAATCACCCTTTGGGTGAAAAATGACTTCCTTTTATTCGTTTTAACCTGACTGCTCAGCAATTTCATTGAATGCCCACGAGTTCTTGTATTGTGAGAAAGGGAGAAAAGTACTTCTTTCTCTACTTTCTCCATCCCATGCATAATCTGGTAAACCTCTATCATGTCACCCCGCAGTCGACGTTTCTCCAAGCTAAAGAGCCCCAAGCGTTTTAACCTTTCTTCATAGGGAAAGTGTTCCAGCCCTTTAATCATTCTAGTTGCCCCTTTCTGCACTTTTTCCAATGCTATAATATCCTTTTTGAGGTGCGGTGACCAGAATTGTACACAGTATTCCAAATGAGACCGCACCATCGATTTATACAGGGGCATTATGATCCTGGCTGATTTGTTTTCAATTCCCTTCCTAATAATTCCCAGCATGGCATTGGCCTTTTTTATTGCATTCATTCATTCATTCATTCATTCATTCATTCAGTTTTTAACCTGTCCTTCCCGTAGAACAGGCTCAGGGACGGTTCATAAAAACAACCAACCGTTAAAAACCAATTTAAAATATATAAAATCTAAAATAACATAATAACAGTATAGACTAAAATGGCGCATTCGGCTTCACAAAAACGGCTTGTTGTCCCGCTCACTTAACACTAGAGTGGAACAGGCACTGCACACCGAGGTTCAGTCCAGTGATGGACTCCCAATTAAAAATAACAGTAAAGGAAACTTATTTACAACAAATAAAGATAAAAAACATACAAGCAGGGGAATGAGGGTGGACAGAAGAACAAAACTATAAAACGGGTGGCTGACATTAGCTCTCCAGATGTTTTTTGCCTACAACTCCCATCAGCCCCAGCCATTGGCCATGCTGGCTGGGGCTGATGGGAGGTGTAGGCAAAAAAACATCTGGAGAGCTACCGTTGGCTACCCCTGCTATAAAACAAAGTGAACTAACTTGCTTGCCAATAACAAAAAACTTACTCCCAACAAATATGCACAATAACAGAAGTTTGACAAGCAGCATTTTCGCAAGCGTGGAAATAGGCATCTTCT
Source organism: Heteronotia binoei (assembly GCF_032191835.1). Taxonomy (NCBI): domain Eukaryota; kingdom Metazoa; phylum Chordata; class Lepidosauria; order Squamata; family Gekkonidae; genus Heteronotia; species Heteronotia binoei. The sequence goes on from NC_083227.1 coordinate 4,250,424, forward strand.
GGCATCACGCTCTCCTCCTGATGTCCTGCATAGCTTCAACTCACACGCATCTCTCCGCCTCCCCCGTTGGCTTAAACCTGAGCTCCATTCATAGAAGCCCAGCTCTCATTTGCCAGTTGGCTGCCCAATCCCATCGCTCGTCTAATTTTAGCTCTTCTAACAAGGTGGACCTAAAGGAGCAACTGTCACCCGGTCTATGTTGGTTGCTGTCAAACCCAATTCACTTGACAGTTCTCAGGTGGTACTGATTATTCACAGGAAAACATACCAACAACTGCTACCCAGTGTTCCCTCTTCGCTGAGTTAGTTTGGTGTGGAGAGCCAGTTTGGCGTAGTGGTTAAGTGTGCGGACTCTTATCTGGGAGAACCGGGTTTGATTCCCTACTCCTCCACTTGCAGCTGCTGGGATGGCCTTGGGTCAGCCATAGCTCTGGCAGAGGCTGTCCTTGAAAGGGCAGCTGCTGTGAGAGCCCCCTCCAGCCCCACCCACCTCACAGGGTGTCTGTTGTGGGGGAGGAAGGGAAAGGAGATTGTGAGCCGCTCTGAGACTCTTCGGAGTGGAGGGCGGGATATAACTCCAATATCTTCATCTACCTCACAGGGTGTCTGTTGTGGGGGAGGAAGGTAAAGGAGATTGTGAGCTGCTCTGAGACTCTTCGGAGTGGAGGGCGGGATATAAATCCAATATCTTCATCTACCTCACAGGGTGTCAGTTGTGGGGGGGGGGAGGTAAAGGAGATTGTGAGCCGCTCTGAGACTCTTCAGAGTGGAGGGCGGGATATAAATCCAATATCTTCATCTACCGCACAGGGTGTCTGTTGTGGGGGAGGAAGGTAAAGGAGACTGTGAGCCGCTCTGAGACTCTTCAGAGTGGAGGGCGGGATATAAATCCAATATCTTCATCTACCTCACAGGGTGTCTGTTGTGGGGGAAGAAGGGAAAGGAGATTGTGAGCCGCTCTGAGACTCTTCGGAGTGGAGGGCGGGATATAAATCCAATATCTTCTTCTTCATCTTTTTTTTTAATTATTATAATTTTATTTATATTTCCAACTATGTACAAAAAACAAAATTTCAATACAGAAAATAAAATATAGGATTAACATCATCCTATGCCTCTTGATTGCTTACATAAGGAGGTGAATTGTGGCTTAATACCCACCACCAAACTAATAATATCCATCAGATATCTAAAACAATGTAAAACACACTATAAATCATAACAAAAAATATAATTCACTTTTTATCTAACCAATTATATACTTTCTCCCATTTCTGTTTCGCCTCACTTTTCGGTATTTCTTTAACCATACTTGCTAAAATATCCATTTCCGCTACCTGAAGAGTTTTCTGAATTACCTCTTCTTTTTGTGGAATTACTTTTAGTCTCCAAACTTTAGCATATAGAATTCTTGCTGCGGTCAAAATGTATACAGTAATATTTTCATCTTCCCGAGGGACAATCCCACTAACCGATGAGAGTAACATAGTTTCTGGCTTAAACGCGATATTTACCATAAGTATTTCTTTTAACATTGTATGGATTACTATCCAATATCTCCTTGCTATATGACAGGTCCACCATAAGTGGTAGAAGGATCCTATTGTAGCAGACCCCCAGAATGATAGCCTTCATAATCTATAATCAATATATCAGCAGGAATGCAAGCTTGATAAGGCAGACACAGAAGGCTTTTATTAGCAATAAACATGCAGAGCTTTTGAGAAAAGAGGAACTGACCCCTCTATGTACTAGCTACAGTGCGCACACTTGCATAAACTAACCACAAGCTTAAGCAAGTATCATCTAGGGCAGTAATCATAGATGTTTACCAGAAAGGAAGTAAGACTCATGACCACTACCGTGGACAGCACTGAGGGAAGTCCCTGTTGGGAACTGAGAAGGGTAAATAACCTAAAGTATGAAACTGCTGATGTGATCATAATAGAGATTGTGAAACAAATGAATGTAATCAATACGAATGAGCTGTTGTTAAATAGATAAACGGAATAGAATGGAAAACCCCACTGAGAAGAACTGTTTAGTGTGGACATGGGTTGCAACATGAGGGATGAGAGGGGAAGTGACCATGAGAAGGGTACTAAAATGTGCACTGAAATGTGTCTCAATGGAAATGAGGAAATATGCCTGTATGTCATTCTGAGAAGCATATAAAAGCAGAGGGCTCCCTGTGATTGTTGCTCAGTCTCTCTCGGGAGTCTGAGACCCTACACGTGTTTGAAACAAACCAGAAGCTGTTTTCCTGACAACGCCTCGCTGCCTCTGTTATTGGTCCACCGAAATTGGTAACGTATAGCTCTCCCGCTACACTATCATCTTTTCACATTTCCAGCACTTGGGGGATACAGAGTGGTTAATCTTGTTTAGCTGTACCGGAGTAATGTACCATCCGTGGAATCTCTTTCATAACTCTGAGCATTAAAAGAAAATTCTGCCCTGTGTGGGTTTCTCTCACCTGTGCCCTCTTCCGTCTCAGTCACCATATGCCGTCTTAGTTCTCTGTTGCGGGCTGCCATCCCGGGCCTTCCGTCAGAGCTCCCCATCCGTCTTTCCCTGCTCTGCTACCTGCTGCCTCCCAGCTTGGCCTCTAGTCACAAGGTTTGCCTTCAGCCCTTCTGGGCTCTGTGCCATCATCTGCTCCCCTACCCCTCATTTGGCCCTCTGGGATGACAGCTGCCACTTCAGTAAAGGATAGCAAATACAACTTGAGCCGGTGTGAAGATAAACAATAAAAGATAACCACCGGTAGCAATAAATCTTTCATGCAAAGCGTGTATATATGCGTATTTAGTGAGATTAAACAGAACTAAGGAACACTGAACATTCACGAAAGAAGAGCCGGCAGCAGCAAATTAGAGCATGCGTGGATCCATGTTGTAAAGGAGCAGTGGCTCCATGTAATGTCGAGAGAAAGAGGCTGAGGAAGAACTAACTATTGAAACCGGGAGGAGTCCTTTTAAAAGCGGTTCCTTATTCTCTCCACACTGTCACGAGTGGAACACTAAGAAATTAAAGACTTCACCCACGTCTTCATGAAGTCCTATTTGAAGAGGCTATCATTCTTTGTGACTGTTGAGGGACTTTGTGGGGAAAATTTCAAGAATGTTAAGTGTTCCTTAGTTCTGTTTTTGTTTAATCTCACTAAATACGCATATTTACACGCTTTGCATGAGTGTTTCATTACTTCCGGTGGTTATCTTATATTGTTTAACTTCAGTAAAGGAGGCTGATTGGCTAATGGGACATCAGCGAGCTTATTGGGAAAAGGTTTGTGCCTCCATTGTTGGGGTCATGTCCTCCATTGTTGGGGTCATGCCATGGGAGCATTGTTGGGGTCATGCCATGGGAGCTTCCTTGGATGTGGCTTCTGAGTCTGGGCCTCGCAGTGCTAGGACTGGACAGTAAGCATTCCAAAGATTTCCCTCCATGTGACTTGTCTGATGGTGTTCAAGACTGGCATTAGTACTGAATCTCTTTCCACACTCTGAGCACTCAAAAGGTTTCTCCCCGGTGTGGGTTCTTCGGTGCTTCTGAAGTTTGCCACTTGTAATGAATGTCCTTCCACAGTCTGAGCAATGAAAAGGTTTCTCCCCTCTGTGGATTCTCTGATGCGTTTGGAGACTGTCACACCTACTGAATCTCTTTCCACACTCTGAGCATTCAAAAGGTTTCTCCCCCGTGTGGGTTCTCTGATGCCTTTAAAGACTGTTATGTGTATGGAATTTCTTTCCACACTCTAAGCATTCAAAAGGCTTCTCCCCTGTGTGGGTTCTCTGATGCATCTGAAGATTGTTACGTCTATGAAATTTCCCTCCACACTCTGAGCATTCAAAAGGTTTCTCCCCTGTGTAAGTTCTTCGGTGCACTTCAAGACTGCCTCTCCGACTGAATCTTTTCCTGCACTCTAAACATTCAAAAAGTTTCTCCTCCGTATGGGTTCTTTGGTGTTTCTGAAGAATGCCACTGGTACTGAATGTCTTTCGACACTCTGAGCACTGAAAAGGTTTCTCCTTTGTGTGGGTTCTCTGATGCCTTTGAAGACTGTCATGCCTACTGAATTCCTTTCCACACTCTAAGCATTCAAAAAATTTCTCCCCTGTGTGCATTCTTTGGTGCTTCTGAAGACTGCCACTGGTACTGTATCTCTTTTCACACTCTGAGCATTCAAAAGGTTTCTCTCCTGTGTGAGTTCTTTGGTGCTGCTGAAGATTGCCCCTCTGACTGAATCTCTTTCCGCAGTCTGAGCAATCAAGAGGTTTCTCCCCTGTGTGAGTTCTTTGGTGCGTTTGAAGACTGCCACTGCTACTGAATCTCTTTTCACACTCGGGGCATTGAAATGGTTTCTCCCTTCTGTGTATTCTTTGGTGCACAAGGAGCACTCTGTTTCTGAAGTACTTTCCATACCAAATGGATTTACTCGCCTTTGTTGTCCTGTGATTTGGAAAATTTACATTATGCTGTCTTCCATCTCTCTTCTCAACCGTATGACAGCCCGTCACGGCCGTAGGTCTGCCTTGATTCCTGGCTTTTTCTTTCAAGTCTTCATTTTTAACTTTATCTGGAATTTGCTGATGAAGTTCCTCCCTCTCTCCATTCCTCCAGTCATCCTCTGATGAAATAAACAAAGAGATCCTGTTAGCATTTGGCAGGGCAGGTAAGGTCCCAAGGCATCTAAGGGATTGCAGAAGATTGACGGCCCTTTGGCCTCATCCAGCTTGGCTTATCATAAACACTCGTCCACCTTTCCCCCAGAATATCTATTATATAAGGCTACCTACCCCAGTCTGAAGAATGCCAAGGTTACTAAGGTTTTCGTATATTAGATAGAAGAGTTAGCTTTCCTTGTTTTTCTGTTGCTGAGCTGCAGAAACTCTGCTGTTTAGGGATGTCTTATTTTTAATAAGCTTCTATACGTTTTTAAAAGATTCCTGCTTTTCTTGTGTGCACTCTCCTTGTGAACCCTGAGCTGGGCATTGCTCAGGTGTAAAGAGCAGTGACCCAGGGGGACCCAAGCTACGGTTTTTGATAGGATGAGTTCCAGATTACAGGTAGAGCAGATGTTTGTAATCCCATCCAGGGGAAAACGTGTGTAGTTAAGGTTGGCCACAGAGAACTGGGGATGTGGCCCTTTCCAGAGTCATTCAGAGGTCCTCTCATCCTCACCTTTGACACCTTAGAATCATAGAGTTGGAAGGGACCTCTAGGGTCATCTAGTCCAACCCCCTGCACAATGCAGGAAACTCAGAAATGCCTCCCCCTAAATTCACAGGATCCTCATTGCTGTCAGATGGCCCTCTAGCCTGTTTAAAAACCTCCAAGGAAGGAGAGCCCATCACCTCCCGAGGTCCTCAGCTGCCCTCGTGCAATTACACCCACATGAACACATAAATATGCCTTATATTGAATCCGACCTTTGGTCCACTAAAGTCTGTCTCGTCTACTCAGTCCAGCAGTCGCTCTCCAGGGTCTCAGGCAGAGGTCTTTCCCTTCACCTCCTACCTAATCCTTTTCCACTGGAGATGCTGCCAGGATTTGAACCTGGGAACCTGTGTATATAACATTTTTTGCCACTGTGTGACACAGAGTGTTGGACTTGATGGGCCGTTGGCCTGATCCAGCATGGCTTCTCTTATGTTCTTATGACCTTCTGCACACCAAGCAGACGATTTGCTGGGGAGCCACAGCCCCTCCCCAAGTAGCGAGACAAACCTCAAAATGGCGTGTTGTTATTCAATATTTTGATTCACGCCTCATCCCAACGGCAGCAATTCGTACCTTTGGCACCTATGAAAGGTCCTTACCCAGAAAGGCCACGTTTCCATAGTTCTCCAGCATGACTTCCCTGTACAGAGCTCTTTGTCCCAGATCCAGCAGGGCCAATTCTGCCTCAGAGAAATAGATGGACACCTCCTCAAAGGAAAAGGGACCCTGAGAGAAAAACCAGATTCCCTCATCAGAGATCACGCCAGGCAGAGATTGCACATTGGTAGGGAATTGTCTGGGAAGGTACAGGAGGTATGACTTGGGATGGGTAAAGGGAATGGGGTTCAGAGGATCTCTCACCTGGAAACCTTGCACAAAGGTACAAAGGCGCAAAAGCCCCCCTGAGAAAGGAGGGACCCAGGCTGTTCCTTGGTCATCTCATCTCTCCTACCTGGACTAGAGGTGCAGCAGCAGTTTCCACACCTCTGAAAAGACGATGGCTCAAAAGTATCTCTTCACTGCCTGTTCCTAAGGAGGAAGGAAGGGTGTTTGCTCATTTGTATATGTATATATACACACACACACACATATTTTGGCCACTGTGTGACAGAGTATTGGACTGGATGGGCCATTGGCCTGATCCAACATGGCTTCTCTTATATGACAGTGTTGGACTGGATGGGCCACTGGCCTGATCCAACATGGCTTCTCTTATGTTCTTATGTGACACAGAGTGTTGGACTGGAGAGGCCATTGGCCTGATCCAACATGGCTTCTCTTATGTTCTTATGGGACACAGAGTGTTGGACTGGATAGGCCATTGGCCTGATCCAACATGGCTTCTCTTATGTTCTTATGTGACTCAGAATGTTGGACTGGATGGGCCATTGACCTGATCCAACATGGCTTCTCTTATGTTCTTATGTGACACAAAGCGTTGGACTGGATAGGCCATTGGCCTGATCCAACAGGGCTTCTCTTATGTTCTTATGTGACACAAAGTGTTGGACTGGATAGGCCATTGGCCTGATCCAACATGGCTGCTCTTATGTTCTTATGTGAAACAGAGTGTTAGACTTGATGGGCCATTGGCCTGATCCAACAGGGCTTCTCTTATGTTCTTATGTGACAGTGTTGGGCTGGATGGGCCACTGGCCTGATCCAACATGGCTTCTCTTATGTTCTTATGTGACACAAAGTGTTGGACTGGATAGGCCATTGGCCTGATCCAACATGGCTTCTCTTATGTTCTTATGTGACACAAAGTGTTGGACTGGATAGGCAATTGGCCTGATCCAACATGGCTTCTCTTATGTTCTTATGTGAAACAGAGTGTTGGACTTGATGGGCCATTGGCCTGATCCAACAGGGCTTCTCTTATGTTCTTATGTGACACAGAGTGTTGGACTGGATGGGCCATTGACCTGATCCAACAGGGCTTCTCTTATGTGACACAGAGTGTTGGACTGGATGGGCCACTGGCCTGATCCAACAGGGCTTCTCTTATGTTCTTATGTGACACAAAGTGTTGGACTGGATAGGCCATTGGCCTGATCCAACATGGTTTCTCTTATGTTCTTATGTGACTCAGAATGTTGGACTGGATGGGCCATTGGCCTGATCCAACAGGGCTTCTCTTATGTTCTTATGTTTCCTGCTTCACACACCCCCTTCCCAGGGTACAAGCAACACATGTTTAAACACTTTTTACTAAATTCTTGGAGAAGCAGAAGATAAGCAGCAGGTACCCATGAGCCTCAGGGATTATAAACAATGCCAGCGTATTTCAGACTTCTCTGAAACTTGTGTTTGGCCTGCAGGGAGGAGAATTGTGTGGTGGAAATGTCGCAGCATGACAGGTTGTTGGCACATTGAAACAGACATGAGTTGAGCTCATCTAGAATCCTATGAATGAGTTTTCAGACCATCTCTGAGCATGGTAACTTCACAACCAGATTTTCAGCCAGACGCAACGACACATCACATCTATCCCAAGCCCCTCCAGGTGCTGGTCCACAGCCTGCCATCTGCACTCCAGCACCCTAGGTCCCACAATAGTCCAACAGATGCACCTATAAACACAGGCACAAAACCCTGATTTTCCCCAGAATTATTGGCCCCTAGGAAGTGGTTTTCAGAGCTCTGCTCCCCCAGAAGGTGGAGACTCCCTTGATTCACCTGGCTAAATAGCTCTGCTCAAGTTTGTCCACCTTTTCTCTTTAGAGTCACCTTGAGTTTCTCTGATGGAAGGAAGCTGAGATGAATATTTTAATTAATTGGAAGAATTGCCCTCCAAGAATTTCTCTAATCTCCTTTTAGAGACGTAACAGTTAGAGGGCAGCTCTGTGTTGTTTATAGAATCACAGAGTTGGAAGGGACCTCCGGGGTCATCTAGTCCAACCCTTGCACAACGCAGGAAACTCACAAACACTTCCCCCTAAATTCACAGGATCTTCATCGCTGTCAGATGGCCATCTAGCCTCTGTTTAAAAACCTCCAAGGAAGGAGAGCCCACCACCTCCCGAGGAGGAAGCCTGTTCTACTGAGGAACCGCTCTAATGGTCAGGAAGCTCTTCCTAATGTTGAGCCGGAAACTCTTTTGATTTAATTTCAACCCATTGGTTCTGGTCCAATGTTCCCTCTAAGCTGCAGAGCCGTGTGAGCAAAAATTCTACTTTGTGAACTACTGGTATTAAATTCGTGAGCTACTGGCATTATAGTGGTGAGCTACTGCATAAATCAGGGGTGGCCAACAGTAGCTCTCCAGATGTTTTTTGCCTATAACTCCCATCAGCCCCAGCCAGCATGGCTGATGGCTGGGGTTGATGGGAGTTGTAGGCAAAAAAACATATGGGGAGCTACCGTTGGCCACCCCTGGCATAAATGATTATGATCTGGGGCCATATTTCCTGAGCTAAGACAAAAATGTGTAAGCTGCAGGCTAAAAATCTGTGAGCTAGCTCACACTAACTCAGCTTAGAGGGAACACTGTTCTTGTCCTACCTTCTGGAGCCACAGAAAACAATTCCACACCATCCTCTCTAGGACAGCCCTTCAAGTACTTGAAGATGGTGATCCTCTCACCTCTCAGCCGCCTCCTCTCCAGGCTAAACATCCCCAGCTCCTTCAACCTTTCCTCATAGGACTCGGTCTCCAGACCCCTCACCATCTTTGTCGCCCTCCTCTGGGCCCGTTCCAGCTTGTCTACATCCTTCTTAAAATGTGGCAACCAAAACTGAACACAATACTCTAAGTGAGGTCTTACCAGAGCAGAGTAAAGCGACACCGCCACATCACGTGATCTGGACACTATACTTCTGTTGATACAGCCCAAAATTGCATTTGCTTTTTTAGCCACCGCATCACACTGTTGGCTCATGTTCAGCGTTTGTGGAAATGCTTTATTTTCCCCTAACCTGAACTCTCTACCCACCACACTCACGGGCTGCCCCAATTGCATCGAGGCACAAGAAGTTCTTACCACAGGAGAGGGCATCTTGGGCACGCTCCACCGCCGGCACCCTCTGCCCCTGCTCCAAGGAAGCTCCTTCTGCCTCAGGGATTGCAGCTTCCATCTCCAAAGGTGGTCCCCACATCTAAAACGAAACCAAGGGAAAGAAATTTAATGGGAAAGAGTCCAGGGAATGAATCCTGCCCCACTCCCAGACTATGCACTCTTCTGCTAGCAGACCTGGTGAGTTATCTAAAGAAATCAGAAACTCTCTAGTGGAAGAGGCTGCTGAAGGAGGCCATGAAATCTCCCATTTGGATGATAATCCTTGGACAAATATCAGGCAGGGAAACTTTAGCATAAAGTCAGATATCATTGCTTGAATTTGATACACCTGGAGGGAATCCCCTCACCTGCTCTGCCTGCCTCTTCTCTGCCTGACTCAGGAGGAAACCTTCGGCCAGGGCCACCGCCTGGGTACTGGTCTCCGGCCCACATCCTCTCACCCAGCCCTGCATTTCCTGGGGCAGGAGAGTCAGGAACTGTTCCAGGATCACCAGGTCCACGATCTGCTTCTTGGTGTGCCTCTCCGGCTTCAGCCACTAGCTGCAAAGCTCATGGAGCTGGCTGCAAACCTCTTGGGGTCCATTGGCCTCATGGTAGCAGAACTGCAGAAAGTGTTGGCAATGCACATCTAAGGCCAGGACCTGTGGCATGGCTCTTTCCCATAATTCCACATCACTTCCAGGTTGGATTGGATGGGGGCTCTTCCTTGCTCTCTTGCCAGTTCCAGGTCCTTCTGGGTCCTGCTCTTCCATCTCCTTCCCCTTCTTTTGAGTCACCTCCGTCTCTGAAAAGCTGCCTTTATTCACGGCTATAAAGGGAGGCTTCTCCCTGAGGGAACGAAGAGAGACAGACAGGAGTGTGTCAAAAGAAAAATAAAAAAAGAATGATAATGGAGCACAGGACATCACAAACCTTCATAGTTAAGTCTGGCCTTGCTGGATGAGAACAAGAGTGCTTCTTCTTTATTGTTGACCTATATATTTGCCTATATTATAAACCAGGGATGGCCAAACTGCGGCTCAGAAGCCATCAAACCGGGTTTGATTCCCCATTCCTCCACTTGCACCTGCTGGAATGGCCTTGGGTCAGCCATACCTCTCTTATCTGGGAGAACAGGGTTTGATTCCCCATTCCTCCACTTACACCTGCTGGAATGGCCCTGGGTCAGCCATAGCTCTGGCAGAGGTTGTCCTTGAAAGGACAGCAGCTGTGAGAGCCCTCTCCAGCCCCACCCACCTCACAGGGTGTCTGTTGTGGGGGGAGAAGATATATAGGAGATTTTGAGCCGCTCTGAGTCTCTGTCCTTGAAAGGGCAGCTGCTGTGAGAGCCCTCTCAGCCCCACTCACCACACAGGGTGTTTGTTGTGGGGGAAGAAGGGAAAGGAGATTGTGAGCTGCTCTGAGCTTCTGTCCTTGAAAGGGCAGCTGCTGTGAGAGCCCTCTCAGCTCCACTCACCACACAGGGTGTCTGTTGTGGGGGAGGAAGGGAAATGAGATTGTGAGCCGCTCTGAGCCTCTGTCCTTGAAAGGGTAGCTGCTGTGAGAGCCCTCTCAGCCCCACTCACCACACAGGGTGTCTGTTGTGGGGGAGGAAGGGAAATGAGATTGTGAGCCGCTCTGAGCCTCTGTCCTTGAAAGGGCAGCTGCTGTGAAAGCCCTCTCAGCCCCACCCACCTCACAGAGTGTCTGTTGTGGGGGAGGAAGGGAAAGGAGATTGTAGGCCGCTCTGAGCCTCTGTCCTTGAAAGGGCAGCTGCTGTGAGAGCCCTCTCAGCCCCACCAAACTCACAGGGTGTCTGTTGTGGGGGGAGAAATATAGGAGATTGTGAGCCGCTCTGAGTCTCTGTCCTTGAAAGGGCAGCTGCTGTGAGAGCCCTCTCAGCCCCACTCACCACACAGGGTGTCTGTTGTGGGGGAGGAAGGGAAAGGAGATTGTGAGCTGCTCTGAGCCTCTGTCCTTGAAAGGGCAGCTGCTGTGAGAGCCCTCAAAGCCCCACTCACCACACAGGGTGTCTGTTGTGGGGGAGGAAGGGAAATGAGATTGTGAGCCGCTCTGAGCCTCTGTCCTTGAAAGGGCAGCTGCTGTGAGAGCCCTCTCAGCCCCCCTCACCACACAGGGTATCTGTTGTGGGGGAGGAAGGGAAATGAGATTGTGAGCCGCTCTGAGGCTCTGTCCTTGAAAGGGCAGCTGCTGTGAGAGCCCTCTCAGCCCCCCTCACCACACAGGGTGTCTGTTGTGGGGGAGGAAGGGAAAGGAGATTGTAGGCCACTCTGAGACTCTGTCCTTGAAAGGGCAGCTGCTGTGAGAGCCCTCTCAGCCCCACCCACCTCACAGGGTGTCTGTTGTGGGGGAGGAAGGGAAAGGAGATTGTAGGGCGCTCTGAGCCTCTGTCCTTGAAAGGGCAGCTGCTGTGAGAGCTCTCTCAGCCCCACCCACCTCACAGGGTGTCTGTTGTGGGGGAGGAAGGGAAAGGAGATTGTAGGCTGCTCTGAGCCTCTGTCCTTGAAAGGGCAGCTGCTGTGAGAGCTCTCTCAGCCTCACCCACCTCACAGGGTGTCTGTTGTGGGGGAGGAAGGGAAAGGAGATTGTAGGCCGCTCTGAGACTCTGTCCTTGAAAGGGCAGCTGCTGTGAGAGCCCTCTCCAGCCCCACCGACCTCACAGGATGTCTGTTGTGGGGGAGGAAGGTAAAGGAGATTGTGAGCCGCTCTGAGACTCTTCGACTGTGGCGGGCGGGATATAAAACCAGTATCATCTTCTTCTTCTCTACCCATCAGGGGAGTCACCTCTTGCAGTGATTGGTGGGTGTTGCTAGGCTCTCTGCACCTTGGCAACAGAGTTTTTAAAAATGTCTCCTTCCTCTGCTGGGCAGGCCTGGGACCTCAGTTGGAAGCCCCGGCCCCACATCAGGGTCTTAGGATGGGGCTGCAGCCGATTCCCGTGCAGGCTGGACTTCCTCCCCCCCACCCCCACAATGCCAGCGTTTGTTTGTTGGTTAGTTTGCAGAATTAAAGAAATTAACAAAAGCACATCAGTGTCATACAACTTTTCTTACACTGGAACAAAACTAGTGCCTCACGGGGTTCCCAATCTCCAGGTAGGGCCTGAAGTTTTTCCAGAATTACAACCGACCCCCAGTGGAAAGAGATCATTTCCCCTGGAGAAAATGGCCGCATTGGAGGGAGGACCCCGTGGGAGAATGGCATGCAGAGGAAAGAGATCGGGAAGGAAGGGGGCGAACCAACAGAAAAAGAGGGCCAAGCTGCGTCCCCACGTCTGCCAGGGAAAACTAACTTGCGTGAGTTGACGAGGTCCTCTTTGTGTCTCCTCGCTTTGGTAGAGTCTGCTAGTCTGAGCAGTCGGGTTAGAACCGATTAAAGGAAATCCTTCTTCACCCAAAAGGGTGATTAACATGTGGAACTCACTGCCACAGGAGGTGGTGGCGGCTGTCAGCATAGCCAGCTTCAAGAGGGGATTGGATAAGCATATGGAGCAGAGGTCCATCAGTGGCTGTTAGCCACAGCTTATCGTTGGAACTCTCTATCTTGGGCAGTGATGCTCTGTATTCTGGGTGCTTGCAGGGGGTGGGGGGCACTGTGAAAGGGCTTCTAGTGTCCTCCTGGCCCCACTGGTGGACCTCCTGATGGCACCTGGGGTTTTTTGGCCACTGTGTGATGCAGTGTTGGACTGGATGGGCCGCTGTCCTGATCCAACATGGCTTCTCTTATGTGACTCAGAGTGTTGGACTGGATGGGCCATTGGCCTGATCCAACATGGCTTCTCTTATGTTTTTATGTGACACAGTGTTGAACTGGATGGGCCACTGTCCTGATCCAACATGGCTGCTCTTATGTTCTTATGTGACACAGAGTGTTGGACTAGATGGGCCATTGGCCTGATCCAACATGGCTTCTCTTATGTTCTTATGTGACTCAGTGTTGAACTGGATGGGCCATTGGCCTGATCTAACATGGCGTCTCTTATGTAACGCAGTGTTGGACTGGATGGGCCACTGTCCTGATCCAACAGGGCTGCTCTTTTGTTCTTATGTGACACAGAGTGTTGGACTAGATGGGCCATTGGCCTGATCCAACATGGCTTCTCTTATGTTCTTATGTGACACAGTGTTGAACTGGATGGGCCATTGGCCTGATCTAAAATGGCGTCTCTTATGTTCTTATGTGACACAGTGTTGGACTGGATGGGCCACTGGCCTGATCCAACATGGCTTCTCTTATGTTCTTATGTGACACAGAGTGTTGGACTGGATGGGCCACTGGCCTGATCCAACAGGGCTTCTCTTATGTTCTTATGTGACACAGAGTGTTGGACTGGATGGGCCACTGGCCTGATCCAACAGGGCTTCTCTTATGTTCTTATGTGACTCAGAGTGTTGGACTGGATGGGCCACTGGCCTGATCCAACATGGCTCCTCTTATGTTCTTATGAGGTGTCTTTGGCCTTGTTTTTATTTCAGGTTCTCTCCCTCTCCCCTACAGTTCCCAAGTTCAATTCAAGAAATATCTGGGGACTTCGGGGGTGGAGGCAGGAGACACTGGGGCTGGAGACAGAAGCAAGGTTGTGACAAGCATTATTGAACTCCGAAAGGAGTTCTGGCCCTCACATTTAAAAGGGCCGCACATCTTTTAAATGCCTTCCCTCCATCGGAAATAATGGATAGGAATAATGAAGGACAGTTTGCATTCTTAAACAACAAACTGCATGTATTTCAGCCCACAATACCTGATCCCCTGGTCTGATGAAGTGTACTTAGAGAGCACACGAAAGCTTACGTTCTCAATAAAACTTGGTTGGACTTCCTGTTTGGCTGGAAGACAGTCTGCAGCTCCCTAACAGAGGGGGATTTTATTGTCACTGTTCAGGGTATTAAAGACCCCTGATAAGGTCTATGCTCATTAACCCTAGGCAAGGGTTAACCCAAGACGACTTATCTTCCTTTAATGCTGTTGATATCGGACTGGAGCAGTCAGGGAGCTGACTCCTTCATTTCTTGATGTCCGGCAATGGAATGTCAACCATCGTCTGCAGTGACTCTAAAGTGACTTCGGTCACTTAAGGCTGTCGGAATCCAAGCACTCTAGAAGGACTGATTTTAATTGCAAGAAAATAGCAGCCGGGGGAGTTGAGAACATCTAAAAGGTAGACTCATCATTCTTATCTTCACTCTGAGAGACTTTGAATATAGTTTAAACACTGAGTGGATTAATAACAGACGAAGGCAAAGCATAATTGAATGGGAAAAAAAAACTTTTACCTTGTTAAGCTGAGCTCTGTGGCTTTGGATGTGAACAACAGCAAAAAAAAAAAAAAAACCCTTCAAGATAAGAGTGAAAGTTGGCAATGGGAGGCTGGTGACGCAGAAGAAAGAAAAGAGAGTTGCCGTGTATATATGCCCATAAACTGCAGAACCTAGAATGAACTGAGCTGAGTGGGGACATAGCAGGAAAAGAATTCAGCTTGTGAAAACTAAACGTCGTAAAAAAAAAATTGCCTTCAAAGATATTTTGGAGAAAAGACATATTGTTGTGAATTTTTGTGGTTGCGGTTTCTTCATGCAGCTCAAAAAACTGCGAGACTAGACACGAGATCAGTCTAAGCTGTGACAGGAAGTGAAACTAAAAGGGGCTGGACAATAAATCAGAGCCTATAAGGACAACAAGAGCTGTGACATCCGACCTTTGAACTAGGAAGGAATTGAGTCCAAGACTCAGATCAAGAAAGACGAAGAGAGACCTCTCTAGGCTGGAACTGTACCATAGAGAAATAACGATTGCCATTTTAAAAGGGAGAAAAACTGTCAAAATTGTTAAAATTCAATATCTTTGCTCAGGAAGAAGGGAGAAAAACGAAACTAGTCTCATCTGAAAGAACTGGCTCTAAGCTATTGGATTGGATGCTAAATTTTATGTGGGGATTTTTTTAAGGTTTGGTGATTTTTTATATGTCAGTAGAAAGAACAACACGTGCAAGAGCCCAATCATTTGACAAGATGCAGTCTCAATTTGACGCTCTGGAGGCAAAAATGTTAAAAGCTATGGACAAATTGCATTTGGCAATAAAAAAAGATATTAAAAAAGAAGTTGGAGACCTTAAGAAGGAGATAGAGAATTTTAAGGAAGAGACTCAAAATAAAGTGAAAGAGGTAGAGATGAAAGTGGATACACAGGCCTCTGCCTTGCTAAAAATTCAAGAAAAGGTCATAATACACGACTGTAAGTTGCTGGAGTCACAAGTGCGTCTAAGAGGGGTACCTGAAAAAGAAGATACAGACTTAAAAGGCTATATGGTGGATATCATCACTGAGTACATAGAAGAAGACCCTGACAGATTTAAGAGTATGTTGGAGGGTGCCTACAGAGTCAACTCAGTTTATGCGAAAAATAAAGGTCTGCCAAGAGACATCGTCATAAGATTAAGATCAAAAGAAGTGGCAGAGAAAATTTTGAGGAAAGGGTACCAAAAAGCCTGGGCAATAGAAGGGAGCAGAGTTAAAATAATGAAAGAGCTACCAAGAGAAGTGATCAGCGATAGGAAAAAGTACAAGAAGCTAACCGATCAGTTGCGTGCAGAGGGCACAAGATATAGATGGATAATACCAGAGGGTCTTGGATTTGAACAAAATGGCAAAAGGATTACAATAAGAAGCGAACAAGAGATGCATAGCTTTTTTGAAGAAAATAAAGAACCAACATCATAATGGAGTACAAATTACTATCTTGGAATATAAATGGACTAAATGTCGGATAGATGTTGGAAATGTAAAAAACATGAAGGTTCTTTCTTCCATATGTGGTGGACATGTGAAAGAGCGAAAGAATTCTGGAAGATGATACAACAAGAAATCACCAAAATTTTGGGCTATGATTTTAAGAAAATTGCAGAGACGTTTTTACTTGGATTACAATTAGAAAAATACCCAAAAGAAGACAGGACTTTAATTTGGTACCTGTTATCAGCTGCTAGGACTTTGTACGCGCAGCTTTGGAAGCAAGAAAAAATACCAGAGAAATGGGAATGGACCATGAAAGTTTTATCGTGGTGTGAAATGGACAAATTAACCAGAACACTAAGAGACTATGATTTAGAGATATTCAAAAGGGAGTGGAGAAAATTTAAAGGATATATGGAGAAAACTTGGAAAGTAAAGAAATATTGGACATTTTTTTAGTTGTAAGAATATATATACGGAACTTTGAGCAGTCAGAAGTGCCTTTAGTATGGATTTGAACTTATAACCTCGGGGAAGTCAACATTGGAGGGAGGGGGGATGGAAATGTCATATGGGTTAATGTGAAAAAAGAAAAAATTAAGAAATAGATAAGCTTTGTAACCATATGCTACCAATAAATTGTTTAAAACGCAATAAAACTTGGTTGGTCTTAAAGGTGCCATTTGACTCATGCTTTGTTCAACTGCTTCAGACCCACACAGCTGCCCTCTTGGCTCTATCTATAATGAAGGATAGGGGCACCTTCATTGGGGGCTCATAGAATTAGACCCCCTGGGCCAATCCTTTTTAAACTTGGTGTGTGGGGGGGTGTTTTGAAGAAGAAGAAGATGATATTGGATTTATATCCCGCCCTCCACTTCAAAGAGTCTCAGAGCGGCTCACAATCTGCTTTCCCTTCCTCCCCCACAACCAACACCCTGTGAGGTGGGTGGGGCTGGAGAGGGCTCTCACAGCAGCTGCCCTTTCAAGGACAACCTCTGCCAGGGCTATGGCTGACCCAAGGCCATGCTAGCAGGTGCAAGTGGAGGAGTGGGGAATCAAACCCGGTTCTCCCAGATAAGAGTCCACACACTTAACCACTACACCAAACCGGCTCTTGAGGAGAGGCATTGGACGCTATGCTGAAAATTTGGTGCTTCTACCTCAAAAAAACAGCCCTCCCAGAGCCCCAGAGAACCACGGATCAATTCTCCATTATAACCTATGGGAATCGGTCTCCATAAGAAATAATGGGAGTGCCCAGCATACATTTCCCTCCCCCCTCCTACTTTCTGATGACCCAGAAGGGGGAGAGGACCCTGACCCCACCTGAGGATTGGGAACCCTACTCTTCCCCCCTCTCCCCTTGTCCAGGAATTTTGGCCAGATCCCCCCTTCCTCCCTCCAAGACCTAAAGGGTAATCGCCCCCCCCCCATGACTTACTTTTAAGTAAACTTTTCCAGCCTCCAGCTCTGCTGCTTTTCTCTGCTGTTGTTTCTCTGCAGCCCTCTCTCTCCTGTTTCCCGGCTCAGAAGCAAACCCTTTCTCACCTGCACGTGGCTGAGCAGCAAAAAGGGAAAGAACCCCTCCTCTTTTCCGACCCACCCCCCCACATATTCCTTGCTGGCCTCCCTAGCAAGCGACTCCCTGCATTTAACCCTTTCAGTGCTGCAGACAATGCTTCCTCCTGTCCCAAGTTGCTGCCCGTGATGCCCCGTACAAGTCGATGGGACTGCTCGGGAGTAACTCTGCTGCTCCTGGAGGATCCAGTGCAGTTCAGGTAGCTCAGGAAAAGGAGACTGAGGCCGGTTCCCACCTCCTTAGTCATCCACCTCCTCGAATAAGGACCGTAGATAGGGTTGCCAGGTCTAATTTGAGAAATATCTGGGGACTTTGGGGGTGGAGCCAAGAGACTTTGGGGGTGGAGCCAGGAGCAAGGGTGTGAGAAGCAGGACTGAACTCCAAGGGGAGTTCTGGCCATCACATTTAAAGGGACCGCACACCATTTAAAAGCTTCTCTCCACTAGAAATAATGGACAGGGGCACCTTCTTTGGGGGCTCATAGCATTGGACCCCCATGTCCAATCTTTTTGAAACTTGGAGAGTATTTTGAAGGGAGGATCCGGATGCTATGCTGCAAATATGGTGCCCCATCTCAAAAAATAGCCCCCCTCCGAGCCCAAGTTACTTGTGGATCAATTCTCCATTATACCCTATAGGTACCGGTCTCCATAGGGTATAATGGAGCACCCAGCAGACACTGCCCTCCTCCCACCCTGCTTTCTGATGACCCCTAAGTAGGGGGAGGGCCTCCAAACCGGGGGGGGGGGATCCCCTGTCCCCACCTGGGGATTGGCAACCCTAACCCTAATCCTAGAAGAGCTCTCAGTTGGGGGGGGGGGTTTAGAAATTATGACACCAGGCTCTTTAAAAAAACCTTTTTAAAAAAATAAACGACCTCCTTTTTCTGAGCGTTTCTGTTGTCCCCCCCACCCGAGAAAATGCAGGACCACAGCCAAAAAGGGTCCCTCTGGGAACTTTTGGCAATATTTCTTGGAGGGGAGGGACACAGCCCAGATTCCAGAAAAGGAGGCTGGATTTTTACACACACACATCATCCCCCACTGAGCTGCATGATTGTCCAGTAACAGCCCAGCAGTGGGGGGAGAGGGTCTCCATATAGAACATTTAGCAGTCCCCCCCCCCCAGAGAAAACCTAACCCTTTCTATCTTACATATCCTGGGAAATGACTGATGGCTACTTTGGGGTCAAGAACCAATTTTTCTCCACTCCAATTTGGCCAGAGAGATCCTGGAGTGTTTTTAGCATCTTCTGGGCGTGGAGCTAGGGTCACTGTGGTTGTGTTGGGGGGAGGTATTTGTGAATTTCCTGCATTGTGCAAGGGGTTGGACTAGATGACTCTGGAGGTCCCTCCAACCCCGTGATTCTATGACCTCAAATGCGGTCAGAAAACCCACCTCCAGGAGTTTTTAACAATATTTCTCAGAAGGAAGGGCAGAGTCTGGATTCTGGGGAAGAAGGCTGGTGTTAGAACCTGCTCCCCACTCTCCCTGAAGAAAGATGTGGGAGGGAAGCTTTTTTGGGGGGGGGGGAGGGAGTTTGCTTCTGAATTGGGGGAAGAGAGCAGGAATCTCTTTGTGGAATAACTACGTGTACTAGTGTAGCTGAGAGATCCTAAGACTGTCTGGTAGCCAGAAGTGCCCACGCTTTTAGCCTTCTGCACCACTAGGTGGGATGTGCTAAACGGAATGACAGGATTGCCCATTGAAAACAATGGGAAAGGCTGGAAGGCCCATTGGAAATAACAGGAATCAGGAATGCCAGTTGACTTCCATGGACTCCATTGAAATACATTACAGTATGTGGAATGGATTTTCCAATAAGGTCCCTGGGCCCAGAGAGACAGGAATAAAATGCCGCAGAGCAGAATTTTATTATTTTACTACATTTATCTTACTTAAAACATTAGGATCAATCAAAGCAACACGTTGAAACAAATAGAAACCTCTTGGTTCAGAGCAGGAGACAGAAGGATATCATTTTAGTACATCCTCTGGTGGTAGGAGATGTTTTCTGGGACGGGAATGACAGCCACCAGAGTGGAATGACAGCCACTGGAAGCAGGAGATATGTTCTGGGACTGGAATGACAGCCCCCACCCCCGTGAGAATGACAACCCTTGAAGGAAGCAGAAGTTTTCTGGGACTGGAATGAAGGTCCCAGAGTAGAATGACAGTCGCTGTAAACAGCATAAGCATCCTGGAACTGGAACGTTGTTTTTTCTTGGCTCTTTTGTCTTTATTGCTCAATGTAATTAGTAATCCCCTCATAACAGCTCTATACGCGTCCCATACAGTCTGAATAACAACCTCTTGGTCTTCATTAGCCTGGAAGAAAGCTTTGGTCTCTTTTTCAATGTAATTAGTAATCCCCTCATAACAGCTCTATACGCGTCCCATACAATCTGAATAACAACCTCTTGGTCTTTGTTAGCCTGGAAGAAAGCTTTGGTCTCTTTTTCAAGAGATTTCACTACTTCAGCTTTTAACAACAGGTCTTCATTTAGTCTCCATCTTCTTCTCTTTCTCCTTCCCTTTGCTGACCACATTAATGGATTGTGGTCTGCACCTATTTTCGGAAGAATCTCTATTTTATTAGTAATAAGTCCCAAATCCTTCATAGTCCATATCATATCAATTCTTGAGAAGGAATCATGCCTTGCTGAAAAAAAAGTATAGTCACGTTGTCGCACCCCAGGCGCCCCTCCCAGTGCAGCCATCGTCCCTCTATCCCGGGCAGCCCCCCTCGGGTACTTTGTGGGTGTTCCCCGGAGGTCTCAGAAACAGGGGTGGGAGCCAGGTTACTTCACCACAGGCCCCCGTTCCCCTTCTGGCTATGCAGCGGCTCCTGTCCCTCTCTCTCTGGAGGCAGCCTCAATAAGCACCGGCCAGCTTCCTCCCTGACCTCCTGCCTCCCTCCCGTCCCAGTCTGTCCTCCCTCCTGGGTTGCACCCCTCCCTGGCTCCACCCCCCCCCTTCAAAGCCCCAGACACCCGGGAGAGGCGTGCCGGGGCTGGGCATCCTGGGCCTCTGCAGCGTGCTGGGGTGCGGCGTCTCTCGCTGCCATGGATCAGGCGGCTCTCCTCCTCTTTGCCCGGCGCTGGGCTCGGCTTCTCCCTCCTGCTCCCGATGTCTTGCTCCAGCCATGTTCCTCGGACCCGGAGACGAGCGCGTCGGCTGTGGGGCATTGCTTGGGCTGCCGTCGGGGCTTCATTGGCCCAGGTGAGCGGTGGGGCTGCCGCGGGGGCTTGGAGAGGTGTGGAAAGCTCTCGGGGCGGAACGGCTGGCGAGCGTAGAGGGGCCCCCTCGCGCAGTCCTCACCCGGGCCAGGCGGGACACACGTACATTAGGATTAAACTTTCTACAGATGTCTTCCAAACTTTCTTGCTTTATTATTTCAAAACTTTGGCAGCTTACCATCTTTTTTCTTCTTGTTTCCCGATCTTCCAGAGAATTGTTCCATTGATATCTCCCATTAACATTACCTGTTCAAAAGTCATTTGATCAAGTTGTTGCTGAATGTCTTTAAAAAAAGCATCTTTTCCCCATTAGGGGCATATAGTCCCAACAACGTCTTTTTTCATTCATAAACACCTCCACAGCAATGTATCTGCCTTCATTGTCTTTAAAAACCAATTTTGGCTCAAATTCTTTTTAAATATAAAATACCACTCCCTTTTTTTTTTCTTTAGCTAATGAAAAACATTCTTCCTCCAAAGCCTTATTCCACAAAAATTTGTAATCCAATTGCTTAATATGCACTTTTTGTAAACATACTATATTACATTTCTGCTTTTTAATCCAATGAAAAATGGCTTTTCTTTTTTGGGGTGAATTAAGTCCATTTACATTCCAAGAAATTAATTTATAATCCATAATGATTTTTCAATTATTTTGTATCCTCAAATTCTTTATTGTCCGCCAAAAATTCATTCATGCCTTGCATGGCCACTATTGTCGTCCTCAGTCTTTTATATTCAAAGCTAAGAATATTATTTTTATCAAAGATTTCAGGTTTTCACGGCTGGTAACATCATTAGGGTTTGTAGAATCTTTCGGGCTCAAGTGCCGTGTTCTACTGGAGAAAGTTTTCCTTCCAGACGTTTCGTTCTCAGCTGCGGAGAACATCCTCAGTGGCGTTGCAGCCGGAGCAGGCGCTCTGACCTTCTTGGCTGAAATGGAGCTTTGGATAGGACCCTCCAGCTCTAAGTGAAGGGTGGTTGGGTGAGGGAGATTGATTGTTTACCATTTTTCATTTGTATATATATCTAGGTTTACATGTCTATATGGTGTCTGTTTTATTGTATGTGTGTCTTGTCTAATAAAATTCATTTCTTAAAAAAAAAAAATTGTGTCTTCC
Source organism: Heteronotia binoei (assembly GCF_032191835.1). Classification (NCBI taxonomy): domain Eukaryota; kingdom Metazoa; phylum Chordata; class Lepidosauria; order Squamata; family Gekkonidae; genus Heteronotia; species Heteronotia binoei. The sequence goes on from NC_083227.1 coordinate 4,272,335, forward strand.
CTGTGTGGGGTCTCAGTTGCCATCAAGGAGTGCTTCTGCAACAGAATCTCTTTCCACAGTCTGAAAAGCCAAAAGGCTTCTCCCTTACAAGAGTTCATATATGCTTTTGAAAATTGTCACACTGACTGAATCTGCACAATCAAAAGTTTTCTCCCCATGTGTGGGTACTTTGATGCAGCTGAAGAGTGCCACTCTAACTGAATCTCCTCTCACACTCTAAGCACTGAAAAGATTTCTCGTGTTTGGATTCTCTGATGCATTACTCTGTCATTAGGGTTTGTAGAATCTTTCGGGCTCAAGTGCAACGCCACTGAGGATGTTCTCCGCAGCTGAGAAGGAAACGTCTGGAAGGAAAACTTTCTCCAGTAGAACACGGCACTTGAGCCCGAAAGATTCTACAAACCCTAATGATGATGCCAGCCGTGAAAACCTGAAATCTTTGATAACATTACTCTTTCCTCGCTTCTTCTGGGGCCTGTCCCATCACCTGCTCCCCTTACCCTCATTGGACCCTCCGGGATGAGAGCTACCACTGCAGTAATGGAGGCTGATGGGCAAACAGTTTATCAGCAAGTTCAAGGGGGGGCACGGAGTGCTCTCATTCATTAGGATGCTGACTCTCCAACATCAAAGCATCCCTTGGGGCCATTAATGAGTCCAGGTGTGGCAAGCTAAGGCCAGACATTCAGAATTCTAACGATTCTCCCCTCTGTGTGTTCTCTGATGCTGTTCAAGATTCCTCCTCTCACTGAATCTCTTTCCACACTCTGAGCATTCAAAAGGTTTCTCCCCTGTGTGGGTTCTCTGATGACTTTGAAGATGGCCACTCCGACTAAATCTCTTTCCACACTCTGGGCATTCAAAAGGTTTCTCCCCTGTGTGGATTCTCTGATGACGTTGAAGATTGCCACTCCGACTGAATTTCATTCCACACTCTGAGCATTCAAAAAGTTTCTCCCCTGTGTGGGTTCTCTGATGACGTTGAAGACTGCCACTCCAACAGAATCTCTTTCCACACTCTGAGCATTCAAAAGGTTTCTCCCCTGTGTGGGTTCTCTGATGACATTGAAGACTGTCACTTGTACTGAATCTCCTTCCACACTCTGAGCATTCAAGAGGTTTCTCCCCTGTGTGGGTTTTCTGATGACTTTGAAGATGGCCACTCCGACTAAATCTCTTTCCACACTCTGGGCATTCAAAAGGTTTCTCCCCTGTGTGGAATCTCTGATGACATTGAAGACTGCTACTCCAACTGAATTTCATTCCACACTCTGAACACTCAAAAGGTTTCTCCCCTGTGTGGGTTCTTTGATGCCTTTGAAGATCACCACTTTGATTGAATCTCTTTTCACACACTGAACATTCAAAAGGTTTCTCCCCTGTATGGGTTCTATGGTGTTTTTGAAGATTGCCACTGAAATGGAATCTCTTTCCACACTCTGAGCATTCAAAAGGTCTCTCCCCTGTGTGGGTTCTCTGATGATATTGAAGATGGGCACTCCGACTGAATCTCTTTCCACACTCTGAGCATTCAAATGGTTTCTCCCCTGTGTGGGTTCTCTGATGATACTGAAGATGGCCACTCTGACTGAATCTCTTTCCACACTCTGAGCACTCAAAGGGTTTCTCCCCTGTGTGGGTTCTCTGATGATTTTGAAGACTGCCGTTCACAATAAATCTCTTTCCACACACTGAACATTCAAAAGGTTTCTCCCCTATGTGGTTTTTTTGGTGCAGCTGAAGGATTCTACTTCGACCGAATTCATTTCTAATCCCTGAATATTCAGAAGGTTTCACCTCTCTGTGTATTCTTTGGTTTACAAGGAGCTGTGATCTATTTCTGAAATATTTTCCACACTGAATGGATTTCTTTTCCTTCATTATCCTTTGCTTTGAAAAATGTACATTCTGCTTTCTTCCATCACGCTTCTCAACCATTCTACTGCCTTTTTTTCTTTTAGGTCTGCCTTGATTCCTGACATTTTCGTTCAAGTCTTCATTTTTAACTCCATCTGGCATTTGCTGATGAAGTTCCATCCCCTCCTCATCCCTCCAATCATCCTCTGCTGGAATAGAGAGAGAGAAACTATTAGCACTTGGGAAAGCTGGTAAGACCTAACAGCATCTAAATGTTTATAAGCAGAAAGGATTGATGGCCCTGTGGCCTTATCCAGTTTGGCTGATCTTAACCACATGTCCATCTTTCCCCAAGAATATCTGGTATTTAAGGATAACTCCATCCCCCCATGAAGAGCCTCAGCTGAACTCTTGCTCAGAAGGGGTTTCAGAACCTCCAAATTTCAGGCTCAGAGAAGGCCTCCCTCCCTCTTTTCCCACTGTCAAGCATGAGATCTCAAAATAACCAGTCCTTGAATTTTGAAACAAAGTTTGGTTTATTGATAATCCATGTGGCTCATTCGAGCTAGGAATTGGAACTGATACTGTAACACTAGAATACATGCTTTAAGATGGCACATCAAAAGTTCTATAAGCATTTCTACATTCACGTGTGAAATTCACACGCTGGGCTCCTTATCTACATTGCGACTAGCACATCCTGGGTCCAGGCCTGGCTGAGCCTGAGAACGAGTCCCAGGAGGTCTTATCTTCAAAGAGGACATTCCTGCATCTGTTAGTAAAAGTGAAAGAAGAAAGGTGGGGGTTGCTACTTTGATGTGCCTAAATTTAGTTCAGGGTTAGTAACAATTCTATCATCATAATACTATAGTAGAGGATGAATATACAATGCTTGACACCCACTGGCCTGTATGATTGTACCAAACAAAACTTTGCTCAGAAGTGAATCAGGAATCCCGCATGCTTATTCCTGGCCTGTTCCCTTGATATAACATTGATGGATGCTCACTCTCAGCTTTCAAGGGGCCTTGCCATTTTTATATTTCTAGATCTCTTAGGAATTGGGGAGGGTGCACTGTGCTTGCTTGGTTTGGTGTCGTGGTTAAGTGTGCAGACTCTTATCTGGGAGAACAAGGTTTGATTCCCCACTCTTCCACTTGCAGCTCTTAGAATGGCCTTGTGTCAGCCACAGCGTTTGCAGAGGTTTTCCTCGAAAGGGCAGCTTCTGTGAGAGGTCTCTCAGCTCCATCCACCTCACAGGGTGTCTGTTGTGGGGGAGGAAGATAAAGGAGATTGGGAGCCGCTCTGAGACTCTGATTCATAGAATCATAGAGTTGGAAAGGACCTCTAGGGTCATCTAGTGCAACCCCCTGTGTCTTCTTCTTTGCTTTATCCATTGTAACAATCGCAAGTATTCATTTCTGCCCTGCAGAAAGGAGTGAAGCCTCTGTCTCAAGGATGCACAGCTTTGAGACAGCTCAAACTGCTAAATGTTTAATGAACAAAGGTGTTGGTGGGAACAAGTCTGTACTGTTTTGCATGGGCTTTTGCACTGTAGGTTTGTTGGGCTGCATAACGCCCCAGATAAGGTACAAAGGACTGGCCACCCCAAAGGTGAACCAGTGCTGACACAGACATGTCTCACTACTGTTTCTATCTATCAATAGAGCCAGCTTTCTGACCACACTGGAAGCCTTCTTGAATTGAGGGGAGTCCCAGAGCTGACATCAGCCAGCTCTTTGGGGAAGGAGATAGGACCTTGGGATCCTCTAGAAGAACTCAGTGGCCAGGTGTGACTCCTGGGTGTTCATAATTTGAGTCTGCCTGCAGCTAACATCAAGATCTTTTTCAAGGCCAGATCCCAGAATGTGGTCATTGGTTAACCGTGAGGATCTGTATCCAGTTCTGTAAACAGAAGCGTGAGGGGATTAGGAAGGTGCTGTCAGCCCCTAGAAAATTCCATCAAGCAGGACCCTTGATTGGGTCATTAGGACCACCTGACCCTTGAGAGGTAGACACTACAATACAGGGATGGATAAGAGGGAAGCCGGGCTAACTTGATGCTCATGGCATGCTAGTACACCTTGATGCTTTCTTGCTGCATCATGATGAATAGTTCTCTCTAGAGTCATTTAGGCTACAGTTGGAATTCTTATGCTGCAACAAGAGGTGCCTTCTAAGTACTTCCTATCTTAGGTAGAACAGTTACCTTTTCTTCTATTACTGTTGCTGAACTGCAGAAACTGCTGTTTTGTGATGTCTTACTTTTAAATCCTTAATCATTTTTTTATATATTTTAAAAGGGGTCTGAATAGGGTGTTGCTGAGGTAAAAAAGGGGGACCCAGGTGGAAACTGTTCTAAGAGTTCTAAGAGCATAGTGCGAAAGTTTTGTTATCTATAACTGGAAGTTGTTTTGTTTCTCTTACAAGTAGCCTGAATATGCTGTCTTTAGAGATTGCTGAAAAATAAAACGTCTCATCAGTTTTTTGTGTGGAACACTGGCTTTCTGTCTCATGGATTAGACGCTGGGAGAAATGACTTCAATGGACCAAGGGACTGATTCATTACATTGCAGCTTCTTGCGTTGTTCATGTGTGTGTACTTGCAGAAGGGCAACTGAGGCCATCTGACAGCAATGCTGATTCTGTGAAGTTAGGTAGGCAATGAGAGGGTGGAAAGGAAGTGCTGCATTGGAGCTTAGGTCTTGTGACACTTTCTTACATGCCCAGGGAAATGCGACTCCCGCTTTGGGATCAGGAAACAAATTCCTCCAGGCCAGTTTAGAAAAGGTTCCTCCAGGCCTGTAGTTTTTTTTTTTTTGCCATCTTCTGGGCATGCAGCAAAGGTAATAGGAATCGAATTTTATTACAGCCACCAGCAAGAACAATTCTAACAATTCCACGCTTCAACAAGAGGTACCAAAATGAATATACAGTATACAAATAGGAAATATATAAGAAACTGACAAGACAAAAAAAAGATTTACAGCTTTACAAATTAAACTGTCTTTTGAATGCAACCCTGTGCCAACCCAAATTTAGCCATAGTCTTAGTAATGAAATGATTTCCATCAGATAACTGTTTATTACAGCAATCCAAGTCTGTCTGCCCAGCCATCTCTTTTATATGAGGCTGAATTAATCTAACTTGAACCTCATTATACCACTAACATCTCAGCATCAGAATGCTCGATAGAGTCTGTCTCCGCAGACTCACATGCACAAAGCCTCCATGGAAAAGGAGCTCTCTTGAATCTGTCCTCTAGCACTGCAGAGGGGAGAGCCTCACATCTACCTAGTGTGAAGGCTTTTCTGAGTTTATTTACATCAAGCTGTGTTAGATGTGCCATTTTGACCACACAATATCTACTTTGACTGGGCACTCTGCATTTGGGATATCTCTCAAGATCTGCTTGTCTCTCTATATCCTCTGCTTAAGACCTACGTTGGCCTGATCCCAGCTCATTGCTAGAATTACTGGTGGGGGAATCCAAGTAACTGTAATTTGTTACGCACCCATTTCAACCACTTAGTTTGAAAAGTATCCGATAATAACAGATGGACTAGTCCCTCAGGTTGAAAGTTCCTTTTAAGCCAGTAATGGAGTGAAGCCAAAATAACATTTGGCTTCCATCTTCAGTGTGCCAATTTCTAGTCATGTTAGTACATTCGGGACACATCTGGGGACCTGAAAGACTGCTCTAAGGAATTTGGTCTGAACCCTCTCAAGAGGGGCAGAGCTGGAAGAGGAAGGGCCAATCAGAGTGCCACAGTGCATTTCTGCAACTGCCTTTACTTGAAATAGGTTTGGGGTGGTTGGAACATATAGACCCCCTTTCGTATGGTAGAATCTGTTATTGGCAGTTCTTTCACCTGGTGTCACTACATACTATAGATGGGCCCTATATTTCGCCCTCGTGGGTTCCCTGCATTTTGCAGAGGGATGGACTAGATGACCCTGGAGGTCAGTTCCAGTTCTATGATTCTGTGAACACCTGAAGTTTCCTGACACTGAATCAGATCCTTGCTCCCTTGAAGTCAGTATTATCTACTCCATCCAGCATCGGCTCTCCACCGTCTCAGACAGTCTTTCATTTCACCTCCTACCAGATCATTATCTCTGGAGATGCTGGCGATTGAACTGGGGACCTTTTCATTCCAAGCAGATGCTCTGCCAGTATCCATAGCCCTTCCCAAGTAGCGGGAAAGTCCTCAAAATGATGGATTGCTATTCAATATTTGGATTCATTCCTCATCACAGTGGCAGCAAGCTGCACTAAAAGATCCTTACCCAGAGAGGCCACGTTCCCGTAGTTCTCCAGCATGACTTCTCTGTGCAGAGCTCTTTGTCCCGGATCCAGCAGGGCCCACTCTGCCTCCGTGAAAGAGACGGACACCTCCTCAAAGGAAAAGGGACCCTGGAAGAACAAGAAGATGCCCTCCTCTTCAGAGATCACGCCAGGCAGAGTTTGCACACTGGAAGGGAGTCGTCTGGGAAGGTATGGAAAGTAAGGCTTGGGATGGGTAAATGCAACAGCATTCAAAGGATCTCTCGCTGTGCCCCCGCTCCTACCTGGATTGCAGGTGCAGCTGCTGTTTCCACACCTCTGAAAAGACAATGGCTCAGTGGCATCTCTTCACTGCCTGTTCCTGAGACAAGGGAGGAAGAAGGCCGTTTGCTTGTTTGTTCCCTGCTTCACACACCCCCTTCCCAGAATTATGAAACCTTGCCCTACCTACATTCCCAGTTTTTAAACACTTTTACTACATTCTGGGAGAGGCAGAAGAGAAGCACCAGGGACCAGCGAGCCTCAGGGATTATCAGTGCTGCCAACATATTTCAGGCTTCTGTGGGACTTGGGTTTCCTCTATGGGAACTTGAAGGTCATAAGAATGAATTTCCAGAGTGTCTCTGGGCATGCTAACTTCACAGCCAGGTTTTCAGCCAGAAGCAGCTTCAACATGGCATCACATCTGTCCCAACCCCCACCCCAAGACCCTCCCCACAGCTCCTGGGTGGGCAAGCCATAGCCCCCCACCCCCTGCTGCCCACAGCAGCCCCTCAGATGACCCTTCAAGCACAGACACCGAAGCCACATTTCCCCAGGATTATTGGCCTGTAGGCTTTCCAGAGCTCTGCTCTGTAAGAAAAAGCCCCCTACTTTTCATACACATGGACATCGTGATCACCAGTATGGTTGCCAGGGTGCCTGGAGTTTTGAATCGCACACATCTGCTCTAAGAAGTGGACTTTGCCCACGGTTTCTAGGGCTTATGTGGATACTATAAGCCTCAGCTTTGCAGCAGCATTCTACATCTCTGGATGGGTGTTAACCAGAGCTACAGACGAGCTTCCGGCTGCTCCTTGCGTGCCCAGTGGAAGAAGCCATGCCGCCATGAACTGTACAGGCAAACAGTTTCCAGCCTGTTTCCATGAACCAAAGGCTGACACCACCAGTGTCCATCTTGTTTTCCTGACTCCATATCCAACAGCTGCTTCAACTTCTGCATAAGAGCCATCAAGCTTATCGTAGGCGTGGACCCTGTCAGACCGCCTAAGCCTTTGTCTAGCAGAACTCAAGACAAAGACTGGTGCCAAGAGAAGACTGAAGAAGAGGAGGACCATCTTCAGCCAGAGCCAAGTTCTTTTGTGTAAACCGGGTTTTACCTTAGATAGCAATTTGGCCATCTATTGTCACCTTTTTAGATAAGTTTGGTAAACTCAAGCACACCTCCACCCAGTAATTTCCCTCATTCTTTTCCCCATTTTGGAGCCTCATCCTGGTCCATTGCAACCTGAAAGTCCAACCAGGTACCCCTGGACCAAGCTTGTTCATTGGTCAGTCATGGGCACCCAATTAGGTACCACCAATTAACTTGGTATTGGCTACTGCAGAAGTCCAGCCCTTATGGTCACTGCAGAGCCTCCCCTTTTCTGAGGTCATGTACCAGCTGACCACCTGTCATCCACCCTTGTGCCTCCCATCCCCTAAGGGCTCAAGGTAGTCTATATAACCTGTAACACAGCTCCCCACAGGTGTGCATCTAGCAGTACCCCAGTTCCACGGTCTAGATCCATCCCCGATTCTGGCCACAGTTGAGGGCCCCATTTCCCTCGTCCTCTGTCGTCGCCATTGGAGCCTTCTTGAAGACTACGATCGGTAATTATCTGTTTGTCTACCCATGTGTTGTCTCTATATCTCTCTCTATTTTTCTTAGGACTGTATGTATGATTTTATGAGTATTTTATCTTGTATTTTTCTGGAATAAATTTTAATTGTTTTACTTAATTAGAGTCCCTAATATTTTTAAGCATTAATTTCTGGACGTGGAATCCTGTATACACAGGTAAAAGATCCTGATTAAGCCAGGTGCCCACCTGACAATTCCCCATCCTCGTTTTGAGGGCATTTTGGCTTACAGCTCCCCCGGAAGGTGGGGGCTCCCTTGATTCCCCAGGCTGAAGGGCTCTGCTGAGGCTTGTCTGCATTCCCCCTCCCCCCTCGGCAATTCAAGACTTTCATGGAAGGAAGGAGAGATAGGAATACATATATTTTAATTAATGATAGTAATTGACGCCGAGGAATTTGTCTGATCTCATTTTAGAGGCATCACAATTTGTGGACATTGAGTGCCACCAATTAACTCTGAGTTGCTTCATTTTCACCTGACCTGAACTCTCTACCCACCACACTCACGGGCTGCCCCAACTGCACCCAGGCACAAGGAGTCCTTACCACAGGAGAGGGCATCTTGGGCACGCTCCACCGCCTGCACCCTCTGCCCCTGCTCCAAGGAAGCTCCTTCCGCCACAGGGATTGCAGCTTCCATCTCCAAAGGTGGTCCCCGCATCTGAAACAGCAGCCAGGGAGAAGGTAAGACATGGAATGGAATGAGACCAGGAAGGGATCCTGCCCCACTCCCAGACTCTGCACCCTTCTCTCAGCAGATTTGGTGAGTTATCTGCAGGAGTCAGAAATTCTCTAGCAGAAGAGGCTCTGGGCAATTATCTGGCAAGGAAACTTTAAGATAAGGTCAGATATTGTCGCTTGAATTAGACACATCTGGAGGAAATCCCCTCACCTGTTCTGCCTGCCTCTTCTCCTCTGCCTGACTCAGGAGGAAACCTTCGGCCAGGGCCACCGCCTGGGAACTTGTCTCCGGCCCACATCCTCTGACCCAGCCCTGCATTTCCTGGGGCAGGAGAGTCAGGAACTGCTCCAGGATCACCAGGTCCAGGATCTGCTTCTTGGTGTGCCTCTCCGGCTTCAGCCACTGGTTGCAAAGACCATGGAGCTGGCTGCAAACCTCTCGGGGCCCATCAACCTCATGGAAGCGGAACTGCCGGAAGCATTGGCGATGCACATCTGAGGTCACGGTGTCCTTAGCCAGGGCCTCTGACACAGCTCTTTCCCAGAATTCAACATCACTTCCAGGTGGGATGGGATGGGGGCTCTTTCTTGCTCTCTTGCCAGGTCCTTCTAGGTCCTGCTCTTCCATCTCCTTCCCCTTCCCTTGGGCCACCTCTGTCTTTCAAAAGTGGCCTGTATTCACTTTGTTTCGTTTTTGTTAACTTGTATTTCGTACTTTCTCATGAACTGGATCTGGGCGGATGACAAGAAAGTTAAAAAAATTTAAAACTACCAACTAAAACTACTTGGTTCTGAAGGGAGGCTTTTCCCTGAGGGGACTGAGGGAGACAGACAGGAGTGAGTCAAAAGGAAGATATATATACACACACACTAATATGCAGACACACAGATGCATGTAATAAATACGGCTTCCATTCCCAAAAAGAAGCAGGGAATATACCACGTGTCCTTCATCCAGAGAATTATCATAGTTTTCTCCCAGCCTCATATTCTAGCTCACCCTGAAATAAGGACCATTTTCCACAGTCCAGACTATTTGGAATAAAGCCTATGCCAAGACTCTGAAGACCTTTGCATGGCTACTAATTATCTCAGTGGTGGAGATGGTAGTTGGGAGGAGGGTCAGCCAAAATACCTGCCATGTGACCAGTCAATCAGCATGAATGATTCAACACATGTGATCCCATCTGGGATTCCTTTCTGGGCCTCCTGACCCCCCCAAAGACAGGCTTCATAGTCTTGTCCGCATCTCCCTTAACAAGATGTGAAACCCCCCCACCCCTCCTGGGACTGTGCCCTGTAGTTCCTCCCTGTTGTGCTGCCTGGGAGTCTGCACCTCTCTCGCCTGGCAAAAGGATGCCCGTCCTCCCACCCTAACCCCAGCGCAGGAGGGAGAATCTGGCATCATGTTACAGCTGCCTCTGCCAAGTGAGCCATGGAGCAATGCGTTTGGAGCAGGCATGTTCTCTCCCTGGGTGCCCACTTTGCAAAACACTGATGCAGGTGGGGACTCGAACCCAGATCCGTGAAGTTCCCTGGTGTATTTACATGCCATAATGCTCACAGTGGTGGATTCTTGTGTGGCGTTTGTTCCTCCAGGCCTTGTATATATTGGGGGCGTGGCCACATCAGCAATCTCCACCCCTCTCTGCCTGTCAGAGGAGCCGCCTAATGCTCTGATTGGTGGGCGTGGGTGGTGCTTGCATGAGCACCAATGGGGTTGCTAGGCACTCTCCACCTTGGCAACGGAGGCATTTAAAATTATCCTCTCCTCTGCTGGGGGGCCTTGGGCACTGACTGGCAGCCCCACACTGGCCCCACATCAGGGGCTTAGCAGGGGGCTGCAGTGGATTCCGGTGCAGGCTGGACTTCCCTTCCCCCAGACCACACCCCTGTCCTAACTCATCCCACTCCCCCAAAAGACCTGCTTCGGTTGTGGTTTGCAGAATGAAAATGATCAGCAAGAGAATGTCAGTTTCATTTATTTAATTTTTCTTACATTGAAATACACTGATTATTGCTGCTCCCCAACAAACTCCGCTTCCATAGCGGAACACAACTGGTGCCTCACAGAGTAACCAACCTCTAGGGGGCTGAAGCCAAAATAATCAATCAACTACCTTGAATAAATAACCAAGAAAGTTTCCTGCAGTTCCAAAATAAGTCATGAGAGATTGATCCAGGCCATCCTCAGAAAGTCCCCACTTTGCACTGAAATCGACATGTGAAACTGACAATACTTTTTGGAAACCCTTTATTCAAGAAACAGTGGATCAGCCCAAGCACTTTTTGCTTGCTGTTGTGAGAGGCTGAGAAGATATTTGCACTTTAAGAGACATTTCGGGCACTGTATGCTGTGAACTGTGCAATGGATATATGCATGAAAGAGATGTGATTTATTGATAAATGAGCATAAGAAATAATATTTCGATCTGTTATTCTCCTCAATGGATCTTAAATTTGTACCATTTTGCACTCTGAGCCACTGCCTACCAGCTACGTGTGGCTCTACTCACTGTACCGGATTCCTCGTCCGATGAAGCCTGCTTGGAGCACACAAAAGCTTACGTTCTGAATACAGCTCAGAGTGTTAAAGCTGCAGTCCTAAGCTCTGCTCATGACCTGAGTTCGATCCCCGGCGGAAGCTGGGTTTTCAGGTAGCCGGCTCGACTCAGCCTTCCATCCTTCCGAGGTCGGTCAAATGAGTCCCCAGCTTGCGGGGGGGGGGGGGGGAGTGTAGCGCAGGGGTGGCCAGTGGTAGCTCTCCAGATGTTTTTTGCCTACAACTCCCATCAGCTGCAGCCATTGGCCATGCTGGCTGGGGCTGATGTAGGCAAAAAAAAACATCTGGAGAACTAACGTTGCCCACCCCTGGTGTAGATGACTGGGGGAGGCAATGGCAAACCGCCCCGCAAAAAGTCTGCCGTGAAAATGCTGTAAGAGCAACGTCACCCCAGAGTCTGAAACGACTGGTGCTTGCACAGGGGACCTTCCCTTTCCTTCCAATTCCCCGGGAGAAAATGGCCCACCCAGGACAGCCCCGGCTTGCAGTGATCCCCACCTCCCTCCCTCCCCCTCTCCCCCCTCCGGAACCTAAAAGTTTATCCCCCCCCCCTCTCCTCCTCCAAGACTTACTTGCAAGTAAACCTCCCCGGGATGCGGCTGCTGCAAGGCTCCTCTCTCCTCCTGCTGCTTCTCTGCAGCCCCCGCCCCAGTTCTCCCCAGCTCTGCAAAAGCAAACCCCTCCCCCTGGAAAAGCCCCCTTCCTCTCCTGCCCCCCCCCCACTGCTGGCTCAGCCTCTCTAGCAAGCAGCTCGGCGGCCTTAACCCTTTCCCTGCTGCAGAGGGGCTTCCTTGGGCTGCCTTCAGCCACGCCTTGTGCTGCTCAATGGGGCTGCTCGGGAGTAACTCCGCTGCAGGGGGCTGCGCTCCTCCCGGGGAATGCCCGGTGCTGTTGAGGCAGCTCAGGAAAAGGAGGCTGCAGCTGGGTCCCCCTCCTTAATCCCCCCTCCTAGAATAAGGACCGTCAACCACAAGGGGGGGGGGCGTTAGTGATGGTGAGCTCAGGCTCTTCTTCTTCCAACAGACCCTTTAGCGTTTCTGTTGCCCCCCTGGAAAGAAAGCCGCTTTGGAGCTCCTGGCCTTTCTTTGCAAGCTCAGGGAAATGCGGATGGCCACTTGGGGGTCCGGCAGGCGACGGTGCACAGCTGGGGGGGGGCAGGGGGCTGAAGGCGAAAGACCCCAGGCTGGAGGAAGGGGGTCAACTGCAGGGTCTCTGATAGGCTGGCCAACCTCCTGGCGGGGTCTCTCTCCAAATTAAAATTTATCCCCAGGCTGCAGAGGTCAGTTCCCTTGCAGAAAATGGCTGTTTTAGAGGGAGGTGTCTCTAGGGCATTATGTTTCCTGGAGCCAGTTTGGTGTAGTGGTGAAGTGTGCGGACTCTTATCTGGGAGAATCGGGTTGGATTCCCCTCTCCTCCACTTGAAGCTGCTGGAATGGTCTTGGGTCAGCCAGAGCTCTCTTATCTGGGAGAACCAGGCTTGATTCCCCACTCCTCCACTTACAGCTGCTGGAATGGCCTTGGGTCAGCCAGAGCTCTCTTTCCTGGCAGAACCGGGTTCGATTCCCCACTCCTCCACTTGCAGCTGCTGGGATGGCCTTGGGTTAGCCATAGCTCCCTTATCTGGCAGAACCGGGTTTGATTCCCCACTCCTCCACTTGCAGCTGCTGGAATGGCCTTGGGTCAGCCAGGGCTCTCTTATCTGGGAGAACCGGGTTTGCTTCCCCACTCCTCCACTTGCACCTGCTGGCATGTCCTTGGGAAAGCCATAGCTTTGGCAGAGGTTGTCATTGAAAGGGCAGCTGCTGTGAGAGCCCTCTCAGCCCTACCCACCTCACAGGGTGTCTGTTGTGGGGGAGGAAGGCAAAGGAGATCGTGAGCCGCTGTGAGACTCTTCGGAGTGGAGGGCAGGATATAAATCCAATGTTTACTTCTTCCTCTAGAGGACCCTGCCCCCCTAGTAAATTCCCCAACTCAGAGTTAGCCGTTTCCACTCCACCTTTCTTCCAGGAGCTCCACTGGGCCCTTCCCTCTTCTCTGCACCATCCACCCACCCTGCAAGGTAGACCAGTCCCAGAGGGAAGGCTGGGCCAAATTAGAGTCAAGTTCAAACTCAGACCTTCTTCCAGGCTGTGGGCAAACCTGAACTGTTCACCTCCATCCTCTGCCTCTTCTCAGGGTCCTTCTGAAGAATTCCTCCCTCTGTGAGGGTTGCCAACTCCAGCTTGGGAATGCCTGGAGACTGGGGGGGGGGAGGTGGGCTTTAGCTTTTATTCCACAAAGATCCCCCCCCCCCCGCTGCCCTCTGCAGTCACCTTTTCCCATAGGGGGAGCTGATCTCTGTGGTCTCTGGAGAGGGTCTGGATAAAAGTCGGGTCTAAACAGATCTTCATGAATTCATATGATTTTTACATTGAATCAAAACAAAACACCATCATACAGTAGAGTGTCTTAGACTGCAGGTGGTACCAGCACAAAACCCATGCTTCCACAGATTTGTGGCGCCACAGCACTGCAAAAACACGGCTCCAAAGCACAGATTCTCATGAATTCACATGGTTTTTACACTGAAATGAAATTAAAGCAGCATCATGCTCTAGGTCATTCTTAGACTGTAGGCAGCACCGATTTGTGGCACCACAACTGTGGGAAAACATGTTTCTAAAGCATGGATCCTCATGGATACTTAAGATTTTTGCTTTGGATCCCCCCAACCTCAGCATAATATCTTTAACCATGTCCATGGGCAGAGCTTGAACCACAGAAATTGTGGATCCACAGCTTCGTGGCAACACCATGAAGCAAAACCGTTAAGCACGTGTCCTAATGGATCCCCAGGGTTTTTGCTTTGATCCACCCCAACATCACATCACGTCACAGCTTCATGACAACACCAAGGAGCAACGGCCTTGTTTTTAAGGACAGTTCCTCAGGGATTTTGAGTTTGGATCATCAAATAACTTATCATGTCCATGGGCAGAGCTCGGAGTCCGGAAATCGTGGCTCTACAGCCTCACTGCAACACCATGGAGCCAAAACAAGGTTCCAGATCACAGATCCTCACAGATCTTCATGATTTCTGCATTGAGTCATCCCAAGCTCACCATCAAATCAGATATCATGTCCATGGGCAGAGATTGCACCTCAGAAATCACATCCACAGATTCATGGAATCACCATGGATCCAAAACAAGGTCCCAGACCATGGATCCTCATGATTTTCATTTTGGGTGACCCTAAGCTCACCATCAAATCACATATTGTGTCCATAGTGAAAGCTTGAACCCCAGAAATCAAAGATTCATGACTTTGTGGAGACACCGTTTTGCAAAAACATGGTTTTGAAGCAGGGATCCTCATGGATCTTCATGATTTTTGCTTTGGACCACCCCAAGTTCACCATCAGGTGACATACTGTGTCCATGGGCAGAGCTTGCACCCCAGAAATCACAGATTTACGGCCCTGTGAAAACACCATGCAAGAAAACCATGACTCCAAAGCATGTTTCCTCATGGAGCTTCATGATTTTTGCTTTGGATCCCCTCAAGCTCACCATGAAGAAATATCATATATCATGTCCATGGGCAGGGCTTGCACCCTGGAAATCACAAGGTGATTATTTACCTTTTTCTTTCAGCTCAAATTAATCCTACTTCCAGAAAGCTTTTGGCTTCAAAGTGGTGAAACCCCAAAAAACTCACAGCAGGCTGAACTAGGGAGGGATTAGGGTTGAGAAACACCACTCCAGAACTGCTTCTCCCTCTATATTTACACCAGCAGCAGAGAGGCTGTAGAGGTTTGTTACCCTCAAATTGTCTTTTCCTTCCTAAACTCTGGGAAAGAAACTGTATTCACCAGTTTTGAAGGTGTCAGAGTTAGATGCGCAGATCACCTGAAGTAGTGAGTTCCACAGAGGAGGAGAAACGGAAAAAGCGCTCTTCTTTGTGTAACCACGTTCTCAGCCTTTTTGAACCAACACCATCAGGTCCTTTGAAGAACCTCGTCAGAACCAGCTATAAGAAAGTTCCACCCTTTTTTGGAATCTCTGAGGAACATGAAAGTTAGATTTGTGCCTCAGGCCCTTCCCACATACAGAGCGTTGATGAGATTCCTCCATTGGGTGGATTCTTCTACTCTTCCAAACACAGTTTTATTAAGCTCAAGGGGAATGGGGAAGGGGACAGGGGAATGGAGAAATAATACCACACATACACACAGGGCTTTTTTCATAGAAAAATCCCAGCAGGAATCTTTTGCATATTAGGCCGCACCCCATGACATCACCATTGTTTCACATAGGGCTTTTTTGTAGAAAAAGCCCAGCAGGAGTTTGAACATATATGAACATATGAAGCTGCCTTATACTGAATCAGACCCTCGGTCCATCAAAGTCAGTATTGTCTTCTCAGACTGGCAGCGGCTCTCCAGGGTCTCAAGCTGAGGATTTTCACACCTATTTGCCTGGACCCTTTTTTTGGAGATGCCAGGGATTGAACCTGGGACCTTCTGCTTCCCAAGCAGATGCTCTACCACTGAGCCACCGTCCCTCCCTTGACTGGCAGCGGCTCTCCAGGGTCTCAGTTTATTTGCATATTAGGCCGCACACACACCCCGACAGGCGTTCCTGTGCGTTCCTGCTGAAAAAAACCCCCTGTGTACATAAATACATACTTCAGCATTCTATTTTATATAATTTCTGTCAGTTACATTAAGCTTCTGTCTTCTTCTTAAGTTTGCATTACTAGATTTCACAATTGTCTATAATTAAAGCCTTCAATTCATAAACCAATCTTGTACCAAATCAATCATTTAATCTGATCCAGTTGTAGAATGGTTGCCAAAGTTCTTTTAAGTCCCACTTGCCCTCTTCCTTCATTGTCTGCTAAAATGTCCATTTCGACTGCTTCAAAAAATTTCTTCAGAATCTCCTCTTTTGACGGTATTTCTGCTTTCTTCCAATATTTCACATACAATACCCTAGCAGCTGTATTAACATGAAGAATTATATGTTTAACATTTCTATCCAATACATCAAACATAATATTAAGCAAAAACATTTCTGGTTTAAACGGCAGTGTCAACACCGACATGTTCTGTAACAACTCATGTATCATCAACCAATGTCTATTAGCTCTTTTACAGGACCAGCACATATGAAAAAAACATACCGTCATTGTTTTTACATTTCCAGCATTCATTAGACATCCCTGGATACATCTTTGCCAATTTCACAGGTGCAACGTACCATCTATAAACCATTTTATAAAAATTCTCTTTAAATGACACTGATTCTGTTATTTTAATATTTACTTTCCAGACCTTCTCCCATTTTTCTAGCTCAAGTGGGAGGTCTGGAAAATAAATATTAAAATAACAAAATCTAACAGAGAGATCAGTTACTTTCCTAACCTTAAGATCCCATTGCCCATCCTTGCCGTCTTCTCTGTGGGATCTTTCTGGGTTTCTCAACATGGCTAATGCTCTTCACACAGTTTGAGCACTTATAACCTTTCTTTCTGATTAGAGTAAGGGTTTTTTTTTCTGTAGATTCGAGCCTTTTATAGAAGTTGGCATCTTTTCAGTACTTTTTATGGTCTGTGCTTGTCTTTTAGGTGCGAAATGGGGGAAGGCTCCTCATCAGAGGCTCCTTAGTAAGCTCGAGAGTCATGGAGTAAAAGGACAGGTCCTCTTGTGGATCAAAAACTGGCTAATTAATAGGAAGCAGAGAGTGAGTATAAATGGGCAGTCTTCGCAGTGGAGGACGGTAAGCAGTGGAGTGCCGCAGGGCTCTGTACTGGGTCCCATGCTCTTTAACTTGTTCATAAATGATTTGGAGTTGAGAGTAGCAGTGAAGTGGCCAAGTTTGCAGATGACACTAAATTGTTCAGGGTGGTAAGAACCAGAGAGAATTGTGAGGATCTCCAAAGGATCTGTTGAGGCTGGGTGAGTGGGCGTCAACGTGGCAGATGAGGTTCAGTGTGGCCATGTGCAAAGTAATGCACGTTGAGGCCAAGAATCCCAGCTACAAATACAAGTTGATGGGGTGTGAACTGGCAGAGACTGACCAAGAGAGAGATCTTGGGGTCGTGGTAGATAACTCACTGAAAATGTCACTTCCATGCCCACACGGTGTCAGACATTGTAACTTACCTTAGAATTTATTTTGATTATATGTGTTCTCTTGCCCTAACTAACGCCATTTTGTTTGCTATTACTAACCATGGGAATAAAGATCTGCATTTCAAACAGAGAGGGACAGTTGCAAACCACAAGTGAGGAATTCCTCACTTGGCACCAGCAGGCGCCTTGAGCCTTTGAAGATGGCTTGCCCCAAGGTAACCAGCGGGGTTCCTTTCCTGGGAACGAGATAAGGAGGTATGGGAACAGACAACTGTCTCTCTGGGTGTGAGAATGATTTTATTGTTTTGCTTTCATGTGCACTACAAAATACCAAGCGTAGCCTTGGAATGTATCAAACTCAATCTGCTTCTATCCCAGACCACTAGTTCTCAAATAAATGAATTAATTTTGAAACAAAGTGATTCGTTTTTATTTGAAGTTCCAACGTCTGACACACGGGAGTCAGAGGAATGCGATTGGTTTGTAGGTGACTCTGAGGCACATTTTTTTTGGGGGGGGGGGGGGCGTTGCCACCTGGAGAGGGGTTGCCCATAGGGCAGCAGGTTTCGGCGGGAGAACAGACCAACAGTGATTGGTGAGACAGATGTTGCTAACCCAGCCAGTTGTGCACCCATCCATGCCCACAGTCCTGCCATGATCTGACGGCTGATCACCCAGAAAGGTGATGGCAGACAGCCTTCTTGACTTAACGCTTCCTTCCCCCTTCAGTGTTCTATGAAGCTCCTTATAAAAGGGGCATGTGACTTTTTTATTTCCAGGATTGGAATTATGTGCAATTACCCGCCTGTATTCTGCTCTCAGACTTTTCGTTTTACTCCTACATTCCTCTGCCGTCCTGTCATGGCCCCGTTTCGCCATCTCTGCTGAGACTTTCTGATAGCAAGCATAATTTCTATGGGATGATCCGCAGAGCTGCTTGGATTTCATCATCTCCCCATACTACTAGGAGATCCAGAATCTCCTGCTCACTACAAGCTATACCTCTTGACCCACTCATCCGCCTCACAATTCCTGACAAACCACTCACCAACCTATTAAACCAGACAATCCGCTCATCAACTACAACCCACAGAAATCTGTGGCTTCCCCCCCCTGACATTTATACCTGCTGCCGCTTGGCACAAGTCACTTTCCAGCCAATAGCCTGTAGGCATGGATGGGTGCACATCAGGCTGGGTTAGCAATATCCGTTTCACCAATCACTGTTGGTCTGCTCTCCTGCCGAAACCTGCTGCCCTATGGGCAACCCTTCTCCAGGTGGCAACAACTCCCCCCCCCAAAAAAAAATGTGCCTCACAGTCACCTACAAACCAATTGCATTCCCCTGACTCCCAAGTGGGCATGGAAGTGATAGCAACAGGTGACAGACCAAGGCCTGGTGTCCTGATCTCCCGCTTGAACTATGTATCCAATGGGGCACCTGTTACCCAGTTTCAGCAGCGGCGATCTTTGGCATCTCAATGGAGCCTAGCCATCTATGGTGGTGCTGTTGTGATACGTCACTATAGCGCTTTAGCGATCTTTGCCCGGCGTTCAAAAAAAAAAAAAAAGCCGGAGATCGTGCGCCGGCAGGCAAAAACGGCTGGTGCTGGTGGAAGCGAGATAAAAGTGGAACAGTGTGAAATGGCTCGCTTCAATCACGGAACCCTACCGGTAAAAAAAAACAACATGTGTCTGAAAACTCCCATCCCTGTCTTGGATTACTGCAAGGCGGCACAATACCAACTCCCTTCCGGTTTCCACTGGTGTGAAAAGGCATTGGAAAAAGTGCAGAAAAGGGCAACTACAATGATTAAAGGCTTGGAACACTTTCCCTATGAAGAAAGGTTAAAACGCTTGGGGCTCTTTAACTTAGAGAAACGTCGACTGCAGGGTGACATGATAGAGGTGTACAAGATTATGCATGGGATGGAGAAGGTAGAGAAAGAAGTACTTTTCTCCCTTTCTCACAATACAAGAAGATAGATAGATAGATAGATAGATAGATAGATAGATAGATAGATAGATAGATAGATAGATAGATAGATAGATAGATAGATAGATAGATAGAAGATAGATAGATAGATAGATAGATAGATAGATAGATGATAGATAGATGATAGATAGATAGATGATAGATAGATAGATGATAGATAGATAGATAGATAGATAGATAGATAGATAGATAGATAGATAGATAGATAGATAGATAGATAGATAGATAGATAGATAGATAGATAGATAGATAGATAGATAGGTTTATTGTCATTGTTCTCAAAAAAGGAAAATGAGAGCAACGAAATGAGGTGCTCTTCCACAAACATACCAACACATCAACACTAAAGAAAAAACATATACATAAACCATTTAAATACATCTAAAACAAATAACCATTCATAACCCTACATTTAGCCTACATCTAAAACAAATAACCATTCATAGCCCTGCATTTAGCCTAACCACAGCACTTGGATAGAAGCTGCCCTTACATCTATTTGTCTTAGCCTTCAACACTCTATATCGTCTGCCCGATGGTAAGATCTCAAATAGCAAGTGGCCCGGATGTGAAGGGTCCCTTAAGATCATTTGTATCTTCCTTTTACATCCATTATTATACAGATCCACCAATGAGGGGAGAGAGCATCCACAAATCTTCTGTGCTCTTACCATCACTCTTTGGAGCACCCTTCTCTCTGCTTCCGTGCAGCTCCCAAACCACACGCAGAGGCAATAAGATATAATGCTCTCAATGGAACTACGTTAAAAGGCAACCAGCAGACTCCCTGACAGTTTTTGTGATCTTAAGAGTCTTAAATAGTATAGTCGTTGCTGGGCCTTTTTCTCTAGAACTCGTGGGTATTCAATGAAATTGCTGAGCAGTCAGGTTAGAACGGATAAAAGGAGGTACTTCTTCACCCAAAGGGTGATTAACATGTGGAATTCACTGCCACAGGAGGTGGTGGCGGCTACAAGCATAGCCAGCTTCAAGAGGGGGTTGGATAAAAATATGGAGCAGCGGTCCATCAGTGGCTATTAGCCACAGTGTGTGTGTGTGTATAAAAATTTTTTGGCCACTGTGTGATACAGAGTGTTGGACTGGATGGGCCATTGGCCTGATCCAACATGGCTTCTCCTATGTTATTATGTTTAAGGCTCTTTTTACAGGCTAAGCAGTTACATGGATCCTCCTTTGTAGGTTCCTTCATGCAGCAGGAGAGTATCACTCTGACTGATTCTCTGTCAATGCAACAAACATTACAATTGTGTCTTCCCTGTGTGGGATATCAGTTGACATCAAGAGTGCTTCTGCAACAGCATCTCTTTCCACATTCTGAAAATTCAAAAGGTTTCTCCCCTATATGAGTTCATAGATGCTTTTGAAAACCATCGCACTGACTGAATCTTTTTTACCTATCTGAGCGGTCCAATGTTTCCTCCCTATGTGTGGGTTCTTTGATGTAGTTGAAGAGTGCCACTCTCAATGAATCCTTTTCCACACTCTGAGCACTCAAAGGGTTTCTTGCTCTTGGATTCTCTAATATATTAGTCTGTCCTCGCTTCTTCTGGGGCCTGTCCCATTGCCTGCTCCCCTTACTCTCATTGGACCCTCCGGGATGACAACTGCCACTGCAGTAACGGAGGCTGATGGGCCAACAGCTCATAAGCAAGTTCAATGGGGGAGGGGAGTGGTCTAATTTGTTGGGATGGCGTCCCTCTGTCAGGAAAGCCTCCCTTTCGCCATTCACAACTCTGGGTGTGGTGAACTGGAGCCAGACATTGAGCATTCAAAAGTTTGCTCCCCTGTGTGGGATCTCTGTTGCTCCCAAAGATTCCCCCTCTTACTGAATGACTTTCCACACACTGAGCATCACAACGTTTCTCCCCAGTGTGGGTTGCCTGAAAGCTGAACATGGCCACTCAGACTGAATCTCTTTCCATACTCTGAACATTCAAAAGGTTTCTCTCCCTGGTATAGATTTTCTGATGCTGTTGAACATGGTTACTCTGACTGAATTTCTTTCCTCACTCTGAGCATTTGAAAGGTTTCTCCCCTGTGTTGGTTCTACGATGTTTTTGAAGAGTGCTTCTCTCACTGAATCTCTTTCCACACTCCCATGTGGGTTCTCTGATGATCTTGAAGATGGTTACTCCGTCTGAATTTCTTTCCACACTCTGAGCATTAAAAAGCTTTCTCCCCTGTGTGGGTTCTCTGATGACGTTGAAGATGGCCACTTGTACTGAATCTTTTCCCACACTCTGAACATTCAAAAGGTTTCTCCCCTGTGTGAGTTCTCTGGTGCCTTTGAAGAGTTTCTTTCAAACTGAATCTCTTTCTACACTCTATGCATTCAAAAGGTTTCTCCCCTCTGTGCGTTCTCTGATGATATTGAAGATGACCATTATGATTGAATCTCTTTCCACACTCTGAGCACTCAAAAGGTTTCTCCCCTGTATGGGTTCTATGGTGTTTTTGAAGATTGCCACTGAAACGGAATCTCTTTCCACACTCTGAACATTCATAAGGTTCCTCTCCTGTGTGGGTTCTCTGATGCAGCTGAAGAGTCCTCCTCTGATTGAATCTCTTTCCACACTCTGGGCATTCAAAAGGTTTCTCCCCTGTGTGGGTTCTCTGATGACACTGAAGATCGCCACTCTGTCTGAATCTCTTTCCACACTCTGAGCATTCGAAAGGTTTCTCCCCTGTGTGAGTTCTCTGATGATACTGAAGGTGGGCACTCGTACGGAATCTCTTTCCACACTCTGAGCACTCAAAAGGTTTCTCCCCTGTGTGGGTTCTCTGGTGATTCTGAAGATGGCCACTCTGACTGAATCTCTTTCCACACTCTGGGCATTCAAAAGGTTTCTCCCCTGTGTGGGTTCTCTGATGACACTGAAGATCGCCACTCTGTCTGAATCTCTTTCCACACTCTGAGCATTCAAAAGGTTTCTCCCCTGTGTGATTTCTCTGATGATACTGAAGATGGGCACTCGTACTGAATCTCTTTCCACACTCTGAGCATTCAAAAGGTTTCTCCCCTGTGTGAGTTCTCTGGTGATTCTGAAGATGGCCACTCTGACTTAATCTCTTTCCACACTCTGAGCATTCAAAAGGCTTCTCTCCTGTGTGGGTTCTCTGGTGATTCTGAAGATGGTCACTTGTACTGAATCTCTTTCCACACTCTGAGCATTCAAAAGGTTTCTCCCCTGTGTGAGTTCTCTGATGATACTGAAGATGGCCACTCTGACTGAATCTCTTTCCACACTCTGAGCATTCAAAGGGCTTCTCCCCTGTGTGAGTTCTCTGATGATACTGAAGATGGGCACTCGTACTGAATCTCTTTCCACACTCTGAGCATTCAAAAGGTTTTTCCCCTGTGTGGCTTCTCTGATGACACTGAAGATGGCCAGTCTGACTGAATCTCTTGCCACACTCTGAACATTCAAAGGGCTTCTCCCTTGTGTGAGTTCTCTGATGATACTGAAGATGGGCACTCGTACCGAATCCCTTTCCACACTCTGAGTATTCAAAAGGTTTTTCCCCTGTGTGGGTTTTTTGGTGCAGCTGAAGTATTCTCCTCTGACCAAATTCATTTCTCCTCTCTGAATATTCAGAAGGTTTCTCCTCTCTGTGTATTCTACTTCTGAAATATGTTTCACACTGACTGGATTTCCTTTCTTTCATCATCCTGTGCTTTAAAAAATGTACATTCCGCTTTGTTCCATCACGCGTTGCAACCATACCGCTGCCTTTCTTTCTTTCAGGTCTGCCTCGATTCCTGAGATTATCATTCAAGTCTTCATTTTTAACTCTACCTGGCATTTGCTGATGAAGTTCCTTCCACTTCTCATCCCTCCGATCATCTTCTGCTGGAATAAAGAGAGGGAAACTGTTAGCACTTGGGAAGGCTGCTAAGATCCTTTTTTTTGACCCAGGTTTATTAGCAATAGAATAATTAACAGGCATTCTCACATTCTGACATGTTACTGTTTTATGGTTCCCCACGCTAATGCAACCCAGATCAAAGGTTTTCTGAATTGGTTAATTTTACTGTTCTGCTATTGGTTTTTAACTTTGTACCACTTGGCATTCCAAACCACACCAGTTATATGTGGCTCTGCTTACTGTACCTCATTCCTCGTCTGAAGAAGTGGACATGCACACGAAAGCTTACATTCTGAATAAAACTAAGTTGGTCTTAAAGGTGCAATGGACTCCTATTTTGAGCATCTATATGAGTATAAGTGGAAAGGACTGATGGCCCTTTGGCCTCATCCAGTTTGGCTGATCTTAACCACATGTCCACCTTTCCCCAGGAATACCTAGAATTTAAGGATACCTCCCCCACCCATGAAAAGCCTATGCTGGAATCTTGCTCAGAAGGGGTTTCAGAGTCTCCAGATTTCAGGCTCCCACAAGGCCTCCCTCCCTCTTTTTCCACTGGCCTGTATGATTGTGCCAAACCAAATGTTGCTCAGAAGTGAATCAGGAATCCCGTCTGCTTATTCCTGGCCTGTTCCCTTGACAACTAGAATGATTAAAGGTTTGGAACACTTTCCCTATGAAGAAAGGGCAACTAGAATGATTAAAGGGTTGGAACACTTTCCCTACGAAGAAAGGTTAAAATGCTTGCGTCTCTATAGCTTGGAGGAACGTCAACTGCAGGGTGACATGATAGTAGTTTACAAGATTATGCATGGGATGGAGAAAGTAGAGAAAGAAGTACTTTTCTCCCTTTCTCACAATACAAGAACTCGTGGGAATTCAATGAAATTGCTGAGCAGTCAGGTTAAAACGGATAAAAAGAAGTACTTCTTCACCCAAAGGGGGATTAACATGTGGAATTCACTCCCACAGGAGGTGGTGGTGGCTACAAGCATAGCCAGCTTCAAGATGGGATTGGATAAAAATATGGAGCAGAGGTCCATCAGTGGCTATTAGCCACAGTGTGTGTGTGTGTGTGTTTGTGTATTGGCCACTGTGTGATACAGAGCGTGGATGGGCCATTGGCCTGATCCAACATGGCTTCTCTTATGTTCTTATGATCAATTAGAATGGATAAAAGGAAGTACTTCTTCACCCAAAGGGTGATTAACATGTAGAATTCACTGCCACAGGAGGTGGTGGCGGCTACAAGCATAGCCAGCTTCAAGAGGAATTTGGATAAAAATATGGAGCAGAGGTCCATCAGTGGCTATTAGCCACAGCATATTGTCTGGGGCAGTGATGCTCTGTATTCTCGGTGCTTGGGTTGGAGGCAGAGTGGAAGGGCTTCTAGCCCCACTTGTGAACCTCCTGATGGCACTTGGTAGGTTTTTTTGGCCACTATGTGGCACAAAGTGTTGGACTGGATGGGCCATTGGTCTGATCCAACATGGCTTCTCTTATGTTCTTGTGTTCATTACAGTTATGGGTACTCACTCTCAGGTGTCAAGGTGCCCTGCCGTTTTCATATTTCTGTATGCTAGATTTCTTAGGAATGGAGGAGGGTGCACTGTGCCTGCATGGTTTGGTGTAGTGGTTAAGTCTGCGGACTCTTATCTGGGAGAGCTGGGTTTGATTCCCCACTCTTCCACTTGCAGCTGCTGGAATGGCCTTGGGTCAGCCATAGCTTTTGCAGAGGTTGTCTTTGAAAGGGCAGCTTCTATGAGAGCTTTCTCAGCCGCATCTACCTCACAGGGGGTCTGTTGTGGGGGAGGAAGATAACGGAGATTTTAAGCCGCTCTGAGATTCTGATTCAGAGAGAAGAGTGGGGTATAAATATACGGTCTTCTTCTTTGCTCTGTCCATTGTAACAATCGCAAGTATCCGTTTCTGCCCTGCAGAAGGGAGTGAAGCCTCCGTCTCAAGGACGCTTTATCTCTTCTCAGAGACAGCTCAAACTGCTAAATGTTTAATGAGCAAAGGTGTTAGTGAGAACCAGTTTGTACTGTTTTGAGCAAGCTTTTGCACTGTTATTTTGGCAGGCTGCATAACGGTCCAAATAAGGTACAAAGGACTGGCCACCCCAAAGGTGAGCCAGCTCTGACACAGACATTTCTCACTACTGTTTCTCTCTATCAATCAAGCCAGCTTTCTGACCACACTGGAAGCTTTCTTTAATTGAGGATAGTCCCAGAGCTGACATCAGCCAGCTCATTTGGGAAGGAAATATGAAGCGTTTCTTTGAATGCAAGGCCATTCTCTGTCTCCACCATCATCTCTCTTATACTTCTGGATTCTTTTGCAGAGAGAGAGGGAGCCATAGAGAGAGAAAGTGATCACTGTTACATGAGGAAATAAAGAAATGGAGGATTAAAAGTTCTTCTGGAAGGACGGCACCACAGTCCAGATCAAAGCCCAGAATCTGAACCAGTTTATGCGGAAATGGATGTGTGAGGCAAAGAGCCCTAATTCCCCCAAGGGTTACAGAGATTACTAAGTGGCCTGGTGTGACTCTGCCTCCCACTAACACCATCATCTTTTTCAAGGCCAGAACCCAGAATGTGGTCATTGGTTAACCGTGAGAATCTGTATCCAGTTTTGTAAACAGGAGGGTGAGGAGATTAGGAAGGTGCTGACAGCCCCTAGAAAATTCCATCAAGCAGACTTCCGGGATTGGATCATGGAGAACTGAGCTGCTTCTCAGAAGAGGAGCAGACCGGGGTTTCTGTTCTGGGTAGAGAAGGCGATTTCAACGCCTGCTACCTACTTCTCTCAGGGAGAAGTCCAAGACATGCTTTAAAAATTCTGAGGGGATTTACTTTGGCTGACGAGGAGTCCCAATGGGGTTCCTTTTAGGCTTTGAAGAGTCTCCAACGAAGAATTGCATTTCAACGTCTACAGAGGGTCTCCGGGGTCACTAAATTGACTTAAATTCACCAGGATCCAAAGCTTCTTTGGATCTACTTAACATCTGTTTGAAGAAGAACGGTGTCTACAAGGATAATCAATTTGAAGGTACCAGATCTTTATCTATCATTCTGGGACTAAAATAAGATTTAAATGAAACAAATATAAAAGTTTTAAGCTAACTATGTTATTTTTAAACAAAGAGGAAATAGGAGGGGGTAAATTTGGGACTATTAGACTTTAAGAAACAGAGTTAAAAGATGAAAAACAACTTTTAACAGAGTTAAAAAATGAAAAATAACAGCAAGTAAAAAGGAAATAAAGAAAGATATTGAATCCAGTACAGAAGTGCTTAAGAAAGATATTGAGGATCTCAGAAATGACATGCAAGTAACATCAAAGAAAGTGCAGGAGGTAGAAGACAAGGTGAAAACCCAAGATTCCACTATAAAAAAAAATTCAGGAGAAAGTAGTACTACAAGACTGTGAGTTAATGGAAAATCAGATTCGTCTGAGAGGAGTACCTGAAAATGAACAAGATGAACTGAGGAAATATATAATGAGAATCATTGCTGAGTTTTGGGGGGATGATCCTGATGAATCTAGTTATCTTTATGATTACATATATAGGGTCAATTCAGTATATGCCAGAAAGAATAAATTACCAAGAGATGTAATAAGATTTGTGACAAGAGATATGGTGGGGAAAATCATAACAATTTGAAAAAACACTGATAGTAGAAGACAGCAGGATAAGAATCATGAAAGAGCTGCCAAGGAAAGTTATAAATGACAGAAGATTGTACAAAAAACTAACAAGTTGAGGGAGAATGAAATGAGATACAGATGGATACTACCAGAAGGTCTGAGTTTTGAATATCAAGGAAGGAGGATTACAATTACAAGCATACAAGAACTGAGGAGGTTCTTTGATGAACATAAGGAATTTGGGGATACAGAATAAAGAATCATGATGGATTACAAATTAATATCTTGGAATGTAAATGGATTGAATTCACCACAAAAAAGAAAGGCAATGTTTCATTGGATTAAGAAACAAAATTATAACATAATTTGCTTACGGGAAGTACACATCAAACAAATGGATTATAAATTTTTATGGAATAAACAATTGGGAGTGGAATTTCATTCGTTGGTTAAGGAGAAGAAAAGGGGTGTGATTTTTTATATTAAACAAGAATTAAGCCCAAAATTGATTTTTAAAGATGACAATGGAAGATACATAGCAGTGGAAACGAGGCTGAACGATAAAAAAAAGTTGTTATTGGGACTATATGCCCCAAATGGGGCAAAAGACTCTTTCTTTAAAGACATTATGCAACAACTAGACCAAGTGACATATGAACAAATTATGATAATGGGAGATTTTAATGGAACAGTTAAGAATATATTGGACAGATCTGGGGAAAAAAATAATGAAGGGAAATTGCCAAAGTCATTTTTTGAATTAGTAAAACAAGAAAGACTGGAAGATATATGGAGGAAGTTTAATCCTAATGAACAGGACTATACTTTCTTTTCAGTAAGGCATAACTCTTTCTCAAGAATTGACATGTTGTGGAGTACAAAAAATTTGGGACTTATAACAAAAAAAATAGAGATTCTTCCTAAACTAGGGGCAGATCATAATCTATTAATATGGTCTACAAAGCTTGTGGAAAAAATGAAGAGGTGGAGGATAAATGAAGACTTACTGAAGAACAAAGATATAGTCATGTCTCTAGAAAGAGAAACCAAAGCCTTCTTTCAAATAAATGAAAAGGAGGACATTCAATTTCAAATGGTATGGGATGCGTATAAAGCAGTAATGAGGGGTATTTTAATTACGTACATTGAATAACAAAGATAAAAGAGCTAAGAAAAAACAAATGCTGGACATTCAAAACGAGATAAATAAAAAGAAAAGGATCTTAAAAAGAGACCTGGGAAAAAGAAAATTATAAGGGAGATTACAATATTACAAACACAAATGAGACATCTGTTAAATAAAGAATTGGAATGCAACTTGAAAAGACTGCAACAGAAGTCTTTTGAAGGAGCAAATAAACCTGGAAAATATTTGGCCTGGCAAATGAAAAAAAAAGGGGAGAATAAAATTATCAAAAAAATAGTAGTTGGAGGTAAGGAGATTGTAGATCAAGAGGGAATCAAAAGAGAGTTTTTTAAATATTATGCCAAATTGTTTAAAGGTGGATAAGAGGAATATTGATACATATCTGCAAAGAATTAAAGTAGCTCCCTTAGCAGAAAATATGGAAAAGGTTTTAAATGAACCAATAGAAAAAGCAGAAGTTGAAACAGCAATAAATTCAATGAAATTAGGAAAAGCACCCGGCCCAGATGGATATACAGCAAAGTTTTACGAAGTCCTTATGGAGGTGTTATTACCAAAACTTCAGAAATTGATGAATATTATGAGGGGAAAATACCAAATACATGGAAAGAAGCAGTAATCTCATTCCAAAAGAAGACAGAGACATCATTGACGTAAAAAATTATAGACCAATTTCATTACTCAATAATGACTATAAAATATATACTAGAATATTAGCAGAATGACTTAAACAACATCTGAATAATTTTATTAAAGATTAGCAAACAGGATTCCTTCCCAGGAGACAAATCAGAGACAATATTAGAACAGTTATAGATATTGTGGAGTATTATGAGAAGCATCCTGAAAAAGAAGTAGCATTATTTTTTGCAGACGCAGAGAAAGCTTTTGATAATGTGAATTGGGACTTTATGTTTGCGGTAATGGAGAAACTGAGATTGGGAGAAGATTTTATAAGAATGGTGAAGGCAATATATACTGAACAACAAGCAAGACTCTGTATAAATGCAGATCTGACAGAGAATATGATAATTAGTAAAGGAACAAGACAAGGGTGTCCTCTTTCTCCATTGCTATTTATAATGACCTTAGAAATTTTGCTTATACAAATTCAAGAAGACAAAGAAATAGAAGGACTGAAATTGAGAGGCTTTTCTTATAAATACAGAACGTTTGCATATGATGTAATGTTTATAAATGAAAATCCCATACAGGTAACACCATTGTTGCTTCATAAGATACAAGAATATGGAGAATTGGCGGGTTTTTATATAAATCAAGATAAATTGAAAAATTTATGCAAGAATATGTTAATGTGTAAACAGAAAGAATTACAAAGCTTAACAGAATGTGAAGTCACCTCTAAAGTAAAATATTTAGGTGTGGAAATTACAATGAAAAACATTGACTTGTACAAAAATAATTATGAAAAGTTTGGGTGTAAGATCGAGGAAGGCATGATGAAATGGAATAAGCTTAAATTATCATTGTTGGGCAGAATCTCTGCAATTAAAATGAATGTTCTACCAAGTATTTGTTTCAAACAATTCCTATACTGAAGGACAGTAAACAATTTAATAAATGGCAAAGGAAAATTTCTGAATTCGTATGGGCTGGGAAGAAACCAAGAATTAAAATGAAAATGTTAACAGATGCAAAAGAAAGGGGAGGCTTCCAATTACCGGACTTAAAGTTATACCACGATGCAGTATTTGGTGTGGATAAAGGAATGGATGATGTTATTGAACAGAAAACTTCTAGTATTGGAAGGTCATGGAAATATTTTTGGTTGGCATGCTTACATGTACTATGGAAAAAATAAGATGGATGTGTTTTTTTCTCATCACTATATAAGAAGAAATTTGTTAAATACCTGGTCAAAATATAAAAAATATGGAGATGAGAGGAAACCGCTTTGGATTGTGCCAACAGAAGTAATAAAATTATCTTCTGATATTGATGAAGGAAAGTGGTTATTGTATGGACAACTGTTAAAAAAAGAAAGGTAAAATTAAAATCGACTGAAGAATTAAATAACAAATATGATTGGTTTCAAATGTAACAAATTAAGAGTTTGGTTGAAAAGGACATTAAAAATGAAGGAATAAGACAAGAGCAAACAGAATTGGAAAGAATGCTGCTTGGAGATAATAATAAGTTGATTTCAAGAACTTATAAACTACTATTGAAATGGTCTACGGAAGATGTAGTAGTAAAATCTCAAATGATAAAATGGGCAATTAATATAAATAAATACAAATGGAATCATGGGAATATTTATGGAAGAACTCTATGAAGATATCGACATGCTACAATATTAAAGAAAATTGTTTTAAAATGTTGTATAGGTGGTATATGACACCTAAGAAATTGGCAAAAATGAACAATCAGGTGTCAGATAGATGTTGGAAGTGTAAAAATCATGAAGGTCCTTTCTACCATATGCGGTGGACTAGTGAAAAAGCAAAACAATTTTGGCAAATGGTTCAGCAAGAGATTTCGAAAATTTTGGGTAATGATTTCAAGAAGCCTCCAGATATTTTTCTGTTGGGATTACAAACGGAAAATTTTCCAAAACAAGATAGAACAATTATATGGTACCTACTTTCAGCTGCTAGGACATTATATGCGCAGTTGTGGAAGCAAGATAAAACACCAGAAAAATGCGATTGGATTTTAAATGGGATTGGAGCGAAATGGACAAGTTTACAAGAATCTTAAAAGACTATGAGTTGGAGAAGTTTAAAATGGAGTGGGAGAAATTTCAAAAATATGTTGAAAAGTACTGGAAAATAAAGGGACATTTGGTGATTTTTGATAACAGTTGAAATATTTGTTTTCTTAAAGCAATGGATTAATTTTTTTTTAATCTTGATTTTGCTTTTTGTCTTGTTTTTTTCTTTCGGATAAGGGTTAAAAGATAAGAATGAAGATGGGTTATAATTATTTTGTTGGGCCTTGTTTTTTCTTCTACAAAATGTTTGATTTTTTTTTTTTAATATAAGGTTTTAATAAGAAGATTCTATAATTGACATAGTTACCTTTTATTTTTAGCAAATTAAGTAACTGACACCGGCGGAGTCAATGGGGGAGGGGAGGAGGGAAAGTGTAATATATTGGTATGGATCTTGTATTATTTTCTTATCATGAATATTATTACAATATATTATCAAAATAAAATTGTTTTCAACAAAGAAAATTCCATCAAGCAGGACCCTTCATTGGGTCATTAGGACCACCTGACCCTTGAGAGGTAAAAACTATAATACAGGGATGGAGGAGAGGGAAGCCGGGCTAACTTTATGCTCATGGCATGCTAGTACGCCTTGATGTTTCTTGCTGCATCATGACGAATAGTTCTCTCTAGAATCATTTAGGCTACAGTTGGAATTCTTATGCTGCAACAAGAGGTGCCTTCTAAGTACTTCCTATCTTCGATAGAACAGTTACCTTTTCTTCTTTTACTGTGGCTGAACTGAAGAACCTGTTGTTTTTTGACGTCTTAGTTTTAAATCTTGAATCAAATTTTATATATATATTAAAAGGGGTCTGCTTTATTCCACTATGGTGTTCTCGGGTGCTGCTGAGGTAACAAGAGCAGTGTCCCAGGGGGACCCAGGTGGAAACTGTTCTAAGAGTTCTAAGAGCATAGTGTGTAAGTTTTGTCATCTATAACTGGAAGTTGTTTTGTTTCTTGTACAAGAAACCTGAATATGCTGTCTTTAGGGACGGCTGAAAAATAAAAAGGCTTATCAGTTTTGTGTGTGGAACACTGACTTTCTGTCTCATGGATTAGACGCTGGGAGAAAGTTTTGTTTTGAGGAACAATGGTAAGGGAAAGTGTCTGTGTAATCATAAGAGAATATAAAAAGCAATTCCCCGGTACCAGGCTTCGGTTCTTGACAGGATACTTTCCGGATCACAGGCAGAGCAGATGTTTATAATCCCAACCAGGGGGGAGGATGTGTTGGAAAGGCTGCCGACAGAGAAATGAGAACCTGACCCTTTCCGGAGTGTATCTGAGGAGCTCTCATCCACTTTGTCTTAGGCCAACACACTCTCTCTGGCCTAGGGGATGGCCACAACACTGGACTCAGTAGCCCTTCTGCAAGTACACACACATGAACAACACAAGAAGCTACCCACACCCACCACCAGGGGAGAGCCTCATGGGAATTGAAAACAAACCAGCTAGTATCATAATCAGTGTCCCCTCTAAACTGAGTTAGCATGAGCTAGCTCACAGATTTTTGCCTTAGCTCAGGAAGGATGACCCCAGAGCAAACTAATTTATGCAGCAGCTCCCAATTTTAATGCCAGTAGCTCACAACTTTAATGCCAATAGCTCACAAAGTAGAATTTGGGGTCACGGTAGATAACTCACTTAAAATGTCAATGCAAAATGTGATGAAAAGTGCAAAACAAAAGGCCAACACTATGCTGGGGATTATTTTTGCTCAAAAGATTCTGTAGCTTAGAGGGAACATTGATCAGTATGAAGAAGAAGATACTGGATTTATATCCCGCCCTCCACTCCAAATCTAAGAGTCTCAGAGCAGCTCACAATCTTTTACCTTCCTCCCCCACAACAGACAGCCTGTGAGGTGAGTGGGGCTGAGAGGACTCTCACAGCAGCTGCCCTTTCAAGGACAACCTCTGCCAGAGCTATGGCTGACCCAAGGCCATTCCAGCAGGTGCAAGTGGAGGAGTGGGGAATCAAACCCGGTTCTCCCAGATAAGAGTCCGTGCACTTAACCACTACACCAAACTGGCTCTCTGCATGGATCAATGTATAGATGCCCCTGTATAGATCAATGCTGCGGCCTCATTTGGAGTACTGTGTACAATTCTGGTCACCAAAGCTCAAAAATGATATAAAGCATTGGGAAAAGTGCAGAAAAGGGCAACTAGAATGATTAAAGGGTTGGAACACTATCCCTATGAAGAAAGGTTAAAACGCTTGGGGCTCTTTAGCTTGGAGTAACGTCGACTGCGGGGTGACATGATAGAGGTTTAAAAGATTATGCATGGGATGGAGAAAGTAGAGAAAGAAGTCCTTTTCTCGCTTTCTCACAATACAAGAACTCGTGGGCATTCAATGAAATTGCTGAGCAGTCAGGTTAGAAGGGATAAAAGGAAGTACTTCTTCACCCAAGAGGTGATTAACACATGGAATTCACTGCCACAGGAGGTGGTGGCTGCTACAATCATAGACAGCTTCAAGAGAGGATTGGATCAACTTCTGGAGCAGAGGTTCATCAGTGGCTATTAGCCACAGTGTATTGATGGAACTCTATGTCTGGGGCAGTGATGCTCTGTATTCTTGGTGTGTTGGAGGGGGCAAGAGTGGGAGGCTTCTAGTGTCCTGGCCCCACTGTTGGTCCTCCTTATGGCATCTGGGTTTTTCTTGGCCACTGTGTGACAGAGTGTTGAACTGGATGGGCCACTGGCCTGATCCAACAGGGCTTCTCTTATGTTCTTATGTGACACAGAGTGTTGGACTGGATGGGCCACTGGCCTGATCCAACAGGGCTTCTCTTATGTTCTTATGTGACACAGAGTGTTGGACTGGATGGGCCACTGGCCTGATCCAACAGGGCTTCTCTTATGTTCTTATGTGACACAGAGTGTTGGACTGGATGGGCCACTGGCCTGATCCAACATGGCTTCTCTTATGTTCTTACGTGGCACAGAGTGTTGGACTGGAGGGGCCACTGGCCTGATCCAACAGGGCTTCTCTTATGTTCTTATGTGACACAGAGTGTTGGACTGGAGGGGCCACTGGCCTGATCCAACAGGGCTTCTCTTATGTTCTTATGTGACACAGAGTGTTGGACTGGATGGGCCACTGGCCTGATCCAACAGGGCTTCTCTTATGTTCTTATGTGACACAGAGTGTTGGACTGGATGGGCCACTGGCCTGATCCAACAGGGCTTCTCTTATGTTCTTATGTGACACAGAGTGTTGGACTGGATGGGCCACTGGCCTGATCCAACAGGGCTTCTCTTATGTTCTTATGTGACACAGAGTGTTGGACTGGAGGGGCCACTGGCCTGATCCAACAGGGCTTCTCTTATGTTCTTATGTGACACAGAGTGTTGGACTGGATGGGCCACTGGCCTGATCCAACAGGGCTTCTCTTATGTTCTTATGTGACACAGAGTGTTGGACTGGATGGGCCACTGGCCTGATCCAACAGGGCTTCTCTTATGTTCTTATGTGACACAGAGTGTTGGACTGGATGGGCCACTGGCCTGATCCAACATGACTTCTCTTATGTGACACAGAGTGTTGGACTGGATGGGCCACTGGCCTGATCCAACATGGCTTTTCTTATGTTCTTATGTGACACAGAGTGTTGGACTGGATGGGCCATTGGCCTGATCCAATATGGCTTCTCTTATGTTCTTATGTGACACAGAGTGTTGGACTGGATGGGCCACTGGCCTGATCCAACAGGTCTTCTCTTATGTTCTTATGTGACACAGAGTGTTGGACTGGAGGGGCCATTGGCCTGATGCAACAGGGCTTCTCTTATGTTCTTATGTGACACAGAGTGTTGGACTGGAGGGACCATTGGCCTGATCCAACAGGGCTTCTCTTATGTTCTTATGTGACACAGAGTGCTGGACTGGATGGGCCATTGGCCTGATCCAGCATGGCTTCTCTTATGTTCTTATGTGACTCAGAGTGTTGGACAGGATGGGCCATTGGCCTGATCCAACATGGCTTTTCTTATGTTCTTATGTGACACAGAGTGTTGGACTGGATGGGCCATTGGCCTGATCCAATATGGCTTCTCTTATGTTCTTATGTGACACAGAGTGTTGGACTGGATGGGCCACTGGCCTGATCCAACAGGTCTTCTCTTATGTTCTTATGTGACACAGAGTGTTGGACTGGAGGGGCCATTGGCCTGATGCAACAGGGCTTCTCTTATGTTCTTATGTGACACAGAGTGTTGGACTGGAGGGACCATTGGCCTGATCCAACAGGGCTTCTCTGATGTTCTTATGTGACACAGAGTGTTGGACTGGATGGGCCACTGGCCTGATCCAACAGGGCTTCTCTTATGTTCTTATGTGACACAGAGTGTTGGACTGGATGGGCCACTGGCCTGATCCAACAGGGCTTCTCTTATGTTCTTATGTGACACAGAGTGTTGGACTGGATGGGCCACTGGCCTGATCCAACAGGGCTTCTCTTATGTTCTTAGAGGCAAAGCTGGAAGCGGAAGGGCCAATTAAGGTGCCATAGAGCAGGGGTGGCCAACAGTAGCTTTCCACATGCTTTTTGCATACAACTCCCTTCAGCCCCAGCTATTGGCCATGCTGGCTGGGGTGGATGGGAGTTGTAGGCAAAACTCATCTGGAGAGCTACCGTTGGCCACCCCTGCCATTGAGCATAGGTGCAAATGCCTTCACTTGAAATAGTTTTTGGGTGGCTGGAACAGAAAGAGCCGCTTTTGTATGATAGAATTAAAGGATGTTATTGGCAGTTCGTCCACCTTGTATCGCTACATGCTGCATATGGGGGTTGCAGGGGGTTGGAGTAGATGACCGTGGAGGTCAGTTCCAATTCTATGGTTCTATAAACGTATGAAGTTTCCTTATACTGAACCAGACCCCTGGTCCCTTGGGTCAGTATCATCTATTCAGTCCAGCACCGGCTCTCCACTGTCTCAGGCAGAGTCTTCCATTTCACCTCCTACCTGATCCTTTTATTTAATTAATTAATTAATTAATTAATTAATTCGATTTATATCCCGCCCTACCCCACCCCATTCTCTGGAGATGCTGCCGGTTGAACTGGGAAATCTTTCATTCCACCTCTTACCAGATCTTTTTCTCTGCAGATGCTGGCGACTGAACTGGGGACCTTTTCATTCCAAGCAGATTCTCTACCAGGGAGCTACAGCCCCTCTCCAAGTGGTGGGACAGGCCTCAAAATGATGCACTGCTATTCGATATCTGAATTCATTCCTCATCTCAGTGGCAGCAAGTTGCTCTAAAAGATCCTTACCCAGAGAGGCCACATTCCAGTAGTTCTCCAGCATGACTTCCCTGTACAGAGCTCTTTGTCCCGGATCCAGCAGGGCCCACTCTGCCTCCGTGAAAGAGATGGACACCTCCTCAAAGGAAAAGGGACCCTGGAAGAACAAAAAGATTCCCCCCTCTTCAGAGATCATGCCAGGCAGAGATTATACCCTGGAAAGGAGTAGTCTGGGAAGGTACAGAAAGGAAGGCTTGGGATGAATCAATGCAACAGCATTCAAAAGATCTCTTGCTGTTCCCTACCCCCTCCGTTCATCTCTCCTACCTGGATTGCAGATGCAGCAGCCGTTTCCACCCCTCTGAAAAGGCGAAGGTTCAACAGCATCTTTTCACTGCCTGTTCCTGAGACAAGGGAGGAAGGAAGGGTGTTTGCTTGTTTGTTCCCTGCTTCGCACACCTCCTTCCCAGGGTTGGGAAACCTTGCCCTGTGTACGCTCAACAGATTTCTAAAATACTTTTTACTACGTTATGAGAGAGGCAGAAGAGAAGCACCAGGGACTTCTGAACCTCAGGGATTGTAAATACTGTCTGCAGATTTCAGGCTTCTGTGAGACTTTGGTTTCCTCCATGGAGAGGGAAAGGGAGTGGTGGAAGTGCTATGCAGTGTTTCCCAAAATTCCCCCCCTGTGGCCCAGTTATGTCTACGCTGCTCCTTCCTGCCCACTAAAATCTGGGGATGGAGCCAGGAGACTTTGGGGGTGGAGCCGGGAGACAGGAAATGATGTCTCCCCACCTGGCGGGGAGAGGGCAAAGGCTGGCGATCTGTCTTCCACCCCCATTAAAACACCCCACCCAGTGAATGTTTAAATGGGGAGAGGAACCCGAGAACTGCCTTAGCTGTTTCCCCATGACCCGGTGTCCAGAGATCCAAGGCCCGGGCTGGGTTGCGACCCTGCCAATGGGAAACACCACGCTATAGCATTAGACATCACTGTCACATTGGACCAGACATGAATCGAGCAGTTCTGGAAACCTGAAGGTAATATGAATGAGTTTTCAGAGTGTCTCTGGGCATGATAGCTTCACAACCAGCTTTGCAATTTCTACATGGCATCACGTCTGCCCCAAGACCCTCCCCAATATTTCTGTCAGTGCTGACCCATAGCCTGCCATTTCTCCTCTACCCCCTGCTGCCCACAGCAGCCCCCCAGATGACCCTTCAAGGACAGGCACAGAGCCACATTTTCCGCATGTTTATTGGCTCCTTGGAAGTGGTTTTCAGAGTTCTGCTGCCCCAGAAGGTGGGGGCTCCCTTTATTCCCCAGGCTGAAGGGCTCTGCCAGAGTTTGTCTACCTTCCCCCCTCTCCAGGCGATTTGAGACCATTTCCATGGGGTCGCAAAGAGTTGGACTCGACTGTGCGAATGAGCAACAACAATGGAAGGAAGGTGAGATACAAATTGTTTAATTAATGGGAGAAATTGACCTGCAGGAATCGAGTTTAATCTTTTAGAGGCATCACAGTTCGTGGACATTGAGTGCCACCAATTAACTCTTTGTTGTCTGAAGAAATATGTATTTTCCCCCCTGACCTGAACTCTCTACCCTCCACATTCACAGACTGCCCCAACTGCACCCAGGCACAAGGAGTCCTTACCACAGGAGAGGGCATCTTGGACATGCTCCACCGCCTGCACCCTCTGCCCCTGCTCCAAGGAAGCTCCTTCTGCCTCAGGGATTGCAGCTTCCATCTCCAAAGGTGGTCCCCACATCTGAAACAACAGGAAGGGTGACGAGTAAGAGATGGAATGGAAAGAGACCAAGGAAGGGATCCTGCCCCACTCCCAGATTCTGCACCCTTCTCTCAGCAGAGCTGGTGAGTTATCTGCAGGGGGCAGAAATTCTCTAGCAGAAGAGTCTCTGGGCAATTATATGGCAAGGAAACTTTAAGATAAGATCAGATTTAGTTGCTTGAATTAAACACACCTGGAGGGAATCCCCTCACCTGTCCTGCCTGCCTCTTCTCCTCTGCCTGACTCAGGAGGAAACCTTCGGCCAGGGCCACGGCCTGGGAACTGGTCTCCGGCCCACATCCTCTGACCCAGCCCTGCATTTCCTGGGGCAGGAGAGTCAGGAACTGCTCCAGGATCACCAGGTCCAGGATCTGCTTCTTGATGTACTTCTCTGGCTCCAGCCACTGGTTGCAAAGTCGATAGAGCTGGCTGCAAACCTCTCGGGGTCCATCGGCCTCATGGTAGCAGAGCTGTTGGAAGCGTTGGCAGCATATTTCTGAACTCATGGTGTCCTTAGCCAAGACCTCTGGCACAGCCCTTTCCCAGAATTCCACAGCAGTTCCAGGTTGGATGGGATGGGGGCTCTTTCTTGCTGTCTTGCCAGCTCCAGGTCCTTCTGGGTCCTGCTCTTCCATCTCCTTCCCCTTCTCTTGAGCCAACTCTGTCTTTGCAAAGTTGCCTTTATTCACTTGGCTATGAAGGGAGGCTTCTCCCTGAGGGAACGGAGAGAGGCAGACAGGAGTGTGTCAAAAGGAAGATAGATACACACACACAAATATGCAGACATATATATGCACGTAATAAATACAACCTCCATTCCCAAAAAGAAGCAGGGAATATACCACATGTCCTTCATCCAGAGAATTATCACAGTTTTCTCCCAGCCCCATATTCCAGCTCACCCTGAAAGAAGGACCGTTTCCTAGCATCTAGAGTATTTGGAATGAAGCCTATGCCAAGAACTTAAACACCTTTGCATGGCTGCTAATTATCGCACTGATGCTCTGCTGGAGATGGTAGTAGTTTGGGGAAGAGTCAGCCAAAATACCTGTCATTGCAACAAGCCAATCAGCATGAATTATTCAACACATGTGATCCCATCTGGGGTTCCTTTCTGGGCCTCCTGACCCCCCTAAAGGCAGGCTTCATATTCTTGTTGGCATCTCCCTCAATGAGATCTGAACTGACCCCTTCTGGGACTGTGCCCTGGCGTTCCTCCCTGTTATGCTGCCTGGGGGTCTGTGCCTCTCTCGCCTGGCAAAAGGATGCCCTTCCTCCCACCCCAACCCCAGCGCAGGAGGGAGAATCTGGCATCGTGTTGCAGCTGCCTCTGCCAAGTGAGCTGTGGAGGGTTGGGGCAGCGGTGATGTGTTTGGAGCAGGCGTGTTCTCTCCCTGGATGCCCACTTTGCAAAACCCTGATGCAGGTGAGGACTCGAACGCAAATCCTTGGAGCTCACTGGTGTATTTACATGCCATGATTCTCACAGTGGTGGATTCTTGTGTGGCCTTTGTTCCTCCATGCCTTGTATATATTGGAGGTGTGGCCAGTTCAGCATGCTCCACCCCTCTCTGCCCGTCATGGGAGCTGCCTAATACTCTGATTGGTGGGCGTGGGTGGTGTTTCAATGAGCACCCTTGGGGTTGCTAGGCGCTCTCCACCTTGGCAACAGGGGTATTTCAAATGTCTTCTGCTGGGCAGGCCTTGGACCCCAGCCAGCAGCCCCAGCCCCAGCCCCACACCCGGCCCACATCAGGGGCTTAGGAGGGGGCTGCAGCCCATTGCAGTCCAGGCTGGACTTCCCTCCCACCCCCTTTCTTAACTCACCCCAGTCCCCAAAAGGCTTGCTTGGGTGGTTGGTTTGCAGAATTAAAATGACCAGCAAGAGAATTTCCATTTCCTATAGTTAACTTTTCTTACATTGAAAGACACTGATTATCACTGCTCCCCAACAAACTCCACTTACGTAGCAGAACAAAACTGGCGCCTCACAGGACTACTAACCTCTAGGTGACTCAAGCCAAAATCATAAACTACCATGAATAAATAAAAAGGTAAAGGTAGTCCCCTGTGCAAGCACCAGTCGTTTCCGACTATGGGTTGGCGTTGCTTTCACAACGTTTTCATGGCAGACTTTTTATGGGGTGGTTTGCCATTGCCTTCCCCGGTCATCTACACTTTCCCTCCAACAAGCTGAGTCCTCATTTAATCGACCTTGGAAGGATGGAAGGCTGAGTCAACCTCGAGCCGGCTACCTGAACCCAGCTTCCGTCAGGGATCGAACTCAGGTCGTGAGCAGAGCTTAGGACTGCAGTACTGCAGCTTTACCGCTCTGCACCACGGGGCTCTTACCATGAATAAATTCCCGACAACATTTTTACCACAGTTCGAAAGAAATAGAATCAAAGAGGCGATATTGTTCATTGTATTCTATCCTGTCCGTTTTATGGGCCCATTCGAAATAAACTGCTGAGTGAATTCCTCACACGGTTTAGATCAGAAGGGGGATGTATTAATTTTTTATCGGCTGATGCCATTCCAGATGTTACCCTTAAGGCGGCTCCTTTAATCTTTTTAACAATAAAAATAAGGAAGAAGATAATTACACCCACCCATACAAGAATCCTGGCCAAGTTATGGTCTCATTCTGTTATGTTGTTTTATTATATATATGTTTTAAATCTTGTTTCATAGTACTGTATTTTGCTATGTATTTTTTTTTTAATGTTTTAATTTTTATGGTTAGAAACAAACTGTATACTTTGGGAAATCTGCTGGGTTATGACCTACGGCTACAACAATAAAATACTTTGACCCTCCAGTGCAGGCTGGACTTCCCTTCCCCTAGCCCACACCCCTTTCTTAACTCACCCCAGTCCCCGAAAGGCCTCTTTGGGTTGTCGGTTTGCAGAATAAAAATGAGAATGTCATTTTTGTATAGTTAACTTTTCTTATATTGAAAAACACTGATTATCGCTGCTTCCCAACAAACTTCGCTTACATAGCAGGAAAAAAAAACCTGATGCCTCACAGAGTGGCTGAACCCAAAATAATCAAATCAGCTACCCTGAATAAATAACCAGCAAAGTTTACTACAGTTCCAAAGGAATCCCTGAGAAATTGATCCAGGCCCTCCTCACAAGGCTCCCCCTTTGCACTGAAATCGACAGAGGGCATTGAGCCTTTTTGCAAGCCCTTTATTCAAGAAACACAGGATCAGCCCAAGCACTTTCTACCTGCTCTTGGGAGAGGCTGAGAAGACGCTTGCAATTTAAGAGAAATTTCGGGCACTGTGCATTGGGAACTGTGCAACGGATATATGCATGAAAGAGATGGGGGCTGATTTATTGATTACTGAACATAAGAAATAATATTTGGGGACTGCAGTACAATTGGCTAGTGATGTATTCACAGTAGTGGATTATGGTGGCTTTAGCTGTTTCCCTGAATCTCTTGCTTTGTAACCTCCAAGTGGTTCCTGAAGTACTCCCAGAATCAGAACCGACCTCCAGCAGACAGAGATCAGTTCCCCGCGAGAAAATGGCTGCAGGGGTGGGAGGGAGGGGGCCCACCTAAGACAGCCACGGCTGGGCATGATCCCCCCCCCTTCTCCTCCTCCAAGACTTACTTGCAAGCAAGCTTCCCCGGGATGCGGCTGCTGCAGGGCTCCTCTCTCCTGCTGCTGCTGCTTCTCTGCAGCCCCCACCTCAGTTCTCCCCAGCTCTGCAAAAGCAAACCCCTCCCCCTGGAAAAGCCCCCTTCCTCTCCTGCCCCCCCCCACTGCTGGCTCAGCCTCTCTAGCAAGCAGCTCGGCGGCCTTAACCCTTTCCGTGCTGCAGAGGGGCTTTCTTGGGCTGCCTTCTGCCGCGCCTTGTGCTGATCAGTGGGGCTGCTCGGGAGTAACTCCGCTGCAGGGGGCTGCGCTCCTCCCGGGGAATGCCCGGTGCTCTTCAGCCAACTCAGGAAAAGGAGGTTGCAGCTGGGTCCTCCGCTCTTACTCATCCCCCTCCTGAAATAAGGACCCCAAAACTCCATATGGGGGGGGGTTAGTGATGGT
This sequence comes from Heteronotia binoei, assembly GCF_032191835.1. Taxonomy (NCBI): domain Eukaryota; kingdom Metazoa; phylum Chordata; class Lepidosauria; order Squamata; family Gekkonidae; genus Heteronotia; species Heteronotia binoei. The sequence continues at coordinate 4,314,274 of NC_083227.1, forward strand.
GAGCTCAGGCTCTTCTTCTTCCAACAGACCCTTTAACGTTTCTGTCCCCCCCTGGAAAGAAAGCCGCTTTGGAGCTCCTGGCCTTTCTTTGCAAGCTCAGGGAAATGCTGATGGCCACTTGGGGGTCCGGCAGGCGACGGTGCACAGCTTTGGGGGGGGGGGAGAAGGGGGTTGAAGGTGAAGGACCCTCGCCCGGGACCCCAGGCTGGAGGAAGGGGGTCAACTGCAGGGTCTCTGCTAGGCTGGCTGACCTCCTGGCGGGGTCTCTCTCCAAATTAAAATTCATCCCCAGGCTGTAGAGGTCAGTTCCCTTGCAGAAAATGGCTGTTTTAGAGGGAGGTGTCTCTAGGGCATTATGTTTCCTGGAGCCAGTTTGGTGTAGTGGTTAAGTGTGCGGACTCTTATCTGGGAGAACCGGGTTTGATTCCCCACTCCTCCACTTGCACCTGCTGGCATGGCCTTGGGTCAGCCAGAACTCTCTTATCTGGGAGAACCAGGTTTGATTCCCCACTCCTCCACTTGCACCTGCTGACGTGGCCTTGGATCAGCCATAGCTCTCTTATCTGGGAGAACCGGGTTTCATTCCCCGCTCCTCCACTTGCACCTGCTGGAGTGGCCTTGGGTCAGCCATAGCTCTCTTATCTGGGAGAACCGGGTTTCATTCCCCGCTCCTCCACTTGCACCTGCTGGAGTGGCCTTGGGTCAGCCATAGCTCTCTTATCTGGGAGAACCGGGTTTCATTCCCCGCTCCTCCACTTGCACCTGCTGGAGTGGCCTTGGGTCAGCCATAGCTCTCTTATCTGGGAGAACCGGGTTTGATTCCCCACTCCTCCACTTGCACCTGCTGGCATGGCCTTGGGTCAGCCAGAGCTCTCTTATCTGGGAGAACCAGGTTTGATTCCCCACTCCTCCACTTGCAGCTGCTGGAATGGCCTTGGATCAGCCATAGCTCTCTTATCTGGGAGAACCGGGTTTGATTCCCCACTCCTCCACTTGCGCCTGCTGGCAGATAAGAACCGGGTTTGATTCCCCACTCCTCCACTTCCACCTGCTGGAGTGGCCTTGGGTCAGCCATAGCTCTCTTATCTGGGAGAACCGGGTTTCATTCCCCACTCCTCCGCTTGCACCTGCTGGCATGGCCTTGGGTCAGCCAGAGCACTCTTATCTGGGAGAACCGGGTTTGATTCCCCACTCCTCCACTTGCACCTGCTGGCATGGCCTTGGGTCAGCCAGAGCTCTCTTATCTGGGAGAACTGGGTTTGATTCCCCACTCCTCCACTTGCACCTGCTGGCATGGCCTTGGGTCAGCCAGAGCTCTCTTATCTGGGAGAACCGGGTTTGATTCCCCACTCCTCCACTTGCGCCTGCTGGCAGATAAGAACCGGGTTTGATTCCCCACTCCTCCACTTGCACCTGCTGGAGTGGCCTTGGGTCAGCCATAGCTCTCATCTGGGAGAACCAGGTTTGATTCGCCACTCCTCCACTTCCACCTGCTGGAGTGGCCTTGGGTCAGCCATAGCTCTCTTATCTGGGAGAACCGGGTTTCATTCCCCACTCCTCCGCTTGCACCTGCTGGCATGGCCTTGGGTCAGCCAGAGCACTCTTATCTGGGAGAACCGGGTTTCATTCCCCACTCCTCCGCTTGCACCTGCTGGCATGGCCTTGGGTCAGCCAGAGCGCTCTTATCTGGGAGAACCGGGTTTGATTCCCCACTCCTCCACTTGCACCTGCTGGCATGGCCTTGGGTCAGCCAGAGCTCTCTTATCTGGGAGAACTGGGTTTGATTCCCCACTCCTCCACTTGCACCTGCTGGAGTGGCCTTGGGTCAGCCACAGCTCTCTTATCTGGGAGAACCGGGTTTGATTCCCCACTCCTCCACTTGCACCTGCTGGCATGGCCTTGGATCAGCCATAGCTCTCTTGTCTGGGAGAACCAGGTTTGATTCCCCACTCCTCCACTTGCAGCTGCTGGAATGGCCTTCGGTCAGCCAGAGCACTCTTATCTGGGAGAACCGGGTTTGATTCCCCACTCCTCCACTTGCACCTGCTGGCATGGCCTTGGATTAGCCATAACTCTTATGTGGGAGAAGCAGGTTTGATTCCCCACTCCTCCATTTGCACCTGCTGGCAAGGCCTTGGGTCAGCCATAGCTCTGGCAGGGGTTGTCCTTGAAAGGGCAGCTGCTGTGAAAGCCCTCTCAGCCCTACCCATCTCACAGGGTGTCTTTTGTAGGGGAGGAAGGGAAAGGGGATTGTGAGCCGCTCTGAGACTCTTTGGAGTGGAGGGCAGGATATAAATCCAATGTCATCGTCTTCTTCCTTTAGAGGACCCTGCCCTCCTGGTAAATTCTTCAACTCAGAGTTAGCCGTTTCCACTCCACCCTTCTTCCAGGAGCTCCACTGGGCCCTTCCCTCTTCTCTGCACCATCCACCCACCCTGCAAGGTAGACCAGTCCCAGAGGGAAGGCTGGGCCGAAGGAGAGTCAAGTTCAAACTCAGACCTTCTTCCAGGCTGTGGGCAAACCTGAACTCCTCACCTCCATCCTCTGCCTCTTCTCAGGGTCCTTCTGAATAATTCCTCCCTCTGTGAGGGTTGCCAACTCCAGGTTCGGAATGCCTGGAGACTGGGGGGGGGGAGGTGGGCTTTGGCTTTGATTCCACAAAAACCCCTCCCCACTGCCATTTGAAGTCACCCTTTCCCACAGGGGGCGCTCATCATTGTGGTCTCTGGAGAGGGTCTGGATAAAAGTCGGGTCTAAACAGATCTTCATGAATTCATATGATTTTTGCATTGAATCAAAACAAAATCACCATCATACAGTAGAGTGTGTCTTAGACTGCAGGTGGTACCACCACAAAACCCACGCTTCCACAGATTTGTGGCGTCACAGCACTGCAAAAACATGGTTCCAAAGCACAGATCCTCATGAATTCACATGGTTTTTACACTGAAATGAAATTAAAGCAGCATCATGCTCTAGATCATTCTTAGACTGTAGGCAGCACCACAAAAATCGTGCCTCCATGGATTTGTGGCACCACAACTGTGGGAAAACATGTTTCTAAAGCATGGATCCTCATGGATACTTATGATTTTTGCTTTGGATCCCCCCAATCTCAGCATAAAACCTTTAACCATGTCCATGGGCAGAGCTTGAGCATATGAAAGCTTACATTCTGAATAAAACTTGGTTGGTCTTAAAGGTGCCACTGGTCTCCTGTTTTCTTCTTCTTTTGATGGTGTTTCTTCTTTCTTCCAATATTTCACGTTCAATACCCTAGCAGCTGTATTAACATGAAGAATTATATGCTTAACATTTCTATCCAATCCATCAAGCCTAATATTAAAGAAAAACATTTCTGGTTTAAATGGCAGTGTGAACACCGACATTTTCTGTAACAACTCATGTATCATACTCCAATATCTATTAGCTCTTTTACAGGACCGCCTCCTTGAGCGCTTTCATCAGCGCTGCCTTCGCACCATCCTCAACATCCACTGGAGTGACTTTGTGACCAACACTGAAGTCCTCAAGCGGGCGGAGGTTACCAGCATCGAGGCACTGCTGTTGAAGACGCAGCTGCGCTGGGCAGGGCATATTTCTAGGATGGAAAACCACCGCCTTCCCAAGATTGCCCTGTATGGCGAACTCTCCACCGGCCATCGAAATAGAGGGGCACCAAAGAAGAGGTACAAGGACTCCTTGAAGAAATCCCTTGGCACCTGTCGCATCAACCATCACCAGTGGTCTGACCTAGCCTCAGATCGCAAAGCATGGAGGCACACCATCCACCAGGCTGTCTCTTCTTTTGAGAACGCACGCATAGCTGGTCTTGAGGACAAAAGGAGATTGAGGAAGAATCGCACTGCTACAGCACCAACCCTAAATCAGACTTTTCCCTGCAGCCACTGTGGCCGGATCTGCCTGTCCCGCATTGGTCTTGTCAGCCCCCAGTGAGCCTGCAGCAGACGTGGACTATTGCACCCTTCTTAAATCTTCGTTCGCGAAGCCAAGCCGAGACATATGAAAAAACCTTACTTTCATTGTTTTTACATTTCCAGCATTTATTAGACGTCCCTGGATACATTTTCGCCAATTTCACAGGTGTTATGTACCATCAATAAAACATTTTATACAAATTCTCTTTAAATGACACTGATTGTGTTATTTTGATATTTACTTTCCAGACCTTCTCCCACGGTTCCAGCTCAATGGGAGAACGTTTGGAAAGTAAATATTAAAATAACAAAATCTAACAGAGAGATCAGTTGATTTTTCTGACCTGGAGATCGCATTGCCCTTCCTTGTTTTCTTCTCTGCGGGATCTTTCTGGGTTTGTCAACATGGCTAATGGTCTTCACACAGTCCGAGCACTTATAACATTTCTTTCTGATTAGGGTAAGGGTTTTTCCCCCCTGTAGATTCAAGCCTTTTATAGAGGTTGGCATCTTTACAGTACTTTTTATGGTCTGTGCTTGTCTTTTAGGTGCAAAATGGGGGAAGGCTCTTTTACAGGCTAAGCAGTTACATGGATCCTCCTTTGTGGGTTCCTTGATGCAGCAGGAGATTATCGCTCTGACCGAATCTCTTTCAATGCAACATAAGAACATAAGAGAAGCCATGTTGGATCAGGCCAACGGCCCATCAAGTCCAACACTCTGTGTCACACAGTGGCAAAAAATTTTATATACACACATACACTGTGGCTAATAGCCACTGATGGACCTGTGCTCCATATTTTTATCTAAACCCCTCTTGAAGGTGGCTATACTTGTGGCCGCCACCACCTCCTGTGGCAGTGAATTCCACATGTTAATCACCCTTTGGGTGAAGAAGTACTTCCTTTTATCCGTTTTAACCTTTCTGCTCAGCAATTTCATCGAATGCCCATGAGTTCCTGTATTGTGAGAAAGGGAGAAAAGTACTTCTTTCTCTACTTTCTCCATCCCATGCATTATCTTGTAAACCTCTATCATGTCACCCCGCAGTCGACGTTTCTCCAAGCTAAAGAGTCCCAAGCGTTTCAACCTTTCTTCATAGGGAAAGTGCTCCAGCCCTTTAATCATTCTAGTTGCCCTTCTCTGGACTTTCTCCAATGCTATAATATCCTTTTTGAGGTGCGGCGACCAGAACTGCACACAGTACTCCAAATGAGACCGCACCATCGATTTATACAGTGGCATTATGATACTGATACATTATGATACAAACATTACAATTGTGTCTTCCCTATGTGGAATATCAGTTGCCATCAAGAGTGCTTCTGCAGCAGCATCTCTTTCCATATTCTGAAAATTCAAAAGGTTTCTCCCCTATATGAGTTCATAGATGCTTTTGAAAACCGTCGCACTGACTGAATCTTTTTTATCAATCTGAGCGGTCCAAAGTTTCCTATGTGTGGGTTCTCTGATGTAGTTGAAGAGTGCCACTCTAAATGAATCCTTTTCCACTCTCTGAGCACTCAAAAGGGTTTCTCACTCATGGATTCTCCAATGCACTAGTCTGTCCTCGCTACTTCTGGGGCCTGACCCTTTGCCTGCTCCCCTTAAGAACATAAGAGAAGCCATGTTGGATCAGGCCAGTGGCCCAGTCCAACACTCTGTGTCACAAAATGGCCAAAAAACCCCAAGTGCCATCAAGAGGTCCACCAATGAGGCCAGGACACTAGAAGCCCTCCCACTGTTGCCCACCCCCCCCAAGTACCAAGAATACAGAGCATTACTGCCCCGGACATAAGAACATTAGAGAAGCCATGCTGGATCAGGCCAGTGGCCCATCCAGTCCAACACTCTGTCACACATTGGACCCTCCGGGATGACAACTGCCACTGCGGTAACGGAGGCTGATGCGCCAACAGCTCATAAGCAAGTTCAATGGGGGAGGGGAGTGGTCTAATTTGTTGGGATGGCGCCCCTCTGTTATGAAAGCCTCCCTTTCGCCATTCACAACTCTGGGTGTGGTGAACTGGAGCCAGACATTGAGCATTCAAAAGTTTGCTCCCCTGTGTGGGATCTCTGATGCTCCTGAAGATTCCCCCTCTCACTGAATGTCTTTCCACACTCTGAGCATCATAACGTTTCTCCTCAGTGTGGGTTGTCTGAAGCTGAACATGGCCACTCGGACTGAATCTCTTTTCAAACCGTGAGCATTCAGAATGTTTCTGTTGCATCGGTTCTATGATGTTTTTGAAGATCGCCACTCGTACTGAACCTATTTCCATACTCTGAACATTCAAAAGGTTTCTCCCCAGTGTGGGTTCTCTGATGCTGTTGAAAAGTGTCTCTCCGACTGAATCTCTTTCCACATCCTGAACATTCAAATGGTTTCTCCCATGCTTTTGAATATGGTTACTCTGACTGAATTTCTTTCCACACTCTGAGCATTCAAAAGGTTTTTCCCCTGTATGAGTTCTCTGATGATGTTGAAGACTGCCACTCCAACTGAATCTCTTTCTGCACCTCTTGTTGAGGGTGAAAGAGGAGAGCACAAAAGTAGGCTTAAAACTCAACATCAAAAAAACTAAGATTATGGCATCCAGCCCCATCACACTGCCACAGGAGGTGGTGGCAGCCACAAGCATGGCCACCTTCAAGAGGGGTTTAGATAAAAATATGGAGCAGAGGTCCATCAGTGGCTATTAGCCACAGTGTGTGTGTGTGTGTATATATATATAAAAAATTTTGGCCACTGTGTGACACAGAGTGTCGGACTGGATGGGCCATTGGCCTGATCCAACATGGCTTCTCTTATGTTCTTATGTTCACACCTTGGCAAATAGAAGGGGATGACATAGAAGAAGTGGAAGACTTCACATTTCTGGGATCCACGATCACTGCAGATGCTGACTGTAGACATGAAATTAAAAGATGTTTGCTCCATGGCGAACCTGGGCAGTATAATGAAAGGCAGAGACATCAATCACCCTGCCAACAAACATTCGTATATTCAAAGCAATGGTATTCCCAGTAGTAAAGTATGGCTGTGAGAATTGGACCATAAGGAAGGCCGAGCGCAGAAGAATAGATGCTTTTGAGCTGTGGTGCTGGAGAAGAATCTTGAGAGTCCCTTGGACTGCAAGAAGATCAAATCAGTCAGTCCTAAGGGAAATCAACCCTGACTGTTCCCTGAAAGGTCAAGCGCTGAAGCTGAAATACTTTGGCTACCAAACGAAAAGGAAGCACTCCCTGGAGAAGACCCTGATGCTGGGAAAGACAGAAGGCAAAAGAAGAAGGGACGGCAAAGGATGAGACGGCTGGGCAGCGTTATTTATGTAACTAACATGAATTTGAGCAGACTTTGGAGGATGGTGGAAGACAGGAGGGCTTGGCGTGATTTCGTCCGTGGGGTCGCAAAGAGTCAGACTCGACTGTGTGACTGAACAACAAAAAACCCTGCCCAAGCACTTATAACATTTCTTTCTGATTAGAGTAAGGTTTCTTCTGCAGATTAGAGCCTTATACGCAATTGGCATCAATACTTTTTGTGGTCTGTGGTTGTCTTTTACATATGAAATAGGGGGGAAGCTCTTTTTATGGGCTAAGAGGTTACATGGATCCTCCTTGTGTGGGTTCCTCGACACAGTAGAAGAAAACTTCTTCGACTGAATCACTTTCAAAGCTCCCAACATTAAAATTGTGTCTCCCCTGTGTGGGGTCTCAGTTGCTATCAAGGAGTGCTTCTGCAACAGAATCTCTTTCCACAGTCTGAAAAGCCAAAAGGCTTCTCCCTGATAAGAGTTCATATATGCTTTTGAAAATCGTCACACTGACTGAATCTGCACACTCAAAGGTTTTCTCCCCATGTGCGGGTACTTTGATGCACCTGAAGAGTGCCACTCTAACTGAATCTTCTCTCACACTCTAAGCAATGAAAAGGTTTCTCGTGTTTGGAGTTTATCAGCAAGTTCAAGGAGGGGTGGGGGGTGGTCTCATTCATTGGGATGCTGTCTCTCCCACATCAAAGCGTCCGTTGGGGTCATTAACGAATCCAGGTGCGGCAACCCGTGGCCGGACATTGAGAATTCTAACAATCCCCCCCTCTGTGTGTTCTCTGATGATGTTCAAGACTCCTCTTCTCACTGAATCTCTTTCCGCACTCTGAGCATTCAAAAGGTTTCTCCCCTGTGTGAGTTCTATGATGACGCTGAAGACTGCCACTCCGACTGAATCTCTTTCCACACTCTGAGCATTCAAATGGTTTCTCCCCTGTGTGGGTTCTCTGATGATACTGAAGATGGCCACTCTGACTGAATTTCTTTCCACACTCTGAGCACTCAAAGGGTTTCTCCCCTCTGTGGGTTCTCTGATGATTTTGAAGACTGCCATTCACAATAAATCTCTTTCCACACTCTGAGCATTCAAAAGGTTTCTCCCCTGTGTGAGTTCTGTAATGATGCTGAAGATTAACACTTCTACTGAATCTCTTTCCGCACTCTGAGCATTCAAAAGGTTTCTCCCCTGTGTGAGTTCTACGATGATATTGAAGACTGCCATTCCAACTGAATCTCTTTCCACACACTGAGCATTCAAAAGGTTTCTCCCCTGTGTGAGTTCTGTGATGATGCTGAAGATCACCACTTCTACTGAATCTCTTTCCACACTCTGAGCATTCAAATGGTTTCTCCCCTGTGTGGGTTCTCTGATGAAGTTGAAGACTGCCACTCTGACTGAATCTCTTTCCACACTCCGAGCACTCAAAAGGTTTCTCCCCTGTGTGGGTTCTCTGATGAAGTTGAAGACGGCCACTCTGATGGAATCTTTTTCCACACTCTAAGCACTCAAAAGGTTTCTCTCTTGTGTGGGTTCTCTGATGCTGTTGAAGAGTTTCTCTCCGACTGAATCTCTTTCCACACTCTGAGCATTCAAATGGTTTCTCCCCTGTGTGGGTTCTCTGATGAAGTTGAAGATGGCCACTCTGACTGAATTTCTTTCCACACTCTGAGCATTCAAAAGGTTTCTCCCCTGTGTGGGTTCTCTGATGAAGTTGAAGAGTTTCTCTCCGACTGAATCTCTTTCCACATTCTGAGCATTCAAATGGTTTCTCCCCTGTGTGGGTTCTCTGATGAAGTTGAAGATTTTCTCTCCGACTGAATCTCTTTCCACACTCTGAGCATTCAAATGGTTTCTCCCCTGTGTGGGTTTTCTGATGATACTGAAGACTGCCATTCACAATAAATCCCTTTCCACACTCTGAGCATTCAAAAGGTTTCTCCTCTGTGTGAGTTCTGTAATGATGCTGAAGATCACCACTTCTACTGAATCTCTTTCCACACTCTGAGCATTCAAATGGTTTCTCCCCTGTGTGAGTTCTACGATGACACTGAAGACTGCCACTCCCACGGAATCTCTTTCCACACACTGAGCATTCAAATGGTTTCTCCCCTGTGTGGGTTCTCTGATGATACTGAAGATGGCCACTCTGACTGAATTTCTTTCCACACTCTGAACACTCAAAGGGTTTCTCCCCTGTGTGGGTTCTCCGATGATTTTGAAGGCTGCCATTCACAATAAATCTCTTTCCACACTCTGAGCATTCAAAAGGTTTCTCTCCTGTGTGGGTTTTTTGGTGCAGCTGAAGAATTCTACTCTGACTGAATTCATTTCTCATCCCTGAATACAGAGAAGGTTTCACCTCTCTGACTATTCGTTGGATTACAAGGAGCTGTGATCTATTTCTGAAATACTTTTCATAATGAATGGATTTCCTTGCCTTCATTATCCTTTGCTTTGAATAATATACATTCTGCTTTCTTCCATCACGCTTTTCAACCATACCGCCGCCTTTCTTTCTTTTAGGTCTGCCTCGATTCCTGAAATTTTCATTCAAGTCTTCATTTTTAACTCTATCTTGCATTTGCTGATGAAGTTCCTCCCCCTTCTCATTCCTCCGATCATCTTCTGCTGGAATAGAGAAAGAGAAACTGTTAGTACTTGGGAAAGCTGGTAAGACCTGACAGCATCTAAATGTTTATAAGCGGAAAGGATTGATGGCCCTTTGGCCTCATCCAGTTTGCCTGATCTTAACCACATGTCCACCTTTCCCCAAGAATATCTAGTATTTAAGGATACCTCCCCCTCCCGTGAAGAGCCTCAGCTGAACTCTTGCTCAAAAGGGGTTTCAGAGTCTCCAGATTTCAGGCTCAGAGAAGGCCTCCCTCCCTCTTTTCCCACTGGCCTGTATGATTGTACCAAACAAAATGTTGCTCAGAAGTGAATCAGGAATCCTGCATGCTTATTCCTGGCCTGTTGCCTTGATATAACATTGGATGCTCATTCTGAGCTTTCAAGGGGCCTTGCCATTTTTATATTTCTGTATGCTAGATCTCTTTTGAATTGGGGAGGGGGCATTGTGCCTGCTTGGTTTGGTGTAGTGATTAAGTGTGCAGACTCTTATCTGGGAGAACCGGGTTTGATTCACCACTCCTCCACTTGCAGCTGCTGGAATGGCCTTGGGTCAGCCATAGCTTTCGCAGAGGTTGTCCTCAAAAGGGCAGCTTCTGTGAGAGGTCTCTCAGCCCCATCCACCTCACAGGGTGTCTGTTGTGGGGGAGGAAGATAAAGGAGATTGGGGGCCGCTCTGAGACTCTGATTCATAGAATCAAAGAGTTGGAACCGACCTCTAGGGTCATCTAGTCCAACCCCGTATCTTCTTCTTTGCTCTATCCATTGTAACAATCGGAAGTATTAATTTCTGCCCTGTAGAAGGGAGTGAAGCCTCTGCCTCAAGGATGCACAGCTTTGAGACAGCTCAAACTGCTAAATGTTTAATGAAGAAAGGTGTTGGTGGGAACAAGTTTATACTCTTTTGCATGGGCTTTTGCACTGTAGGTTTGGCGGGCTGCATAACGCCCCAATATGGTATACAGGACTGGCCACCCCAAAGGTGAGCCTGTTCTGACACAGACATATCTCACTACTGTTTCTATCTATCAATAGACCTAATATTCTGACCACACTGGAAGAGGGAGAGGAAACCACAGAGAGAGACAGCGATCATTCTCACATGGGGAAAGAAAGAAATGAAGATTAAAAATTCTTCTGGAAGGACGGCACCACAGTCCAGATCAAAGCCCAGAATCTGAACCAGTATAATGGGGATAGATCTGCGAGGCAAAGAACCCAAGTTCCCCCAACGGTTACAGGGATTACTAAGTGGCCAGGTGTGACTCCTTGGTGTTCATAATTTGAGTCTGCCTGCAGCTAACATCAAGATCCTTTTCAAGGCCAGATCCCAGAATGTGGTCATTGGTTAACCTTGAGGATCTGTATACAGTTCTGTAAACAGAAGCGTGAGAGGATTAGGAAGGTGCTGACAGCCCCTAGAAAATTCCATCAAGCGGGACCCTTGATTGGGTCATTAGGACCACCTGACCCTTGAGAGGTAGAAACTATAGTACAGGGATGGATAAGAGGGAAGCCGGGCTAACTTTATGCTCATGGCATGCTAGTACGCCTTGATGTTTTCTTGCAGCATCATGATGAATAGTTCTCTCTAGAGTTATTTAGGCTACAGTTGAAATTCTTATGCTGCAACAAGAGGTGCCTTCTAAGTACTTCCTATCTTAGATAGAACAGTTACCTTTTCTTATTTTAGTGTTGCTGAACTGCAGAAACTGCTGTTTTGTGATGTCTTACTTTTAAATCCTTAATCAATTTTTTAATATATTTTAGAAGGGGTCTGAACAGGGTGTTGCTGAGGTAAAAAGGGGGACCCAGGTGGAAACTGTTCTAAGAGTTCTAAGAGCATAGTGTGTAAGTTTTGTTATCTTTAACTGGAAGTTGTTTTGTTTCTCTTACCAGTAGCCTGAATATGCTGACTTTAGAGATTGCTGAAAAATAAAAAGTCTCATCAGTTTTTTATGTGGAACAGTGGCTTTCCGTCTCATGGATTAGACGCTGGGAGAAAGTTTTGTTTTGAGAAACAATGGTAAGGGAAAGCGTCTGTGTAATCATAAGAGAATATAAAAAGCAATTCCCCGACACCAGGCTTCGGTTCTTGACAGGATACTTTCCAGCTGAATGGCAGAGCAGATGTTTGTAATCCCAACCAAGGGGAAGGGTGTGGTGGAAAGGCTCCCAACAAAGAAATGAGGACCTGACCCTTTCTGGAGTGCATCTGAGGGGCTCTCGTCCACTTTGTCTTAGGCCACGACACCTTCTCTGGCCTAGGAGATGGCCACAACACTGGCCTCAGTTGCCCTTCTGCAAGTACACACACAAGAACAACACAAGAGGCTGCCATGTAATGAATCAGTCCCTTGGTCCATTGAAGTCAGAATGCTCAGTCCAGCAGAGGTTTCCCAGTCTCTGTGTTTTAACAATTTATTAATAACATATGGTTACAATATTTAATTGTCTCTTTTCTATACTAACCCATATGATATTTCAACCCCCCCTCCAATATTTGACTTCCCCGAAGTTATAAATTTAAATTCAATTATAAAGGTACCGCTAACCAATCAAAGTTCAATACTTTTCTCATTAATACTAAAAAATTGTCCAATGTCTTTTTACATTCCACTCTTTCTCCATATATCCTTTAAATTTCTTCCACTCCTTTTTGAATATATCTAAATCATAGTCTCTTAAAGTTTTAGTTAATTTGTCCATCTCACTCCACGATAAAACTTTCACAATCCAATCCCATTTCTCTGGTATTTTTCCCTGTTTCCACAGCTGCGCATACAATGTCCTAGCAGCTGAGAGCAAATACCAAATTAAAGTCCTGCCTTCCTTTGGAAATTTTTCTAATTGTAATCCAAGCAAAAAAGTCTCTGCAGTTTTCTTAAAGTCATAACCCAAAATTTTGGAGATTTCTTGTTGTATCATCTTCCAAAACTCTTTCGCTTTTTCACAAGTCCACCACATGTGAAAGAAAGAACCTTCGTGTTTTCTACATTTCCAGCATCTATCCGACATCTTTTTACTCATCCTAGCCAGCTTTTTCGGAGTCATATACCACCTATACATCATCTTAAAACAGTTCTCCTTAATACTCTGACAAGTTGAGATCTTCATCAAGTTCTTCCAAAGGTGCTCCCACGTATCCATTTGTATTTCTCTATTCACATTGATTGCCCATTTAACCATTTGAGACTTTTCTTCTGTAGACCATTTCAATAATAATTTATATACTTTCGATATTAATTTTTTCATTATCTCCAAAGAGGTTTCCCAGTCTCAGGCAGACATTTTTCAACCACCTCCTACCTGATCCTTTTCCCTGGAGATTCTGGGGGTTGGGCCTGGGACCTTCCTTGGGAGGTGCTGAGCTCTCCTTCTTTGGAGGTTTTTAAAAAGGGGAGAAGACTCGTAATAATGGCTTTACATTAAGGGCAGGAAGATACCAGCTACATATTAGGAAAAACTTTCTATAGTAAGAGTTGTTCTATTGTGGAATCAGCTATCTAGGAAAGAGGAGAGTTCTCCCTCCCTGGCGGTCTGTAAGCAGCAGCCGGACAAACACTTGAGCATTGAGCAGGGGGTTGGACTAGATGGCCTCTGTGGCGCCTTCCAGCTCTGTGATCCGATTATTCTAATAGAGGACCAAGGGACTGATTCATTACATAGCAGCTTCTTGCGTTGTTCATGTGTGTGTACTTGCAGAAGGGCAACTGAGGCCATCTGACACCAATGGTGATTCTGTGAAGTTAGGTAGACAATGAGAGGGTGGAAAGGGAGGGTTGCATTGGAGCTTAGGTCTTGTGACACTTTCTTACGTGCCCAGGGAAATGCGACTCCCGCTTTGGGATCAGGAAACAAATTCCTCCAGGCCAGTTTAGAAAAGGTTCCTCCAGGCCTGGGTTTTTTTGCCATCTTCTGGGCATGCGGCAAAGGTGATAGGAATGGAATTTTATTACAGCCTCCAGCCAGAACAATTCTAACAATTCCACACTTCAACAAGGGGCACCAAAATGAATCTACAGTATACAAATAGGAAATATATAAGAAATTGACAAGACAAAAAAAAAGTTTTACAGCTTCACAAATTAAACTGTACCTTTTGAATGCAACCCCGTGCCACCCCAAATTTAGCCACAGTCTTAGTAATAAAATGATTTCCATCAGATAACTGTTTATTACAGCAATCCAAGTCTGTCTGCCCAGCCATCTCTTTTATACAAGGCTGAATTAATCTAACTTGCACCTCATTATACCACTCAGCATCAGAATGCTCGATAGATTCTGTCTATTTTAAGCCAGTAATGGAGTGAAGCCAAAATAATGTTCAGTGTGCCAATTTCTTGTCATATTAGTACATTCGAGACACAAATGGGGACCTGAAAGACTGCTCTAAGGAATTTGGTCTGAACCCTCTCAAGAGGGGCAGAGCTGGAAAAGGAAGGGCCAATCAGAGTGCCACAGTGCATTTCTGCAACTGCCTTCACTTGAAATAGGTTTGGGGTGGCTGGAACATATAGACCCCCTTTCGTATGGTAGATTTGTTATTGGCAGTTCTTAAACCTGGTGTCACTACATACTATAGATGGGCCCTATATTTGGCCCTGGTGGGTTCCCTGCATTTTGCAGGGGGTTGGACTAGATGACCCTGGAGGTCAGTTCCAGTTCTGTGATTCTGTGAACACCTGAAGTTTCCTGACATTGAATCAGATCCTTGCTCCCTTGAAGTCTGCATTATCTACTCCATCCAGCATCGGCTCTCCACGGTCTCAGGCAGTCTTTCATTTCACCTCCTACCAGATCTTTATCTCTGGAGATGCTGGCGACTGAACTGGGGACCTTTTCATTCCAAGCAGATGCTCCCCAAGTAGCAGGAAAGTCCTCAAAATGATGCAATGCTATTCAATATTTGGATTCATTCCTCCTCACAATGGCAGCAAGTTGCACTAAAAGATCCTTACCCAGAGAGGCCACATTCCCGTAGTTCTCCAGCATGACTTCCCTGTGCAGAGCTCTTTGTCCCGGATCCAGCAGGGCCCACTCTGCCTCCATGAAAGAGACGGACACCTCCTCAAAGGAAAAGGGACCCTGGAAGAACAAGAAGATTCCCTCATCAGAGATCACGCCAGGCAGAGTTTGAACACTGGAAGGGAGTCGTCTGGGAAGGTATGGAAAGTAAGGCTTGGGATGGGTAAATGCAACAGCATTCAAAGGATCTCTCGCTGTGCCCCCTCTCCTACCTGGATTGCAGGTGCAGCTGCTGTTTCCACACCTCTGAAAAGACAATGGCTCAATGGCATCTCTTCACTGCCTGTTCCTGAGACAAGGGAGGAAGAAGGCTGTTTGCTTGTCTGTTCCCGGCTTCACACACCCCCTTCCCAGAATTATGAAACCCTGCCCTACCTACATTCCCAGTTTTTAAACACTTTTACTACATTCTGGGAGAGGCAGAAGAGAAGCACCAGGGACCAGAGAGCCTCAGGGATTATCAGTGCTGCCAACATATTTCAGGCTTCTGTGGGACTTGGGTTTCCTCTATGGGGACTTGAAGGTCATAAGAAAGAGTCTCTGGGCATGCTAACTTCACAGTCAGGTTTTCAGCCAGAAGCAACTTCAACATGGCGTCACATCTGTCCCAACCCCCACCCCAAGACCCTCCCCACAGCTCCTGGGTGGGCCAAGCTGCAGCCCCCCACCCCCTGCTGCCCACAGCAGCCCCCCAGATGACCCTTCAAGCACAGGCACCGAAGCCAAATTTCCCCAGGATTATTGGCCTAGGAAGTGCTTTCCAGAGCTCTGCTCCCCCAGAAGGTGGGGGCTCCCTTGATTCCCCAGGCTGAAGGGCTCTGCTGAGGCTTGTCTGCATTCCCCCTCCCCCCTCGGCAATTCAAGACCTTTATGGAAGGAAGGAGAGATAGGAATACATATATTTTAATTAATGATAGAAATTGACCCCAAGGAATTTGTCTTATCTCATTTTAGAGGCATCACAATTTGTGGACATTGAGTGACACCAATGAACTCTGAGTTGCTTCATTTTCACCTGACCTGAACTCTCTACCCACCACATTCACGGGCTGCCCCAACTGCACCCAGGCACAAGGAGTCCTTACCACAGGAGAGGGCATCTTGGGCACGCTCCACCGCCTGCACCCTCTGCCCCTGCTCCAAGGAAGCTCCTTCTGCCTCGGGGATTGCAGCTTCCATCTCCAAAGGTGGTCCCCGCATCTGAAACAGCAGCCAGGGAGAGGGGTAAGAGATGGAATGGAAAGAGACCAAGGAAGGGATCCTGCCCCACTCCCAGACTCTGCACCCTTCTCTCAGCAGATTTGGTGAGTTATCTGCAGGGGTCAGAAATTCTCTAGCAGAAGAAGCTCTGGGCAATTATCTGGCAAGAAAACCTTAAGATAAGGTCAGATATTGTTGTTTGAATTAGACATACCTGGAGGGAACCCCCTCACCTGTTCTGCCTGCCTCTTCTCCTCTGCCTGACTCAGGAGGAAACCTTCGGCCAGGGCCACCGCCTGGGAACTGGTCTCCGGCCCACATCCTCTGACCCAGCCCTGCATTTCCTGGGGCAGGAGAGTCAGGAACTGCTCCAGGATCACCAGGTCCAGGATCTGCTTCTTGGTGTGCCTCTCCGGCTTCAGCCACTGGCTGCAAAGTCGATGGAGCTGGCTGCAAACCTCTCGGGGCCCATTGGCCTCATGGTAGCGGAACTGCCGGAAGCACTGGCGATGCACATCTGAGGTCACGGTGTCCTTAGTCAGGACCTCTGGCACAGCTCTTTCCCAGAATTCCTCACCGCTTCCAGGTTGAATGGGATCGGGGCTCTTTCTCGCTCTCTTGCCAGCTCCAGGTCCTTCTGGGTCCTTCTCTTCCATCTCCTTCCGCTTCTCTTGGGCCACCTCTGTCTTTCAAAAGTTGCCTTTATTCACTTTGTTGTGTTTTTGTTAACTTGTACTCCGCCCTTTCCCATGAACTGGCTCTGGGAGGATGACAACAAAGTTATAAACAATTTAAAACTACCTACTAAAACTACTTGGCTCTGAAGGGAGGCTTCTCCCTGAGAGGGCAGACAGGAGTGTGTCGAAAGGAGGATAGATACACACACAGAAATCTGCAGACACATATATGCACATAATAAATACAACTTCCATTCCCAAAAAGAAGCAGGGAATATACCACATGTCCTTCATCCAGAGAATTATCACAGTTTTCTCCCAGCCTCATATTCTAGCTCACCCTGAAAGAAGGACCATTTTCCAGAGTCCAGACTATTTGGAACAAAACCTACACCAAGACCTTGAACACCTTTGCATGGCTACTAAGAACCTCAGTGGTGGAGATGCTAGTTGGCGGAAGAGTCAGTCAAAATACCTGCCATGCGACCAGCCAATCAGCATGAATGATTGAACACATGTGATTCCATCTGGGATTCCTTTCTGGGCCTCCTGACCCCCCAAAGGCAGGCTTCAAAGTCTTGTTGGCATCTCCCTTAACAAGATCTGAAACCCCACCCCCCTCCTGGGACTGTGCCCTGCTGTTCCTCCCTGTTGTGCTGCCTGGGGGTCTGTGCCTCTCTCGTCTGGCATAAGATGCCCTTCCTCCCACCCCAACCCCAGTGCAGGAGGGAGAATCTGGCATCGTGTTGCAGCTGCCTCTGCCAAGTGAGTTACGGAGGGATGGGGCAGGGGCAATGTGTTTGGAGCAGGCGTGTTCTCTCCCTGGGTGCCCACTTTGCAAAACACTGATGGGGACTGGAACCCAGATCCGTGGATTCCCCTGGTGTATTTACATGCCATGATTCTCACAGTGGTGGATTCTTGTGTGGCCTTTGTTCCTCCAGACCTTGTATATATTGGGGCATGGCCACATCACCAAGCTCCACCCCTCTCTGCCTGTCAGGGGAGCCACCTAATGCTCTGATTGGTGGGTGTGGGTGGTGCTTGCATGAGCACCAATGGGGTTGCTAGGCGCTCTCCACGTTTGCTAAAGGGTTTTTAAAATGTTCCTCTCCTCTCCTAGGCAGCCCAATCCCCACACTGGCCCCACATCCGGAGGTTAGGATGGGGCTGCAGCCAGTGCAGGCTGGACTTCCCTTCCCTCAGCCCCCACCCCTTTCTTAACTCACCCCACTCCCCAAAAGGCCAGCTTTGGTTGTTGGTTTGCAGAATGAAAACGACCAGCAAGAGAATGTCAGTTTCATACAGTTAACTTTTCTTACACTGGTTATCGCTTATCCCCGACAAACTCCGCTTACAAAGCTGAACAAGACCAGTGCCTAACAGAGTAACCAACCTCTACGGGGTGAAGCCAAAATAATCAACTACCTTGAATAAATAACTAAGGAAGTTTCCTACAGTGCAAAAGAAGTCCCTGAGAGATTGATCCAGGCCATCCTCAGAAGGCCCCCACTTTGCACTGAAATCGACATGTGAAACTGACGATACTTGCTGCAAGCACTTTATTCAAGGAATACAGGATCTTCTCTTGAGAGAGGCTGAGAAGATGCTAGAGACATTTAGGGCACTGTATTCTGTGAACTGTGAAATGGATAAATGCATGATTTATTGATAAATGAGCATAAAAAATAATATTTCGATCTGTATTCTCCTCATTGGAACTTAAATTTGTAACATTTTGCACTCTGAGCCACTCCCTACCAGCTACGTGTGGCTCTACTCACTGTACCGGATTGCTCGTCCGATGAAGTGTGCTTGGAGCACACAAAAGCTTACGTTCTGAATAAAGCTAAGTTGGTCTTAAAGGCAGCACTGGACTCCTGTTTTCTTCTGCTACTTCAGACCAACAAGGCTGCCCACTTAGATGTAGTAACATTTGTGAGTTATGTCTTCACAGTGGTTGATTATGGTGGCTTTAGCTGTTTCCATGACGAATCTCTTGGTTGTATCCTCCAGGTGGGGCCTGAAGTTCTCCCAGAATTAGAACCCACCTCCAACGTGGCTCAGAGTGTTAAAGCTCCAGTAATGCAGTCCTAAGCTCTGCTCATGACCTGAGTTCAATCCTCGGGGGAAGCTGGGTTTTCAGGTAGCTGCCTTGAGGTTGACTCAGCCTTCCATCCTTCTGAGGTCGGTCAACTGAGGACCCAGCTTGCTGGGGGGAAAGTGTAGTGCAGGGGTGGCCAGTGGTAGCTCTCCAGAAGTTTTTTGCCTACAACTCCCATCAACCGCAGCCATTGGCCATGCTGGCTGGGGGTGATGGCAGTTGTAGGCAAAAAAAACATCTGGAGAGCTAACGTTGGCCACCCCTGGTGTAGATGACTGGGGAAGGCAATGGCAAACCGCCCCGCAAAAAGTCTGCCGTGAAAACGTTGTGAGACCAATGTCGCCCCAGAAAGGAAACGACTGGTGCTTGCACAGGGGACATTCCCTTTCCTTCCAATGTAGAGAGATCAGTTCCCCGGGAGAAAATGGCCCACCCAGGACAGCCCCGGCTTGCAATGATCCCCCCCTCCTCCCCCTCCAGAACCTAAACGTTTATCCCCCCCCCCCCCTTCTCCTCCTCCAAGACTTACTTGCAAGTAAACCTCCCCGGGGTGCGGCTGCTGCAAGGCTCCTCTCTCCTCCTGCTGCTTCTCTGCAGCCCCCGCCCCAGTTCTCCCGAGCTCTGCAAAAGCAACCCCCTCCCCCTGGAAAAGCCCCCTTCCTCTCCTGCCCCCCCCCCACTGCTGGCTCAGCCTCTCTAGCAAGCAGCTCGGCGGCCTTAACCCTTTCCCTGCTGCAGAGGGGCTTCCTTGGGCTGCCTTCAGCCGCGCCTTATGCTGCTCAATGGGGCTGCTCGGGAGTAACTCTGCTGCAGGGGGCTGCGCTCCTCCCGGGGAATGCCCGGTGCTGTTGAGGCAGCTCAGGAAAAGGAGGCTGCAGCTGGGTCCCCCCTCCTTAACACCCCCCCTCCTAGAATAAGGACCCTCAAACACAAGGGCGGGGCTCTTCTTCTTCCAACACACCCTTTAGCGTTTCTGTTGCCCCCCCCCGCCCCGGAAAGAAAACTCCTTTGGAGCTTCTGGCCTTTCTTTGCAAGCTCAGGGAAATGCGGATGGCCACTTGGGGGTCCGGCAGGCGACGGTGCACAGCTGGGGGGGGGGGCAGGGGGCTGAAGGCGAAGGACCCCCGGCTGGAGGAAGGGGGTCAACTGCAGGGTCTCTGCTAGGCTGGCTGACCTCCTGGCGGGGTCTCTCTCCAAATTAAAATTTATCTCCAGGTTGCAGAGGTCAGTTCCCTTGCAGAAAATGGCTGTTTTAGAGCGGGGGGGGGGGAGGTGTCTCTATGGCGTTATATTTCCTGGAGCCAGTTTGGTGTAGTGGGTGTACGGATTCTTATCTGGGAAAACTGGGTTTGATTCCCCACTCCTCCACTTGCAGCTGCTGGAATGGCCTTGGGTCAGCCAGAGCTCTGGCAGAGGTTGTCCTTGAAAGGGCAGCTGCTGTGAGAGTCCTCTCAGTCCCACCCACCTCACAGGGTGTCTGTTGTGGGGGAGGAAGGGAAAGGTGATTGTAGGCTGCTCTGAGCCTCTGTCCTTGAAAGGGCAGCTGTTGTGAGAGCCCTCTCAGCCCCACTCACCTCACAGGGTGTCTGTTGTGGGGGAGGAAGGGAAAGGTGATTGTAGGCT
This sequence comes from Heteronotia binoei, assembly GCF_032191835.1. Lineage (NCBI taxonomy): Eukaryota > Metazoa > Chordata > Lepidosauria > Squamata > Gekkonidae > Heteronotia > Heteronotia binoei. Next base: position 4,334,805 of record NC_083227.1, read on the forward strand.
GCTCTGAGCCTCTGTCCTTGAAAGGGCAGCTTCTGTGAGAGCCCTCTCAGCCCCACCCACCTCACAGGGGTCTGTTGTGAGGGACGGGGCCCTTCCCTCTTCTCTGCACCATCCAGCCACCCTGCAAGGTAGACCAGTCCCAGTGGGAAGGCTGGGCCTAAGGAGAGTCAAGTTCAAACTCAGACCTTCTTCCAGGATGTTGGCAAACCTGAACTCCTCACCTCCATCCTCTGCCTATTCTCAGGGACCTTCTGAAGAATTCCTCCCTCTGTGAGGGTTGCCAACTCCAGGTTGGGAATGCCTGGAGACTGGGGGGGGGAGGTGGGCTTTGGCTTTGATTCCACAAAAACCCCTCCCCACTGCCATTTGAAGTCACCCTTTCCCACAGGGGGCGCTCATCTCTGTGGTCTCTGGAGAGGGTCTGGATAAAAGTCGGGTCTAAACAGATCTTCATGAATTCATACGATTTTTGCATTGAATCAAAACAAAATCACCATCATACAGTAGAGTGTGTCTTAGACTGCAGGTGGTACCACCACAAAAACCACTCTACCACAGATTTGTGGCACCACAGCACTGTAAAAACATGGTTCCAAAGCACAGATCCTCATGAATTCACATGGTTTTTACACTGAAATGAAATTAAAGCAGCATCATGCTCTAGATCATTCTTAGACTGTAGGCAGCACCACAAAAATCGTGCATCCATGGATTTGTGGCACCACAACTGTGGGAAAACATGTTTCTAAAGCATGGATCCTCATGATTTTTGCTTTGGATCCTCCCAACCTCAGCATAAAATCTTTGACCATGTCCATAGCCAGAGTTCGGAGTCCAGAAATAGTGGCTCCACAGCCTCACTGCAACACCATGGAGCCAAAACAAGGTTCCAGATCGCAGATCCTCACAGATCTTCATGATTTCTGCAGTCATCCCAAGCTCACCATCAAATCAGGTATCATGTCTGTGGGCAGAGATCGCACCTCAGAAATCACAGACCCACAGATTCACGGAATCACCATGGAGCCAAAACAAGGTCCCAGTCCATGGATCCTCATGATTTTTGCTTTGGACTACCCCAAGCTCACCATCAAATGACATACTGTGTCCATGGGCAGAGCTTGCACCTCAGAAATCACAGATTTACGGCCCTGTGGAAACACCATGCAAGAAAACCATGACTCCAAAGCATGTTTCCTCATGGAGCTTCATGATTTTTGCTTTGGATCCCCTCAAGCTCACCATGAAGAAATATCATATATCATGTCCATGGGCACGGCTTGCACCCTGGAAATCACAGGGTGATTATTTACCTTTTTCTTTCAGCCCAAATTAATCCTACTTCCAGAATGCTTTTGGCTTCAAAGTGGTGAAACCCCAAAAACCTCACAGCAGGTTGAACTAGGGAGGGATTAGGGTTGAGAAACACCACTCCAGAACTGCTTCTCCCTCTATATTTACACCAGCAGCAGAGAGGCTGTAGAGGTTTGTGACCCTCAAATTGTCTGTTCCTTCATAAGCTCTGGGAAAGGAACTGTGTTCACGAGTTCTGAAGGTGTCAGAGTTAGATGGGCAGATCACCTGAAGCGGTAAGTTCCACAGAGGAGGAGAAACGGAAAAAGCGCCCTTCTTTGTGTAACCACGTTCTCAGCCTTTTTGAACCAACAACACCAGGTCCTTTGAAGAACCTCGTCAGAACCAGCTATAAGAAAGTTCCACCCTTTTTTGGAATCTCTGAGAAACATGAAAGTTAGATTTGTGCCTCAGGGCCTTCCCACATACTGAGCGTTGATGAGATTCCTCCATTGAGTGCATTCTTCTATTCTTCCAAACACAGCTTTATTAAACTCAAGGGGAATGGGGAAGGGGACAGGGGAATGGAGAAGTAATACCACACATACACACAGGGCTTTTTTCATAGAAAAATCCCAGCAGGAACTCTTTTGCATATTAGGTTGCACCCCATGACATCACCATTGTTTCACAAAGGGCTTTTTTGTAGAAAAAGCCCTGCAGTAGTTTATTTGCATATTAGGCCACACCCCCTGACACCAAGCCAGCCGGAACGGCGTTCCTGTGCGTTCCTGCTCAAAAAAAGCCCTGCATACATACTTCAATATTCCATCTTATATAATTTCTCTGAGCTACATTAATCGTCTGTCTTCTTAAGTTTGCATCACTAGATTTCACAATTGTCTATAATAAAAGCCTTCAATTCATAAACCAATCTTGTACCAAATCAATCATTTAATCTGATCCAGTTGTAGAATGGTTGCCATCCCACTTGCCATCTTCCTTCATTGTCTGCTAATATGTCCATTTTGACTGCTTCAAATTTTTTTTTCAGAATCTCCTCTTTTGATGGTATTTCTGCTTTCTTCCAATATTTCGCATACAATACCCTAGCAGCTGTATTAACATGAAGAATTATATGTTTAACATTTCTATCAAATACATCAAACATAATATTAAGCAAAAACATTTCTGGTTTAAACGGCAGTGTCAACACCGACATTTTCTGTAACAACTCATGTATCATCAACCAACAGCTCTTTTACAGGACCAGCACATATGAAAAAAAAAAACGTTCATTGTTTTTACATTTCCAGCATTCATTAGACATCCCAGGATACATTTTCGCCAATTTCGCAGGTGTTATGTACCATCTATAAACCATTTTATACAAATTCTCTTTAAATGATACTGATTTTGTTATTTTAATATTTACTTTCCAGACCTTCTCCCATTTTTCCAGCTCAATGGGAGGTCTGGAAAATAAATATTAAAATAACAAAATCTAACAGAAAGATCAGTTGCTTTCCTAACCTTAAGATCCCATTGCCCATCCTTGCCGTCTTCTCTGTGGGATCTTTCTGGGTTTTTCAACAAGCTAATGCTCTTCACACAATCCCAGCACTTATAAAATGTCTTTCTGATTAGAGTAAGGGTTTGGTTTTTTTTCCTGTAGATTCAAGCCTTTTATAGAAGTTGGTATCTTTTCAGTACTTTTAATGGTCTGTGTTAGGTGTGAAATGGGGAAAAGCTCTTTTTACAGGCTAAGCAGTTACATGGATCCCCCTAAGAACATAAGAGAAGTCATGTTGGATCAGGCCAATGGCCCATTCAGTGTCACACAGTGGCCAAAAAAACTCCCAAATGCCATCAGGAGGTTCACAAGTGGGGTTAGAAGCCCTTCCACTTTGCCCCCCGCCAAGCACCAAGAATACAGAGCATCACTGCCCCAGACAGTTCCGAAAATATGCTGCGGCTAAAAGCCACTGATGGACCTCTGCTCCATATTTTTATCCAATCCCCTCTTGAAGCTGGCTATACTTGTAGCTGCCACCACATCCTGAGGCAGTGTATTCCACATGTTAGTCACCTTTTGGGTGAAGAAGTACTTTCTTTTATCCGTTCTAACCCGACTGCTCAGCAATTTCATTGAATGCCCACGAGTTCTTGTATTGTGAGAAAGGGAGAAAAGTACTTCTTTCTCTACTTTCTCCATCACATGCATAATCTTGTAAACCTCCATCTTGTCACCCCGCAGTCGACGTTTCTCCAGGCTAAAGAGCCCCAAGCGTTTTAATCTTTCTTCATAGGGAAAGTGTTCCAGCCTTTTAATCATTCTTTTCTGGACTTTTTCTAATACTATAATATCCTTTTTGAGGTGCAGTGACCAGAATTGTACACAGTATTCCAAATGAGACCACGCCATCAATTTATACAGGGGCATTATGATGCTGGCTGATTTATTTTCAATTCCCTTCCTAATAATTCCCAGCATGGCGTTGGCCTTTTTTATTGCAATCGCACACTGTCTTGACATTTTCAGAGAGTTATCTACCACAACTCCAAGATCTCTCTCTCTTGGTCAGTCTCTGCCAGTTCACAACCCATCAACTTGTATTTGTAGCTGGGATCCTGCTGTGGGTTCCTTGATGCAACAGAAGAGTACCGCTCTGATTGAATCTCTTTCCACATTCTGAGATTTCAAAAGGTTTCTCCCCTATATGAATTCATAGATTCTTTTGAAAACTCTCGCACTGACTGGACCTTTTTTATCAATCTGAGCAGTCCTACGTTTCCTCCCTATGTGTGGGTTCTCTGATGTAATTAAGCGCCACTCTAAATGAATCCTTTCCACACTCTGAGCACTCAAAGGGTTTCTCCCTCTTGGATTCTCCAATGCATCAGTCTGTCCTCGCTTCTTCTGGGGCCTGTCCCATTGCCTGCTCCCTTTACCCTCATTGGGACCTCCGGGATGACAGCTGCCACTGCAGTAACAGAGGGTGATGGGCCAACACTGCATCAGTGAGTACAATGAGGGAGGGGTCTCATTCTTCGGGATGGTGTCTTTGTATCATGAAAGCCTCCCTTGGGGCCATTTACTAGTCTGGGTGTGGCAAGCCAGGCCAGACACTGAGAAATCAAAAAGGTTCTCCACTGTGTGTGTTCTCTGATGCTCTTGAAGATTCCCTTTCTCCCTGAATCTCTTTCCACACTCTGAACACAAAAAATGTTTATCTCCTGTGTGTTCTATGATGCTTTTGAAGACTGCCACTGAAACTGAATTTCTTTCCACACTCTGAGCATTTAAATGGTTTCTCCTGTGTGGATTCTCTGATGACGTTGAAGACTGCCACGCCGACTGAATTTCTTCCTGCACTCTGAGCATTCAAAAGGCTTCTCCCCTGTGTGGGTTCTCTGATGACGTTGAAGAGTGCCACTCCTACTAAACTTCTTTCCACACTCTGAACATTCAAAAGGCTTCTCCCCTGTGTGGGTTCTCTGATGATCTTGAAGAGTCCTCCTCTCACTGAATTTCTTTCCACACTCTGAACATTCAAAAGGCTTCTCCCCTGTGTGGGTTCTCAGATGACGTTGAAGATTGGCACTCATACTAAACCTCTTTCTACACTCTGAGCATTCAAAAGGTTTCTCTCCTGTGTGGGTTCTCTGATGATCTTGAAGATTGTCACTCCGAATGAATCTCTTTCCACACTCTGAGCATTCGAAAGGTTTCTCCCCTGTGTGGGTTCTCTGATGATAGTTAAGATGGCCACTCCGACTGAATCTCTTTCCGCACTCTGAGCACTCAAGAGGTTTCTCCCCTGTGTGGGTTCTCTGTTGATGTTGAAAATAGCCACTCCGACTGAATCTCTTTCCATACTCTGGGCACTTCAAAATTTTCTCTCCTGTGTGGGTTTTTTGGTCCAGCTGGAAAATTCTACTCTGACTGAATATATTACTCATTACTGAGTATTCGCATGGTTTCTCTTCTCTGTGTATTGTTTGGTGTACAAGGAGCTGTGATCTATTTCTGAAATACTTTCCACACTGAATTGATTTCCTTGCCTTCATTATCCTGTGCTTTGGAATATGTACATTCTGCTTTCTTCGATCACACTTGTCAACAGTACCACTGACTTTCTTTCTCTTAGGTTTGCCTTGTTCCCTGACAATTTTTTTCTTCAAGTTTTCATTTTTAACTCTCTGTGGCATTTCCTGATGAAGTTCCTCCCCCTCCTCATTCCTCTGATCATCCTCTGCTGGAATAAAGAGAGAGAAACTGTTAGTAATTGGGAAAGGGGTTAAGATCTATATGACTATAGGAGGAAAGGATTGGCAGCCCTTTGGCCTCATCCAGTTTGGCTGATCTCAACCACACATCCACCTTTCCCCAAGAATAATTAGTATTTAAGGACACCTCCCCCACCCGTGAAGACCTTCAGCTGAACTTTCTCAGAAGGATCTTCTGAGCCTACAGATTTCAGGCTCCCAGAAGGCCTCTCTCCCTCAACACCCACTAGCCTGTAGGATTGTACCAAAAAAAATGTTGCCCCGAAGGGAATCAGGAATCTCCTATGCTTATTCCTGGCCTGTTCCCTTGACGTAATTGTGCAGGATACTCACTCTCAGCCGGCTCATTCGGGAAGGAAATATGCTTTTGGGATTCTTTAGGACAGGGGTGGCCAACGGTAGCTCTCGAGATGTTTTTTGCCTACAACTCCCATCAGCCCCAGCCAGCATGGCCGATGGCTGGGGCTGATGGGAGTTGTAGGCAAAAAACATCTCGAGAGCTACCGTTGGCCGCCCCTGCTTTAGAACTCTCCACTGTTTCTTCGAACGCAAGACAGTACTTTGTCTCCCCCACATTCTCTCTTACATTTCTGGATTCTTTTGCAGAGAGAAAGAGAGCCATAGAGAGAGAAAGTGATCATTCTTACACAGGGGAAAAAACTCATGAAAGCCTAAAAATTATTCTGGAAAGATGGCAGGTCCAGATGTTTTTTGTCATATTGGGTTTTATAGTCCCGTTTTGCTGCCTCAAGGTTTTCTTGAATTACTACCCACCCTTTCCCCAATGTCTCCCACCATTGTTCGAATGAAGATGGTGGCTGGTCGTTATTGCCACCAGGCAGAAGTGTGAAGGGTTTCCCTTCGTAGTCATTCACAATTTTAAACAGGGATGTTTTGGTTGAGCTATGGAGACTGTTATTATATCCACACTCTGCGAACGGCAGCAGCTCCACCCAATTAGTTTGCTGGTAGTTCACATAGCATCGTAAATATTGCTCTAGGAGCGCGTTCATGCGTTCCATCTGTCTGTGGGTGATAGGCGGAACTCAGGCCCTGTTCCATGCCTATTAGTTTACAGAACTCCCGCCAGAAGTTGGCAATGAATTGCGGGCCGCGGTCGCTAATGACCTTATCGGGGAAGGAGTGGACTTTAACGATGTGTTGGAAAAATAGGTACTTTCTTTGCTGTGGGTAACTTTTTACATGGGATGAAGTGCGCTTGTTTAGAAAACGTGTCCACTACCACCAGTATCACCGTCTTGCCTTGGGAGGCAGGTAATCCTACTATAAAGTCCATAGTCACCACCGACCAGTGCCATTCCGCGGTCTGGGTGGATTGTAATAAGCCAGAGGTCCCCCCCCCCTCTTTTTCACCATGATGCACACTGGGCAGGTGGCTACGAATTCTGAAATGTCTTTTTTCATCTGGGGCCATCAAAACTGCCTATTGACCAAGTGCAGCGTTTTCACGTACCCAAAATGACCAGATAGCTTATTACAATTACAGTGTTGTAGTATTTCTTTCCTAAGAGCTTTTGGCACATAAAACTTTCCCTCGTGGTACCAAAAAACCCCTGTTCCTTTTACCAGCCCATCTGGTTTCTCGATGCCCTCTCGCTCTGCCTCCTCTATCAGCCTGGTTCCCCCCCCACGGTTCCTTCGCTTCCTTTTTTTTTATGGAGCGCGTGACTACCGCTACCGCCACCGCGCTAGGAGGGATAATGGAGTCTATCACTTCCTCTTTCTGACTATCATGCTGGGCCAATCTGGACAAGGCATCCGTCAAAAAGTTTTTCATCCCGGGGATGTGTTTTAGCGTGAAGTCAAACTTAGTGAAAAATCCCGCCCACCGGATCTGTTTTTCGGTCAACTTCCTGCGACCGGTCAATGCCTCCAAGTTCTTATGATCAGTCCAGATTTCAAATGGCACTCTCGCCCCCTCTAACCAGGAAAGCGAAAGTCACTGCGAACGCCTCTTTATCCCACACCGACCAGTTGCATTGTTCTTGCGAGAACTTCTTGGAGATGTAGGCACAAGGCCGTAATCTCTCCTCTGGGTCCCTACGGCCACATCGGAGGCGTCATATTGAACCACGAAGGGCCGGAGCTCATCAGGGTGGCTCAGCACTGGTTCACTCGTGAACAATCGCTTAAGCTTGTCAAACGCCTTTTGGCAAGTGGGGGTCCACGCTAATTTCACCCCAGGTTTTTTTTGCCTCCGGACCCTTTCCCTTGGTCTTTAATAACTCTGTTAGGGGTAACATTACTTGGGCGAACCCTTGAATGAATGTCCTATAAAAATTTGCGAACCCGAGAAATGATTGTAGCTGTCTACGTGTCCTCGGGGGTGCCCAATCTAGTACTGCTTGTATCTTGGCCGCGTCCATTGCCAACCCTTTGCCCGACACTCAAAACCCCAGGTAATCTAGTTCCGTTTGGTGGAACTCGCATTTTGATAGTTTAGCATACAGTTTGTGCTCGTACAGTATGGAAAGTACTTTTCTCACTAATTGCACGTGGGATGGCAAGTCTTTGGAGTAAATAATTATGTCATCCAGGTACACCACCACCCCCTTGTACCGATACTCTCTCAAGACTTCATTGATGAAATTCATAAACACTCCTGGTGCTCCCTGTAAACCAAAAGGCATCACCAGATACTCGAACTGTCTTATTGGAGTGTTGAATGCCGTTTTCCACTCATCCCCCTCCTTAATCCGCACTCTAAAGTATGCGTCTCTTAAATCCAACTTGGTAAATATTGTCCCTTCGGACACCGTACTCAGGAGATCTTTAATCAGGGGAATGGGGTATGCATTGGAAGTTGAGATCCCATTTATCCCACGAAAGTCTGTGCCAAGTCAGAGGCTTCCGTCTTTCTTCTTCCGGAAGAGCACCAGCACCGCGTGCGAGGCGTTGGCCGGACAGATAAAGCCTCATTTTAAGTTCTTCTCTATAAATTTTCTCAGCTCCGCTTTTTCTGCCCACCCTATGGAGTATAGTTTGGCTTTGGGCAGCTCCTGACCTAGGATTAGTTCGATTGCACAGTCCGTGTTTTGGTGGGGGGGAAGCTCATCCGCCTCCTCCTTGCTAAACACTTTCCGTAAGTCTCTGTACTCTCTGGGGATCTGCACATCTTTTCGTTCCTGGGGGGAGGGTTAGGCCCCCAGGCTCCCATCCAATGATGGTGTTTGCACCTTCTGTCAGTGAAATCTATTGTTTGGTCTCCCCACTGTATGTCTGGTTGATGTTTGGCTAACCACCCGACCCCTAGCACCACGTCAAATAAAGATGAGGGGGCAATTACAGACATTTCTATGTCCCAATGCTCTTCTATGACCCGTCCATTTGTTCGAATTGGATTGGGTGGGGAAGGGGCTTCCATTCTAACCCCAGGGCGTCCACTAGCTTGGGGGTGATAATCTCCCTTGTGCACCCTGCGTCAATTAGGGCACGGGCATGAATAAACCTTTTGAGTTTCTGGTTTAGCAAAGTCAATGGTACAAAGAATAAAGATCCAGTTATTCTCACCCGCAATGGTGCCATTAGATCCACGACCTGCCTCTTGGCACCTCTCAGTGCAGGTCACTCTTGTTTCCCACCGGCTCCGTTCCCCAGGACTCCTCACTCAAATCATTCAAGATTATGGTCTTCTTGTCCAGCACTGTTGATATTGCGATGCTCCCCCTCACCGACTCTTTGGGTCTGGCCGAAGCTTTCTTGGGGGTCGCCACCGACGTTTTCGGAGTAAGGGGGGGCTCGAGGCCTCTCCAGGCAGTTCACCACTAAGTGGTTCGGGTCTCCGCACCGGTAGCACTTGCGCACAGTGGGAGGCTTGGGTGTTCCCCCCTGGGTCATGCTTTTCTTCCCCTCTGATTTCTCCCCAGACCAAGCCTCATGTCCCCCCTTTCCCCCTTGCTGCATTTGGCGTTGGAGGGCAACTCGCTTCATGTTGGTTTCCCCTTCACCCGCCAGTTGCACCCATCCCACGAGAGTGGTTGGGCGGTCCTGTTGTAGGGCTTGATCCAGCAGGCTAGCATTCAGGCCCCTCTGGAACTGTTCAAGCTTCATCAGCTCGCTCCATCCCTGCACTTTGGCTGAGTTAGTTCTGAAGTCGGCCACATACTCACGCACGGACTTTGCTCCCTGTTGTATTTCTCGTAGGGCGGTGATGGCTCGAGTCTCTTGAAGGGGGTCTTCACATTGCGTGAGCAGTGCTTGTAGGAACCCGGCTACTGTATCCAGCTCCGGACCCCTTGTCTCGTACAGGCTCATGTACCATCTTCGCGCCGCTCCTTTCAGCTTCGACCCGAGGTAGTCCGCCTGGCTGAATTCGTCCGGGAATGTATTTCCCCAATAGTGCATGTAGCTATTGGCTTGGATGGAGAAGTATTCCACTTCTTCAGGATCGCCGTCGAAGGTGGCGCCCAAGTCCCGTCCCCTCCCCTCCCGTAATCTCGGGGTACGAGGGGCATCGGCTGCGGCCGGGGCTGGCTGCAGGGCTCTCCCGGAAATTCCCGGCCCTCCTCTCGGATTGGGCCTTAGCAACTTATCGATCTGCTTCTGCATCTCTTGCGCCATGAACTCCGCGTTGGCCTGGATTTCATCCTGCAACCCCCTCGCCATTGTTATCATTTCCTCTCTTACGGTCACCAGGATGTCTGGTTCCCTCGGCTCTTTGTCTTCGTCCTCCCCTTCTGAATCGGACCCCGTCGGGTGGCTGTCATCTGGTCGAGGTTCTCCCCGTTCGTCTCCTTCTTCCAGGGGACAGTCCTCACGCCCCCCCCCCCCACGGAGTTTCCACTGCCTCGACCTCCTTTGGGTGGTCTCGATAGGATGACCTCCCTGTGCACTGGGGCTTCATCCATCAGAGTGGTGGAGGTTCGCGGCTTCCACTTCTGTGGGGTGATGAACAGTTGTACGTGGAGAGGGAACCCGCGCCCCCCCACCCTCTAAGCACCTACGATGTGCTGGGGGGGCAGTCTGCACCTCTGCTTACTCCAACGGATCAGTAAGTTCTCTGTTAGCTGGTACTCCTTCAGCCATCTGGCTTGGAAGTTGCCAGGTCAAATAAACTCTTTTAAGTGGATCAGTTCCAAAATGTCAAGCATGCGGTTTCAGAATAAGCCGTCCTTGATTTTGAAACAAAGTTTGGTTTATTGATAATCCATGTGTCTCATTCGAGCATGAGATTGGAACTGATACATTGTAATACAAGAGTACTAGCTTTAAGGGGCACATCAAAGATTCAATCCCTGGCATCTCCAAAAAGGGTCCAGGCAAGTAGGCGTGAAAATCCTCAGCTTGAGACCCTGGAGAGCCGCTGCCAGTCTGAGAAGACAAGACTGACTTTGATGGACTGAGGGTCTGATTCAGTATAAGACAGCTTCATATGTTCATGTTCATATTCTACAAACAATCCTACATTCATGTGTGAAATTCACATGCTCAGGTCTGTTATCTATTTTGTGGTGAGCTACATCCTGGCTTCAGACCTTGCTTTGAGCCTGAGAAACTGTCCCAGGAGGCCTTATCTTCAAAGAGGACATTCCTGCATTTGCTGTTAGTAAAAGCACTAAGAGAGGGTGGGGGGTTGCTACTTCGATGTTAGTAACATTAGTATACCATGAATAGCTTAACAGAGAAATGAATACACAATGCTTGACAGCTAGGTAGACAACGAGAGGGTGGAAAGGAAGGGCTGCATCAGTGCTTAGTTCTGGGACCATTTTCTTACATGTCCAGGGAAATGTGATTGCCAGTTTGGGGTCAGGTGTCAGACACTGGAACGCTCCCATGTTATGATATGATGCTGTGTTTAAACTGCAATGTATTGCTTGACTTAACTGACTCCATTTCCTAACATTTGTTACTAACCCCAAATAGAAACCTTGCATATCAAAGCAGAAGTGAAGCTGTTACTAACCCTTCTGTGAATTCCTGTCCTTGATACTAACAAAGGCAACAGCCCTTTGAAGATAAAATGCCTCAGGGAGAGCCAGCAGAGCTGTTCCTGTGAGAAGGGGAACCACAACGAGATAAGGGAAAGCAAATGTGTGAAACGTATCACTCTAGTGTGGGAATGTAGTTTTATTTAGAAAACCTTTGATGTGCATTTAGTTAAAACATCTAAGCTCTAGGGAAAGAGTATCAGTTCCAATGTATCCATGCTCAGAAACTATGGACTATCAAATAAAGCCTTAACATTGTAACAAATGGAAGTCTGCTTACTTTGAAGTTCCACCGTCTGACATCAGGAAACAACTTCCTCCAGGCCAGTTCAGTCAAGATTCCTGGAGGGTTGGGGGTTTTTTTTGCCATCCTCTGAGCATGCAACAAGGGCAGTCCTGAATCCCCTGCATTTTGCAGGGGGCTGGACTAGATGACCCTGGAGGTGAGTTCCAATTCTACGATTCTACGAACATGTGAAGTTTCCTTATAATGAACCAATCCATTGAGCTCAGTATTCTCTACTGTGTCTGGCATCGGCTCTCCAGGGTCTCAGGCAGGTCTTTCCCATCACCTCCTTCCTGATCCTTTTCTCTGGAGATGCTCTCAGTCTGAACCCAGGACCGTGTGCTTGCAAAACAAAAACTCTGCCAAAGAGTCACAGCCCCTCCTCAAATAGCGGGACTGGCTTCAAAATGGTTTATTGTTATTCAATATGTTGATTCATGCCTCTGCACAATGGAACAATTTGCACCATTCGCACCTATGAAAGATCCTTACCCAGAGAGATTACATTCCCATAGTTCTCCAGCATGACTTCCCTGTACAAAGCTCTTTGTCCCGGATCCAGCAGGGCCCACTCTGCCTCCGTGAAAGAGACGGACACCTCCTCAAAGGAAAAGGGACCCTGGAAGAACAAGAAGATGCCCTCCTCTTCAGAGATTTCACACCGGAAGGGAATAGTCTGGGAAGGTAGAGAAAGTAAGGTTTGGGATGGGTAAATGCAACAGCATTCAAAGGATCTCTCACTGCTCCCCACCCCCCACCCCCGTTCATCTCTCCTACCTGGATTGCAGATGCAGCAGCTGTTTCCACATCTCTAAAAAGATGAAGGCTCAACAGCATCTCTTCACTTCCTGTTCCTGAGACAAGGGAGGAAGGAAGGGTGTTTGTCTGCTTGTTCCCCACTTCAACTGCCTCCTTCCCGGAGTTGTAATACCTTGCCCTATGTACACTCAACAATTTTTAAACAATTTTTACTGCATTCTGGGAGAGGCAGAAGAGAATCACCAGGGACCTCTAAACCTCAAGGATTATAACTGCTACCGGCATATTTCAGACTTCTGTGAGACCTGGGTTTCCTCTATGTGGAGGGAAAGGGGGGGGAATGAAACCTCACCTTCACTTTGGACCAGATGTGAATCCAGGAGTTCTGAAGGGTAATATGAATGAGTTTTCAATGCATCTCTGGGTATGCTAAGTTCACAACCAGATTTTCAGCCAGATGCAACTTCAAGAAGATATCACATCTATCCCAAGTCCCACCCCAAGACCCTCCCCAAAGTTCCTGGCAGTGCTGGGCCATCGCCTGCCAGCCCTCCTCCACCCCCTGCTGCCCACAGCAGCCCCCCAGGTGACCCTTCAAGCACAAGCACCGAAGGCAGATTTCCCCATGGTTATTGGCCCCCAGGGACTGGTTTTCACAGCTCTGCTGCCCCAGAAGGTGGAGGCTCCCTTCATTCACCAGGCTGAACAGTTCTGCCCAGGATTTTCTACCTTCCCCTCTATCCAGGCAATTGGAGACCATTTATGGAAGGAAGGTGAAATGTGAATTTTTAAATTAATGGGAGGAATTGACCTCCAGGAATCTGTCTAATCTCTTTTTAGAGGCATCACAGTTCGTGGACATGGAGTGCCACCGATTAACTATTTGCTGCCTTTAAAAATGCTTCATTTGTCCCAACCTGAACTCTCTACCCACCACATTCACGGGTTGCCCCAATCACACCCAGGCATCCTCCTCCTTACCACAGGAGAGGGCATCTTGGGCACGCTCCACCGCCTGCACCCTCTGCCCCTGCTCCAAGGAAGCTCCTTCTGCCTCAGGGATTGCAGCTTCCATCTCCAAAGGTGGTCCCAGCATCTGAAACAGCAGCCAGGGAGAGGGGTAAGAGATGGAATGGAAAAGAGACCAAGGGAGGGATACTGCCCCACTCCCAGTTCCTGCACCTTTCTCTCAGCAGAGCTGGTGAGTTAACTGCAGGGGCCAGAAATTCTCTAGTGCAGGGTGGCCAACGGTAGCTCTCCAGATGTTTTTTGCCTATAACTCCCATCAGCCCCAGCCGGCATGGCCAATGGCTGGGTCTCATGGGAATTGTAGGCAAAAAACATCTGGAGAGCTACTGTTAGCCAACCGTGCTCTAGTGCAAGAGGCTCTAGGCAATTATCTGGCAAGGAAACTTTAAGATAAGGTCAGATATTGTTGCTTGAATTAGACACATCTGGAGGGAATCCCCTCACCTGTTCTGCCTGCCTCTTCTCCTCTGCCTGACTCAGGAGGAAACCTTCGGCCAGGGCCACCGCCTGGGAACTGGTCTCCGGCCCACATCCTCTGACCCAGCCCTGCATTTCCTGGGGCAGGAGAGTCAGGAACTGCTCCAGGATCACCAGGTCCAGGATCTGCTTCTTGGTGTGCCTCTCCGGCTTCAGCCACTGGCTGCAAAGTCCATGGAGCTGGCTGCAAACCTCTCGGGGCCCATCGGCCTCATGGTAGCGGAACTGCCGGAAGTGTCGGCAATTTGAGGTCGTTGTGTCCTTAGCCAGGGTCTCTGGCACAGCCCTTTCCCAGAATCCAACACCACTCCCAGTTGGGGAGGGATTGGGGCCTTTGCTTGCTGTCTTCTCAATTCCAGGTCCTTCTGGGTCCTGCTCTTCCATCTCCTTCCCCTTCTCTTGGGTCATCCCTTTCTTTGAAAAGTTGCCTTCATTCACTTGGCTCTGAAGAGAGGCTTCTCCCTGAGGGGACAGAGAGACAGACAGGAGTGTGTCAAAAGGAAAATACGTATATACACACGAACAAATATGCCGGTACAGAGATGCACTTATAAGTACATCCTCCATTCCCAAAAGGAAGCAGAGAATATACCACAAGTCCTTCACCCAGAGAATTATCAGAGTTTTCTCCTGGCCCCGTATTCCAGCTCACCCCGAAAGAAGGACCATTTTCCAGAGTCCAGACTGTTTGGAATAAAGCCTACACCAAAATCCTGACCATCTTTGCACGGCTACTCATGATCTCATTGGTGCCCTGTTGGAAATGGTAGTTGGTGGAAGAATCAGCCAAAATACCTGCCATGCGACCAGCCAATCAGCATGAATTATTCAACACATGTGATCCCATCTAGGGTTCCTTTCTGGGCCTCCTGACCCCCCAAAGGCAGGCTTCATAGTCTTGTTGGCATCTCCCTTAACGAGATCTGACCTCCCCCCCCCCCCCGCCTCCTGGGACTGTGAACATAAGAACATAAGAGAAGCCATGTTGGATCAGGCCAACGGCCCATCAAGTCCAACACTCTGTGTCACACAGTGGCAAAAAATTTTATATACACACATACACTGTGGCTAATAGCCACTAATGGACCTATGCTCCATATTTTTATCTAAACCCCTCTTGCAGGTGGCTATACTTGTGGCCGCCACCACCTCCTGTGGCAGTGAATTCCACATGTTAATCACCCTTTGGGTGAAGAAGTACTTCCTTTTATCCGTTTTAACCTTTCTGCTCAACCTTTGTGCTCTGGTGTTCTTCCCTGTTGTGCTGCCTGGGGGTCTGTGCCTCTCTCGCCTGGCAAAAGGATGCCCGTCCTCCCACCCCAACCCAGTTCAGGAGGGGGGATCTGGCATCCTGTTACATCTGCCTCTGCCAAGTGAGCCATGGAGTGGTGGGGCAGGGACAATGTGTTTGGAGCAGGCGTGTTCTCTCCCTGGGTGCCCACTTTGCAAAACACTGATGCAGGTGGGGACTCGAACTCAGATCCGTGGCGTTCCCTGGTGTGTTTACATGCCGTGATTCTCACAGTGGTGGATTCTTGTGTGGCCTTTGTTCCTCCAGGCCTTGTATATATATTGGAGGTGTGGCCAGTTCAGCATGCTCCACCCCTCTCTGCCTGTCAAGGGAGCTGCCTAATGCTCTGATTGGTGGGTGTGGGTGGTGTTTCCATGAGCACCCATACGGTTGCTAGGCACTCTGCACCTTGGCAACAGGAGCATTTAAAATGTTCCTTTCCTTTGCTGGGCAGCCCCAGCCCCACACTGGCCCCACATCAGGGCCTTAGGATGGGGCTGCAGCGGATTTCGGTGCATGCTGGACTTCCCTTCCCCCAGCCCACACCCCTTTCTTAACTCACCCCACTCCCCAAAAGGCCTGCTTGGGTTGTTGGTTTTGAGAATGAAAAAGACCAGCAAGAGAATGTCAGTTTCATACAGTTAACTTTTCTTCCACTGGTTATCGCTTATCCCCAACAAACTCCCCTTACAAAGCTGAACAAAACTGCTGCCTAACAGAGTAACCAACCTCTAGGGGGCTGAAGCAAAAATAATCAATCAACTATCTTGAATAGATAGCTAAGAAACTTCACTACAAGTGCCAAAGAAATCCCTGAGAGATTGATCCAGGCCATCCTCAGAAGGTCCCCACTTTGCACTGAAATCGCCATGTGAAACTGACAATACTTTTTGCTAGCACTTTATTCAAGGAATACAGGATCAGCCCAAGCACTTTTTGCTTGCTGTTGTGAGCGGCTGAGAAGAGGTTTGCACTTTAAGAGACATTCCGGGCACTGTATACTATATTGGGAACTGTGCAACGGATATACGCATGAAAGAGATGGGGACCGATTTATTGGTCACTGAACATAAGAAATACTATTTGGAACCGTAGCAAAACGTGTTAGTGATGCATTCACAGTAGTTGATTGCGGTGGCTTCAGCTGTTTCCGTGTGTATCCTCCAGGTGGGGCCTGAAGTTCTCCCAGAATTAGAACCCACCTCCAGCAGACAGAGATGAGTTCCCGGGGAGAAAATGTCTGCACGGGAGGGAGATGGCTGACCAAGGACAGCCACGGTTTGGCATGATCCCCGCCTTCCTCCCCTCCAGAACCTAAACGTTCATTTCCCCCCCCCCCTTCTCCTCCAAGACTTACTTGCAAGTAAACTTTCCCGGGATCCAGCTGCTGCAGGCCTTTTCCCTCCAGCTGCAGCTTCTCTGCAAGCCCCACCCCAGTTCTCCTTAGTCCTGCAAATGCAAACCCCTCTCCAGGAAAAGCCCCTTTCCCCTCCTGCCCCCACCTCCTTCCTCGGCCTCTCTAGCAAGCAGCTCCGCGGTTTTAACCTTTTCGGTGCTGCAGAGGAAGGAGAAACGTGTCCTGGAGGAGCTTCAGCCGGGCTGCCGCCAGCCACGCCTTGTGCTGCTCAATGGGGCTGCTCGGGAGTAATTCTGCTGCAGGGGGCTGGGCTCCTCCCATGGTGTTCAGCCAGCTCAGAAAAAGGAGTCCGCAGCTGGGTCCCCCCCCCCCCCGCCACAGTCGCCCCCCTCCCAGAATAAGGATTTATACCTGTCCTTCTCTCTGAATCAGTCTCAGAGCAGCTCACAATCTCTTTTATCTTCTGCCCCCACAACAGACCCCCTGTGAGGTAGGTGGGGCTGAGAGAGCTCTCCCAGAAGCTGCCCTTTCAAGGACAACTCCTACAAGAGCTATGGCTAACCCAAGGCCATTCCAGCAGCTGCAAGTGGAGGAGTGGAGAATCAAACCAAGTTCTTCCAGATAAGAGTCTGCACACTTAACTGCTACACCAAATGGGCTGTGTAGTGGTGCCACAAATACGTGGATGCATGATTTTTCTGGTGTTGCTGACACAAGGGTGTCAAACATGCAGCCCAGGGGCCGAATAAGGCCCCCAGAGGACTCCTATTAGGTCCCCCAGCAGAGGGCTGCCATCTGCTTCCTTCTCCTCTCTTGATTCCTTCTGCGTGCTTTGCAAGGCTTGTTCAATTGCACAAAAGCTGGAAAGCAAACCCTCTATTTTCGCCATTGGCTGAGGCTCCATCCTTGGGGAAGAAGAGCTTGCTTTGCCAGGCTCTCTCAGTCGCACAGCAGAGCTACTGAGTCAAGCCTCTCTTCCTTCTATTAGCTGACTCCACCCCTTCCTCGTCCCCTGGGGAAGGAAGGAGAAGGCCAGAGCTTCCTTTGTCCTGTTAACTGGATCCCATTGGAGAAATACGAGAGCACCTTTAAGACCAACAAATGCTAATGTTCTAAGCATATTTTATGTTTTTAAAAAAAATCTGTTTGTTGTAGATTTCCCAGGCTGTGTAGCCGTGGTCTTGGCACTGAGAGACCTGACGTTTCACCAGCAACTGTGACAGGCATCCTCAGAGGTATAACCCAGAAAACTGAAGTTCTCTCTGGGTCAGATGGCAGCAATTCAGTTTCACAGGTGGAAAAATAATCTCTGTTCCGTTGTTTCATAGGCACAACTCAAGAGCCTTTTTACTATTCTGTTGTTGTTTGGAACTGCCACTTTAACTGCTTAGGTCAAAGGTGGCCGAACTTGCTAAAGATAAGAGCCAAATAGATTATATGTCAGATGTTTGAGAGATGCAATACATGAACAAACACTATACACGTCTTAAAAAAACAAACCTGGGAATAACAGTCCTCATAAGACCATCATAGGGAAAGGTCAGGGAATTATTTTTTGGCACCATTGGGAGAAGGAAACACACAAATGCTGGTGGAATTCCTGTGGGGGGGAGCCAACACAGGGGCCCCTCGCACCCACGGGGGGTCTCAGTTCTTTTCCTCCCTGTGGGTCTTTACCAAGGGCCTGTGCTGAAATCCTTGAAATACAAACCTATCTAACAATATGAAATAAACTACCCAAGAAAATGCTAAGTGTGAAAACCCAAAACTTCCTTTATTTAAAAATAATGGTAACAAGGAACCAACTAAACTCTTGGATGGCAGCCAACACAGCATCGTTTTTCGGAGATATATATAAGCATAACAGTTACAATGATTAAATACCCCATTTGTAAGTATTCATAACAACAGCTAAAGCCCACGTTTCTTCCCCACCCCCCACTAGAGATTTCGGATCTCTCAGCGATCTCCTGTGACAAGCTGCGTCTTCAGGACATGGCTAGAGAGACCCCGAGTTTTCAGCTTACAAACCAATTATACTCTTGAGATTAATGGCTGCAACATTTTTGCATTGTCATAATTTGCACCTTTGATGACTTCAGACAGATGTAATCCTGTGCGTAGAGGATGTGCTTAGAAGAATGTTTACTCTTACCGGTATAGAGTGTAATAAAACCATTTATGATGGCCACAATTTATTTACTGTTCCAACTTGCTTGGCTCTGATAACTCGTTCTTCCTGTAATCTATTCAGACACTCAAGAGAAGGATGCTCTCTTCCTTTCTCTATTAGGCACTTTGGAGCAGTGAGGTGGATGATATGCTGGACCATATGCTGAACATGCGTCAACAGTGTGATGCGGTGGCTAAAAAGGCAAATGCAGTTTAGGGCTGTATCAGCAGAAGTATAGTGTCCAGATCATGTGACGATCCCGCTTTACTCTGCTCTGGTAAGACCTCACCTGGAGTATTGTGTTCAGAAGGATGTTGTGTTTAAGAAGGATATAGACAAGCTGGAACGGGTCCAGAGGAGGGCGACGCAGATAGTGAGGGGTCTGGAGACCAAGTCGTATGAAGAAAGGTTGAAGGAGCTGGGCATGTTTAGCCTGGAGAGGAGGCGGCTGAGAGGTGACATGATGACCACCTTCAAGTACTTGAAGGGCTGTCATATAGAGGATGATGTGAGATTGTTTTCTGTAGCCTGAGAAGGTAGGACCAGAACTAATGTATTGCAATTAATAGAAGAGTTTCCAGCTCAACATTAGGAAGAACTTCCTGACCGTTAGAGCGGTTCCTCAGTGGAACAGGCTTTCTCAGGAGGTGGTGGGGTCTCCTTCCTTGGAGGTTTTTAAGCAGAGGCTAGATGGCCATTTGACAGCAATGAAGATCCTGTGAATTTAGGGGGAGGTATTTTTGCAGGGGGTTGAACTTGATGACCCTGAAAGTCCCTTCCAATTCCATCATTCTAAAGTCATTTTCTGTGAATTGCAGATTTTTATCTGTGTTAATGCCTCCCCATTTTGCCTTCTGGTGTCGGGACCAGACCATGTGATGGGGGGGGGGCGAGGGGGTGAGTGGAAAGGAGCTTCCTGCCGTTTGGTCAAGCCGAAAGAAAAAATGCTTCATGGCCTCGGCCTTTTTAGTGCAACAGGTCAACAGCAAATTAATATGACTGATGGTTTACAGTTTACTAACCTTGCAGGAGCTATGAAAGTAAGGGGGGAACCCAGCCCCCTTTAATTCCATCCCTCCTTCCAGTTCTTTCCCCACTGTAGGTCCTTGGGTGACCTGGTTTAGGTTTTACCAGCTGCTTTAGTCCAGTCTCAGCTGTACTTATGACCAGTGACTGATGCATCATCTTCTTCTTTTGTATTTTCGTGTGTGTGCGTGTGTGTGCGCATATGAAGGCCATGATGACCTCTGGTGACTGACCCCTGCTGGAGGCCTGGAGGATATTCAGGGAGGTAGCTACTGACCCCTGCTGGAGGCCTGGAGGATATTCAGATGACACCACTCTAATGGCAGAAAGTGAGGAGGACCTAAAGAACCTCTTGTTGAGGGTGAAAGAGGAGAGCACAAAAGTAGGCTTGAAACTCAACATAAAAAAAAACTAAGATCATGGCATCCGGCCCCATCACATCTTGGCAAATAGAAGAGGAAGGCATGGAAGTAGTGACAGACTTCACATTTCTGGGATCCAAGATCACTGCAGATGCTGACTGTGGACATGAAATTAAAAGATGTTTGCTCCGGGGGAGGACAGCTATGGTGAACCTGGGCAGTATAATGAAAGGCAGAGACATCAATCACCCTGCCAACAAAAGTTCGTATATTCAAAGCGATGGTATTCTCAGTAGTGATGTATGGCTGTGAGAATTGGACCATAAGGAAGGCCGAGCGCAGAAGAATAGATGCTTTTGAGCTGTGGTGCTGGAGAAGAATCTTGAGAGTCCCTTGGACTGCAAGAAGATCCAATCAGTCAGTCCTAAGGGAAATCAACCCCGACTGCTCCCTGGAATGTCAGGTGCTGAAGCTGAAGCTCAAATACTTTGGCTACCAAATGAGAAGGGAGCACTCCTGGAGAAGACCCTGATGCTGGAAAAGACAGAAGGCAAAAGAAGAAGGGGACAGCAAAGGATGAGATGGCTGGACAGCGTTACTTAGGTAACTAACATGCATTTGAGCAGACTTCGGAGGATGGTGGAAGACAGGAGGGCCTGGCGTGACTTTGTCCATGGGGTCGCAAAGAGTTGGACTCGACTGTGCGACTGAACAACAAAAACCCCGCCCAAGGACTTATAACATTTCTTTCTGATTAGAGTAAGGTTTCTTCTGCAGATTAGATCCTTTTACAGCAATTGGCATCAATACTTTTCCAGCAATTGGCATCAATACTTTTCCAGCAATTGGCACCAATACTTTTTGTGGTCTGTGGTTATCTTTTAGACATGAAATAGGGGGGAAGCTCTTTTTACGGGCTAAGAGGTTACATGGATCCTCCTTGTGTGGGTTCCTTGACACAGCAGAAGAGAAGTTCTTCGACTGAATCACTTTCAAAGCTCCCAACATTAAAATTGTGTCTTCCCTGTGTGGGGTCTCAGTTGCCATCAAGGAGTGCTTCTGCAACAGAATCTCTTTCCACAGTCTGAAAAGTCAAAAGGCTTCTCCCTTACAAGAGTTCATATATGCTTTTGAAAATTGTCACACTGACTGAATCTGCACACTCAAAGGTTTTCTCCCCATGTGTGGGTACTTTGATGCAGCTGAAGACTGCCACTCGAACCGAATCTTCTCTCACACTCTAAGCACTGAAAAGGTTTCTCATGTTTGGATTCTCTGATGAATTACTCCGTCCTCGCTTCTTCTGGGGCCTGTCCCATTGCCAGTTTGGTGTAGTGGTGAAGTGTGCGGACTCTTATCTGGGAGAACCGGGTTTGATTCCCCACTCCTCCACTTGCACCTGCTGGAATGGCCTTGGGTCAGCCGTAGCTCTGGCAGAGGTTGTCCTTGAAAGGGCAGCTGCTGTGAGAGCCCTCTCCAGCCCCACCCACCTCACAGGGTGTCTGTTGTGGGGGAGGAAGATAAAGGAGATTGTGAGCCGCTCTGAGACTCTTCGGAGCGGAGGGCGGGATATAAATCCAATATCTTCTTCTTACCCTCATTGGACCCTCTGAGATGAGAGCTACCACTGCAGTAATGGAGGTTGATGGGCAAAGAGTTTATCAACAAGTTCAAGGGGGGGGAGTGCTTTCATTCATTGGGATGCTGTCTCTCCAACATCAAAGCGTCCCTTGGGGCCATTAACGAGTCCAGTTGTGGCAAGCCATGGCTGGACATTGAGAATTCTAACGATTCTCGCCTCTGTGGGTTCTCTGATGACGCTGAAGACTGCCACTCCAACTGAATCTCTTTCCACAGTGTGAGCATTCAAAAGGTTTCTCCCCTGTGTGAGTTCTGTGATGATGCTGAAGATCATCACTCCAAATGAATCTCTTTCCACACTCTGAGCATTCAAAAGGCTTCTCCCCTGTGTGGGTTCTCTGATGATGTAGAAGATTGCCACTCTGACTGAATCTCTTTCCACAGTCTGAGCATTCAAAAGGTTTCTCCCCTGTGTGGGTTCTCTGATGACATTGAAGATTGCCACTCCGACTGAATCTCTTTCCACAGTCTGACCATTCAAAAGGTTTCTCTCCTGTGTGAGTTCTGTGATGATACTGAAGATCACCAGTCCGAATGAATCTCTTTCCACACTCTGAGCATTCAAATGGTTTCTCCCCTGTGTGGGTTCCCTGATGATACTGAAGATGGCCACTCTGACTGAATCTCTTTCCACACTCTGAGCACTCAAAGGGTTTCTCCCCTGTGTGGGTTCTCTGATGATACTGAAGATGGCCACTCGTACTGAATCTCTTTCCACACTCTGAGCATTCAAAAGGTTTCTCCCCTGTGTGGGTTCTCTGATGCTTTTGAAGACTGCCACTTGAACTGAATCTTTTTCCACACTTTGAGCATTGAAAAGATTTCTCCCCTTTGTGGGTTTTCTGATGACATTGAAGATTGCCACTTTTACTGAATCTCTTTCCACACTCTGAGCATTCAAAAGGCTTCTCCCCTGTGTGCGCTCTTTGATGACATTGAAGACTGCCACTCTGAGTGAATCTCTTGAGCATTCAAAAGGCTTCTTCCCTGTGTGGGTTCTCTGATGCTTTTGAAAACTGTCATTCACATTAAATCTCTTTTCACATTCTGTGCATTCAAAAGATTTCACCCATGTGTGGGTTCTCTGATGAGACTGAAGATGGCTACCCCAACTGAATCTCTTTCCACACTCTTGGCTGTTAAAAGGTTTCTCTCGTGTGTGAATTTTTTGGTGAAGTTGAAGAAAGCTACTGAATTCATTTCTCATCTCTGAATATTCAAAAGGTGTCTCTTTTTTGTGTATTCTTTAGTTTACAAAGAGCTGTGATCTATTTCTGAAATACTTTCCACACTGAATGGATTTCCTTGCCTTCATTATCCTTTGCTTTGAGAAATGTACATTCCGCTTTCTTCTATCACCCTTCTCAACCATACCACCGCCTTTCTTTCTTTTTGGTCTGCCTCGATCCCTGACATTTTCATTCAAGTCTTCATTTTTAACTCTGTCTGGTATTTGCTGATGACGTTCCTCCCCCTCCTCATCCCTTCGATCATCCTCTGCTGGAATAGAGAGAGAGAAACCGTTAGCACTTGGGAAAGCTGGTAAGATCTAACAGCATCTATATGACTACAGGAGGAAAGGATAGGCGGCCCTTTGGCCTCAGCCATTTTGGTGATCTTAAGAACACGTCCACCTTTCCCTAGAAATATTTACTATTTAAGGATACCTCCCCCCACCCCCACAGTGCGAAGCCTCCAGATTTCAGACTCAAAGAAGGCCTCTCTCCCTCTTTTCCCACTGGCCTGTGTGATCGTACCAAACCAAATGTTGCTCAGAAGTGAATCAGGAATCCCACATGCTTATTCCAGGCCTGTTCTCTTGACATTACGGTGATGGACACTCACTTTCAGGCGTCAAGGGGCCTTGCCATGTTTATATTCCTGCATGCTAGATGTCTTAGGAATGGGGGAGGGTACCGTGTCCCTGCTCCGTCTTGGCTTTGCTCTGTCCGTTGTAACAATCGCAAGTACCCATTTCTTCCCTGCAGAAGGGAGCGAAGCCTCCGTCTCAAGGACACTTCATCTCTTCTCAGAGACAGCTCAAACTGCTAAATGTTTAATGAAGAAAGGTGTTGGTAGGAACAAGTTTGTACTGTTTTGCATGGGCTTTTGCACTGTAGCTTTGGTGGGCTGCATAACGCCCCATAAGGTACAAAGGACTGGCCATCCCAAAGTTTTGACACAGACATGTCTCACTACTCTTTCTCGCTATCAACAGAGCTAACCTTCTGACCACACTGGAAGCCTTCTTGAATTGAGGATAGTCCCAGAACTGACATCAGCCAGCTCTTTGGGGAAGGAAATACGCTCCTGGGATCCTCTACATGAACTTTCCAGCCTTTCTGTGAATGCAAGGCCATTCTCTGTCTCCACCATAGTCTCTCTTATATCCACGAAGAGAAAGCGATCATTCTTACATGGGGAAAGGAAGAAATGGAAGATTAAAAATTCTTCTGGAAGGACGGCACCACACTCGAGATCAAAGCCCAGAGTCTGAGCCAGTCTATGCGGGTTGGATGTGTGAGGCAAAGAACCCAAGCTCCCCCAAGGCTTACAGGGATTACCAAGTGGCCTGATGCAAATCATGGGCATTCGTAATTTGAGTCTGCCTGCAGCTAACTTCATCGTGTTTTTCCAGGCCACATCCCAGAATGTGGTCATTGGTTAACCTTGAGAATCTGTGACCAGTTCTGCAAACAGGAGGGTGAGGGGTCTAGGAGGGTGCTGACATCCTCTGGAAAATTCCATCAAGGAGGAAACTTGATTGGGTCATTAGGACCACCTGACCCTAGAGAGGTGGGGACTATAATACAGGTATGGATGAAAGGGAAGCCGGGCTAACTTTGTGCTTGTGCCAGGCTAGCACACCTTGATATTGTCTTGCGGCATCATGAGGAATATTTCTCTCTAGAGCAACTTAGGCTACAGTTGGAAGAGTTATGCTGCGACAAGACATGCCATCTAAGTACTTTATACCTTAGATAGAACAGTTACCTTTTCTTCTTTTACTGTTGCTGAACTGCAGAAACTGTGCTGTTTCGTGATGTCTTAATCCTTAATGAAACTTTGTATATTTTTAAAAGAGGTCTGATTCTCTTGTGGGCCCTCTCCTCAGGTACCCACTGAGCTGGACGTTGCTCAGGTACAAAGAGCAGTGACCCAGGGGGACCCGGGCTTCGGTTCGTGACAGGATCATTTCTGGATCACAGGCAGAGCAGATGTTTGTAATCCCATCCAGGCGGAAGGTGTGTTGGAAAGGCTGCCAACAGAGGAATGAGGATCTGGCCCCTTCCCTAGTGTATCCGAGAGACTGTCTTCTACTTTGTCTTACACCACGACACCTTCTCTGGCCGAGGGGATGGCCTCAGTTACCCTCGTGCAAGTACACACAATTGAGCAACAGAAAAAGCTGCTTTATACTGAATCAGACCCTTGGTACGCTGAAGACAGTCTTCGCAGCCCAGCAGCAGTTTTCTAGGGTCTCATGCAAATATTCTCAATCACTCCCTACCTGATCCTTTTCCCTGGAGATTCTGGGGGTTGAGCCGGGGACCTTCCACGGGAGGTGGGGAGCTCTCCTTCTCTGTAGGTTTTCAAAAAGAGGAGAGGACTCGCAATAATGGCTTTACATAAGTGCAGGAAGATACCAGCTAGAGATTAGCAAAAGCTTTTTACAGTAAGAGTTGTTCTACTGTGGAATCAGCTACCTGGGGAAGTGGCGAGTTCCCCTCTCTAGCAGGGGCTGAACAAAGACTCGTCAGGGATGCGAAGTCGAAGTCTGCATTGAGCAGGGATTTGGATTAGATGGGTTTACATGAAGGGCAGGAAGCTACCAGCTGAATATTAGGAAAAACCTTTTATATTGAGAGTTGTTCTAATGTGAAATCAGCTACCCAGGGAGCAGGGGAGTTCTCCTTCCCTGGCAGTCTTTAAGCAGCAGCTGGACAAACGCTCATCAGGGATGCTGTAAGCTGATCCTGCATTGAGCAGGGGTCGGACTAGATGGCCTCTGTAGCCCCTTCCAACTCTGGAATCCTGGGATTCTAACAAAGGCTAGATGGCCATCTGATCATAGAACCATAGAGTTGGAAGGGACCTCCAGGGTCATCTAGTCCAACCCCCTGCAAAATGCAGGAAACTCTCAAACACCTCCTCCTAAATTCACAGGATCTTCATTGCTGTCGGATGGCCATTGAGCCTCTGTTGAAAAACCTCCAAGGAAGGAGAGCCCATCACCTCCCAAGGAAGAAGCCTGTTCCACCGAGGAACCGCTCTCACTGTCAGGAGATTCTTCCTAATGATGAGCCGGAAACTCTTTTAATTTCAACCCATTGGTTCTGATCCTACCTTCTGGGGCCACAGAAAACAATTCCACACCATCCTCTCTAGGACAGCCCTTCAAGTATTTGAAGATGATGATCATATCATCTCTCAGCCGCCTCCTCTCCAGGCTAAACATCCCCAGCTCCTTCAACCTTTCCTCATAGGACTTGGTCTCCAGACCCCTCACCATCTTTGTCGCCCTCCTCTGGACCCGTTCCAGCTTGTCT
The DNA here is from genome assembly GCF_032191835.1 of Heteronotia binoei. Lineage (NCBI taxonomy): Eukaryota > Metazoa > Chordata > Lepidosauria > Squamata > Gekkonidae > Heteronotia > Heteronotia binoei. The sequence goes on from NC_083227.1 coordinate 4,361,290, forward strand.
ATATCCTTCTTAAAATGTGGTGCCCAAAACTGAACACAATACTCCAGGTGAGGTCTTACCAGAGCAGAGTAAAGCGATACCGTCACATCACATTATCTGGACACTACTTCTGTTGATACAGCCCAAAACTGCATTTGCCTTTTTAGCCACCGCATCACACTGTTGACTCATGTTCAGCGTATGATCCACTAAGACCCTGAGATCCTTTTCACACATACTACTGCTAAGACAAGTCTCCCCCATCCTATAACTATGCACGGGATTTTTTTTTGCTAGTGCTGATTCTCTGAACTTAGGCAGATCATGAGAAAAGGGAAATGAAGTGTTGCATTAGTACTAAGTTCTCGTGGCGCTTTCTTACATGCCCAGGGAAACGTGCCTGCTGCTTTGGAGTCAGGAAACAAATTCCTCTAAGTCAGTTTAATCAAGGTTCCTGGAGGGTTTTTTTGCCATCTTCTGATTATGATGTAATGGCAATATGACTGAAATGTTATTATGGCTTCCTGCCGGAACAATTCTAACACTTCAACAAGGGACACCAAAAGGAATATACACTATACAAATATGAAATAGATAAGAAATCGGCTTTCAAAAGATTTACAGATTTACAAATTAAGCTGTACTTTTCAAATGCAACAACATGCCACCCAAAATTTAGCCACAGTCGTAATAATGAAATGATTTCCATCAGATAACAGTTTATTGCAACAATCCAAGTCTGTCTGCTCAAGCATCTCTTTTATACGAGCTGAATTAACCTGACTTGAACCTCATTATACCACTTACATCCAGGGCTTTTTTTGTAGAAAAAGCCCAGCAGGAACTCAGTTGCATATTTGGCCACAACCCTGACATCACCATTGTTTTGCACAAGGCTTTTTTGGAGGAAAATTCCAGCAGTAATTCCTTTGCATATTAGGACACACCCCTGACTCCAGGGCAGCTGGAACTGCATTCCTGTGCGTTCCTGCTAAAAAAAAGCCCTGCTTACATGGAAGCATCAGATGCTCAATAATTTCTGTCTGCCCAGACTCACATTTGCAAAGTCGCTGTGCAAAAGAAACTCGTCTGAATCTGCCCTCAAGCACCGGAGGGGAGAGCCTCACATCCCGCCAGGGTGAAGGCTTTTCTGTGTTTATTTTCATCAAGGTGTGTGAGATAAGCCATTGGGACCGAACAATATCTAATTTGACTGGGCACTCTGCATTTGGGATATCTATCAAGATCTGCTTGTCTCTATATCCTCTGCTTAAGACCTACCTTGGCCTGATCCCAGCTCGTGGCTAGAATCGGGAGGGGGGGGGGAATTCCAAGTAATTATAATTTGATCTGCACCGATTTCAACCATTCAGTTTGAAAAGTATCTGATAATAATAAAAAAGGCTAACCTCTCAGGCAGAAAGTGCATTTTAAGCCATCTTCAAAGTGCCAGTTTCTAGTCATGTCAGTATATTTGGGACACACCTGGGGACCTGAAGGATCACTCTAAGGAATTTGGTCTGAACCCTCTCAAGAGGGGCAGAGCTGAAAGAGGAAGGGCCAATCAGAGCGCCACAGAGCATTTCAGCAACTGCCTTCATTTGGAATAGTTTTTGGGCGGCTGGAACATCAAGAGCCCCTTTTGCATGACAGAATTTTAGGGTGCTATTGGCAGTTCTTTCCCTTTGCATTGCTACATGCTGCATATGGGCATCCCCTGGGGGTCAGTTCCAGTTCTATGATTCTGTGAACACCTGAAGTTTCCTTATCCTGAATCACACCCTTGGTCCTTTGGAGTCAGTATCATCTGCTCAGTCCAGTATCGGCCCTTCAGGGTCTCAGGCAGAGGTCTTTCCCTTCACCTCCTACCTGATCCTTTTCTCTGGAGATGCTGCCGGTTGAACTGGGGACCTTTTCATTCCACACGGATCCTCTGCCAGGGAGCCACAGCCCCTCCGCTAGTGGTATTCTTGGACTGAATCACTTTCAAAGAGCCCAACATTAAAATTTTGTCTTCCCTGTGTGGGTTCTCAGTTGCCATCAAAGACTGCTTCTGCAACAGAATCTCTTTCCAAATTCAAAAGGTTTCTCCCTTCTATGAGTTCATATATGCTTTTGAAAATTGTTACGCTGACTGAATCTCTTTTCATAATCTGCACACTCAAAAGTTTCCTTCCCCATGTATGGGTTCTTCAATGCAGCTGAAGAGTGCCTCTCTAACTGAATCTTCTCTCACACTCTAGGCACTGAAATGTTTCTCCTGTTTGGATTCTCCGATGAATGACTCTGTTCTCCCATCGCCTGCTCCCCTTACCCTCATTGGAACCTACAGGGTGAAAGCTGCCATTGCAGTAACAGAGGGTGATGGACAAATGGCTTATCAGCAAGTTCAAAGAGGGGGCGTGCTCTCATTCATTGGGATGGTGTTTCTCCATCATGAAAGCCTCCCTTGGGGCCATTAACAAGTCCACGAGTGACGAGCCAGGACCGGACATGGAGATTTCTAAACATTCTCCCCTTTGTGTGTTCTCTGATGCTGTTGAAGCTTCCTCCTCTCACTAAATCTCTTTCTACACTCTGAGCACTCAAAAGGTTTCTCCCCTGTGTGGGTTCTCTGATGACATTGAAGACTGCCACTCCAACTAAATCTCTTTCCACACTCTGAGCACTCAAAAGGTTTTTCCCCTGTATGGGTTCTCTGATGACTTTGAAGATGGCCGCTCTGACTGAATCTCTTTCCGCACGCTGAGCATTCAAAAGGTTTCTCCCCTGTGTGGGTTCTTTCATGATCTTGAAGATGTCCACTCTGACTGAATCTTTTTCCGCACGCTGAGCATTCAAAAGGTTTCTCCCCTGTATGGGTTCTTTGATGACTTTGAAGACTGGCACTCGTACTGAATCTCTTTCCACACTCTGAGCATTCAAAAGGTTTCTCCCCTGTGTGGGTTCTTTGATGACTTTGAAGACTGGCACTCTGACCGAATCTCTTTCCACACTCTGAGCATTCAAAAGGTTTCTCCCCTGTGTGGGTTCTTTGATGACTTTGAAGACTGGCACTCTGACTGAATCGCTTTCCGCACTCTGAGCATTCAAAAGGTTTCTCCCCTGTGTGGGTTCTCTTATGATGTTGAAGATGGCCACTCTGACTGAATCTTTTTCCACACTCTGAGCACTCAAAAGGTTTCTCTCTTGTGTGGATTCTCTGATGCCGTTGAAGAGTTTCTCTCCGACTGAATCGCTTTCCGCACTCTGAGCATTCAAAAGGTTTCTCCCCTGTGTGGGTTCTCTTATGATGTTGAAGATGGCCACTCTGACTGAATCTTTTTCCACACTCTGAGCACTCAAAAGGTTTCTCTCTTGTGTGGATTCTTTGATGCCGTTGAAGAGTTTCTCTCCAACTGAATCTCTTTCCACACTCTGAGCATTCGAAAGTTTTCTCCCTTGTGTGGGTTCTACGATGACGTTGAAGACTGGCACTCACATTAAACCTCTTTCCACACTCGGAGCATTCAAATGGTTTCTGCCCTGTGTGGATTCTCTGAAGATACTGAAGATGGCCACTCTGACTGAATTTCTTTCCACACTCTGAGCACTCAAAGCGTTTCTCCCCTGTGTGGGTTCTCCGATGATTTTGAAGACTGCCATTCACAATAAATCTCTTTCCACACTCTGAGCATTCAAAAGGTTTCTCTCCTGTGTGGGTTTTTTGGTGCAGCTGAAGAGTTCTACTCTGACTGAATTCATTTCTCATCCCTGAATATACAGAAGGTTTCACCACTCTGTGTATTCTTTGGATTACAAGGAGCTGTGATGTATTTCTGAAATATTTTCCACACTGAATGGATTTCCTTGCCTTCATTATCCTTTGCTTTGAAAAATATACATTCCTCTTTCTTCCATCATGCTTCTCAACCATACCGCCGCTTTTCTTTCTTTTAGATCTGCCTCGATTCCTGAAATTTTCATTCAAGTCTTCATTTTTAACTCTATCTTGCATTTGCTGATGTTCCTCCCCCTCCTCATCCCTCCGATCATCTTCTGCTGGAATAGAGAGAGAAACTGTTAGCGCTTAGGAAAGCTGGTAAGACCTAACAGCATCTAAATGTTTATAAGAGTAAAGGATTGATGGCCCCTTTGGCCTCATCCAGTTTGGCTGATCTTAACCACATGTCTACCTTTCCCCAAGAATATCCAGTATTTAAGGATACCTCCCCGTCCTGTGAAGAGCCTCAGCTGAACTCTTGCTCAGAAGGGGTTTCAGTCTCCAGATTTCAGGCTCAGAGAAAGGCTCCCTCCCTCCCTCTTTTCCCACTGGCCTGTATGATTGTACCAAACAAAAAGTTGCTCAGAAGTGAATCAGGAATCCCGCATGCTTATTCCTGGCCTGTTGCCTTGATATAACATTGACGGATGCTCACTCTCAGCTTTCAAGGGGCCTTGCCATTTTTATATTTCTGTATGCTAGATCTAATTGGAATTGGAGAGGGTGCATTGTGCCTGTTTTTGGTGTAGTGGTTAAGTGTGCGGACTCTTATCTGGGAGAACCGGGTTTGATTCCCCACTCTTCCACTTGCAGCTGCTGGAATGGCCTTGTGTCAGCCATAGCTTTCGCAGAGGTTGTCCTTGAAAGGGCAGCTTCTGTGAGAGGTCTCTCAGCAACATCCACCTCACAGGGTATCTTTAGTGTGGGGGGAAGATAAAGGAGATTGGGGGCTGCTCTGGGACTCTGATTCATAGAATCAAAGAGTTGGAACGGACCTCTAGGGTCATCTGGTCCAACCCCGTATCTTCTTCTTTGCTCTATCCATTGTAACAATCGCAAGTATTAATTTCTGCCCTGTAGAAGGGAGTGAAGCCTCTGTCTCAAGGATGCACAGCTTTGAGACAGCTCAAACTGCTAAATGTTTAATGAAGAAAGGTGTTGGTGGGAACAAGTTTGTACTGTTTTACATGGGCTTTTGCACTGTAGGTTTGGCGGGCTGCATAACGGCCCAGATATGGTATAAAGGACTGGCCACCCCAAAAGTATGCCAGTTCTGACACAGTCATGTCTCACTACTGTTTCTATCTATCAATAGAGCCAACTTTCTGACCACACTGGAAGCCTTCTTGAATTGAGGATAGCCCTAGAGCTGACATCAGCCAGCTCATTGAGGAAGGAAATATGCTCCTGGGATCCTCTAGAAGACCTCTTCAGCCTTTCTTTGGATGCAAGGCCGTTCTCTCTCTCCACCATGGTTTCTCTTATACTTTTGGATTCTTTTGCAGAGAGAGAGGAAACCACAGAGAGAGAAAGCGATCATTCTCACATGGGGAAAGAAATAAATGAAGATTAAAAATTCTTCTGAAAGGACGGCACCACAGTAGAGATCAAAGCCCAGAATCTGAACCAGTCTATGTGGGATGGATGTGTGAGGCAAAGAACCCAAGTTCCCCCAAGGCTTACAGGGATTACTAAGTGGCCAGGTGTGACTCCTGGGTGTTCATAATTTGAGTCTTCCTGCAGCTAACATCAAGATCTTTTTCAAGGCCAGATCCCAGAATGTGGTCATTGGTTAACCCTAAGAATCTGTAAACAGAAGCGTGAGGGGATTAGGAAGGTGCTGTCAGCCCCTAGAAAATTCCATCAAGCGGGACCCTTGATTGGGTCATTAGGACCACCTGACCCTGGAGAGGTAGACACTACAATACAGGGATGGATAAGAGGGAAGCCGGGCTAACTTTATGCTCATGGCATGTTAGTACACCTTGATGTTTTCTTGCTGCATCATGACGAATAGTTCTCTCTAGAGTCATTTAGGCTACAGTTGGAATTCTTATGCTGCAACAAGAGGTGCCTTCTAAGAACTTCATATCTTAGATAGAACAGTTACCTTTTCTTCTTTTAGTGTTGCTGAACTGCAGAAACTGCTGTTTTGTGATGTCTTAGTTTTAAATCCTTAATCAATTTTTATATATATTTTAAAAGGGGTCTGCTTTATTCCTCTACGGTGTCCTCGGGTATCCGCTGAACAGGGTGTTGTTGAGGTAACAAGAGCAGTGTCCCAGGGGGACCCAGGTGGAAACTGTTCTAAGAGTTCTAAGAGCATAGTGTGTACGTTTTGTTATCTATACCTGGAAGTTGTTTTGTTTCTCTTGCAAATAGCCTGGATATGCTGTCTTTACAGATTGCTGAAAAATAAAAAGTCTCATCAGTTTTTTATGTGGAACAGTAGCTTTCTGTCTCATGGATTAGATGCTGGGAGAAAGTTTTGTTTTGAGAAACAATGGTAAGGGAAAGTGTCTGTGTAATCGTAAGAGAATATAAAAAGCAATTCCCCGACACCAGGCTTCGGTTCTTGGCAGGAACATTTCCAGCTCAATGGCAGAGCAGATGTCTGTAATCCCAACCAGAGGGGAGGGTGTGGTGGAAAGGCTGCCAACAGAGAAATCAGAACCTGACCACTGTGTAACAGAGTGTGTGGCCACCGTGTGACACAGAGTGTTGGACTAGATGGGCCATTGGCCTGATCCAACATGGCTTCTCTTATGTTCTTATGACCCTTTCTGGAGTGTATCTGAGGGGCTCTCGTCCACTTTGTCTTAGGCCAAGACAATTTGAGACTTTACTACTTCTTCTTCTGTAGACCATTTCAATAATAATTTATATACTTTCGATATTAATTTTTCATTATCTCCAAAGAGGTTTCCCAGTCTCAGGCAGACATTTTTCAACCACCTCCTACCTGATCCTTTTCTCTGGAGATTCTGGGGGTTGGGCCTGGGACCTTCCTTGGGAGGTGCTGAGCAATCCTTCTTTGGAGGTTTTTAAAAAGGGGAGAAGACTCGCAATAATGGCTTTACATTAAGGGCAGGAAGATACCAGCTACATATTAGGAAAAACTTTCTATAGTAAGAGTTCTATTGTGGAATCAGCTATCTAGGGAAGAGGAGAGTTCTCCCTCCCTCCCTGGCGGTCTGTAAGCAGCAGCCGGACAAACACTTGTCAGGGATGCTCTAGGTTCATCCTGCATTGAGCAGGGGGTTGGACTAGATGGCCTCTGTGGCGCCTTCCAACTCTGTGATCCGATTATTGTAATAGATTCATTACATAGCAGCTTCTTGCGTTGTTCATATGTGTGTTCCTCCAGGCCTGTAAAGTTTTTTGCCATCTTCTGGGCATGCAGCAAAGGTGATACGAATGAAATTTTATTACAGCCTCCAGCCAGAACAATTCTAACAATTCCACGCTTCAACAAGGGGTACCAAAATGAATGTACAATATACAAATATGAAATATATAACAAATTGACAAAATAAAGCTCTGTGATCCGATTATTGTAATAGAGGACCAAGGGACTGATTCATTACATAGCAGCTTCTTGCGTTGTTCATGTGTGTGTACTTGCAGAAGGGCAACTGAGGCCATCTGACAGCAATGCTGATTCTGTGAAGTTAGGTAGACAGTGAGAGGGTGGAAAGGAAGTGCTGCATTGGTGCTTAGGTCTTGTGACACTTTCTTAACATGCCCTGGGAAATGCGACTCCCGCTTTGGGATCAGGAAACAAATTCCTCCAGGCCAGTTTAGAAAAGGTTCCTCCAGGCCTGGGTTTTTTTGCCATCTCCTGGGCATGCAGCAAAGGTAATACGAATGGAATTTTATTACAGCCTCCAGCCAAACAATTCTAACAATTCCACGCTTCAACAAGGGGTACCAAAATGAATATACAGTATACAAATAGGAAATGTATAAGAAATTGACAAGACAAAAAAAAGATTTACAGCTTTACAAATTAAACTACCTTTTGAATGCAACCCTGTGCCACCCCAAATTTAGCTACAGCCTTAGTAATAAAACGATTTCCATCAGGTAACTGCTTATTACAGCAATCCAAGTCTGTCTGCCCAGCCATCTCTTTTATACGAGGCTGAATTAATCTAACTTGCACCTCATTATATCACTAACATCTCAGCATCAGAATGCGCGATAGATTCTCTCTCCCCAGACTCACATTCACAAAGTCTCCGTGGAAAAGGAGCTCTCTTGAATTTGCCCTCTAGCACCGCACAGGGGAGAGCCTCACATCCAGCTAGTGTGAAGGCTTTTCTGAGTTTATTTACATCAAGGTGTGTTAGATGTGCCACTTTGACCATTGCTCAAGATCTGCTTGTCTCTCTATATCCTCTGCTTAAGACCTACCTTGGCCTGATCCCAGCTCATTGCTAGAATCACAGGTGGGAGAATCCAAGTAACTGTAATTTGTTATGCACCCATTTCAACCATTTAGTTTGAAAAGTATCTGATAATAACAGATGGACTCGTCCCTCAGGTTGAAAGTTCCTTTTAAGCCAGTAATGGAGTGAAGCCAAAATAACGTTTGGCTTCCATCTTCAGTGTGCCAATTTCTAGTGCTGTTAGTACATTCGGGACACATCTGGGGACCTGAAAGACTGCTCTAAGGAATTTGGTCTGAACCCTCTCAAGAGGGGCAGAGCTGGAAGAGGAAGGGCCAATCAGAGTGCCACAGAGCATTTCTGCAACTGCCTTCACTTGAAACAGCTTTTGGGTGGCTGGAACATATAGACCCCCTTTTGTATAGTAGAATTTGTTATTGGCATTTCTTTCACCTGGTGTCACTACATACTATAGATCGGCCCTATATTTGGCCCTGGTGGGTTCCCTGTATTTTGCAGGGGGTTGGACTAGATGACCCTGGAGGTCAGTTCCAGTTCTATGATTCTGTGAACACCTGAAGTTTCCTGACACTGAATCAGATCCTTGCTCCCTTGAAGTCAGTATTATCTACTCCATCCAGCATCGGCTCTCCACGGTCTCAGACAGTCTTCATTTCACCTCCTACCAGATCTTTATCTCTGGAGATGCTGGCGACTGAACTGGGGACCTTTTCATTCCAAGCAGATGCTCTGCCAGTATCCATAGCCCTTCCCAAGTAGCAGGAAAGTCCTCAAAATGATGCATTGCTATTCAATATTTGGATTCATTCCTCATCACAATGGCAGCAAGCTGCGCGAAAAGATCCTTACCCAGAGAGGCCACATTCCCGTAGTTCTCCAGAATGACTTCCCTGTGCAGAGCTCTTTGTCCCGGATCCAGCAGGGCCCACTCTGCCTCCGTGAAAGAGACGGACACCTCCTCAAAGGAAAAGGGACCCTGGAAGAACAAGAAGATGCCCTCCTCTTCAGAGATCACGCCAGGCAGAGTTTGCACCCTGGAAGGGAGTCGTCTGGGAAGGTATGGAAAGTAAGGCTTGGGATGGGTAAATGCAACGGCATTCAAAGGATCTCTCGCTGTGCCCCCTCTCCTACCTGGATTGCAGGTGCAGCTGCTGTTTCCACACCTCTGAAAAGACAATGGCTCAATGGCATCTCTTCACTGCCTGTTCCTGAGACAAGGGAGGAAGAAGGCTGTTTGCTTGTTTGTTCCTGGCTTCACACACCCCCTTCCCAGAATTATGAAAACTTGCCCTACTAACGTTCCCAGTTTTTAAACACTTTTACTACATTCTGGGAGAGGCAGAAGAGAGGCACCAGGGACCAGCGAGCCTCAGGGATTATCAATGCTGCCAACATATTTCAGGCTTCTGTGGGACTTGGGTTTCCTCTATGGGGACTTGAAGGTCACAAGAATGAGTTTCCAGAGTGTCTCTGGGCATGCTAACTTCACAGTCAGGTTTTCAGCCAGATGCAACTTCAACTTGGCATCACATCTGTCCCAACCCCCACCCCAAGACCCTCCCCACAGCTCCTGGGTGGGCCAAGCCTCAGCCCCCCACCCCCTGCTGCCCACAGCAGCCCCCCAGATGACCCTTCAAGCACAGGCACCGAAGCCAAATTTCCCCAGGATTATTGGTCCCTACAAGCGCTTTCCAGAGCTCTGCTCCCCCAGAAGGTGGGGGCTCCCTTGATTCCCCAGGCTGAAGGGCTCTGCTGAGGCTTGTCTGCATTCCCCCTCCCTCCTCGCAATTCAAGACCTTCATGGAAGGAAGGTGAGATAGGAATATATATTTTAATTAATGACAGACCCCCAGGAATTTGTCTAATCTCATTTTAGAGGCTTCACAATTTGTGGACATAGAGTGACACCAATTAACTCTGAGTTGCTTCATTTTCACCTGACCTGAACTCTCTACCCCCCACATTCACGGGCTGCCCCAACTGCATCCAGGCACAAGGAGTCCTTACCACAGGAGAGGGCATCTTGGGCACGCTCCACCGCCGGCACCCTCTGCCCCTGCTCCAAGAAAGCTCCTTCTGCCTCAGGGATTGCAGCTTCCATCTCCAAAGGTGGTCCCAGCATCTGAAACAGCACCCAGGGAGAGGAGTAAGAGATGGAATGGAAAAGAGACCAAGGAAGGGATCCTGCCCCACTCCCAGACTCTGCACCCTTCTCTCAGCAGATTTGGTGAGTTATCTGCAGGGGTCAGAAATTCTCTAGCAGAAGAGGCTCTGGGCAGTTATCTGGCAAGGAAACTTTAAGATAAGGTCAGATATTGTTGCTTGAATTAGACACACCTGGAAGGAATCCCCTCACCTGTTCTGCCTGCCTCTTCTCCTCTGCCTGACTCAGGAGGAAACCTTCAGCCAGGGCCACTGCCTGGGAACTGGTCTCCGGCCCACATCCTCTGACCCAGCCTTGCATTTCCTGGGGCAGGAGAGTCAGGAACTGCTCCAGGATCACCAGGTCCAGGATCTGCTTCTTGGTGTGCCTCTCCGGCTTCAGCCACTGGATGCAAAGTCCATGGAGCTGGCTGCAAACCTCTCGGGGCCCATCGGCCTCATGGTAGCGGAACTGCCGGAAGCATCGGCTGCACACATCTGAGGTCACGGTGTCCTTAGCCAGGGCCTCTGACACAGCCCTTTCCCAGAATTCAGCATCACTTACAGGTGGGATGGGATGGGGGCTCTTTCTTGCTCTCTTGCCAGTTCCTGGTCCTTCTGGGTCCTGCTCTTCCATCTCCTTCCCCTTCTCTTGGGCCACCTCTGTCTTTCAAAAGTTGCCTTTATTCACTTTGTTTTGCTTTTGTTAACTTGTATTCCTTCCTTTCTCATGAACGGGCTGTGGGCAGATGACAACAAAGTTAAAATAATTAAAAACTGCCAACTACTTGGCTCTGAAGGGAGGCTTTTCCCTGAGGGGACAGAGGGGGACAAACAGGAGTGAGTCAAAAGGAAGATATATATACACACACACAAATATGCAGACACATAGATGCATGCAATAAATACAACCTCCATTCCCAAAAAGAAGCAGGCAATAGACCACATGTCCTTCATCCAGAGAATTATCACAGTTTTCTCCCAGCCTCATATTCTAGCTCACCCTGAAAGAAGGACCATTTTCCAGAGTCCAGACTATTTGGAACAAAGCCTACACCATGACCTTGAACACCTTTGCATGGCTACTAAGTACCTCAGTGGTGGAGATGCTAGTTGCAGAAGAGTCAGCCAAAATATCTGCCATGCGACCAGCCAATCAGCATGAATGATTTAACACATGTGATCCCACCTGGGATTCCTTTCTGGGCCTCCCGACCCCCCAAAAGGCAGGCTTCATAGTCTTGTTGGCATCTCCCTTTATGAGATGTGAACGGACCCCTCCTGGGACTGTGCTCTGGTGTTCCTCCCTGTTGTGCTGCCTGGGGGTCTGCACCTCTCTCATCTGGCAAAAAGATGCCCGGCCTCCCACCCCAACCCCAGCGCAGGAGGGAGGATCTGGCCTTGTGTTGCAGCTGCCTCTGCCAAGTGAGCTGTGGAGGGATGGGGCAGGGACAATGTGTTTGCAGCAGGTGTGTTCTCTCCCTGGGTGCCCACTTTGCAAAACACTGATGCAGGTGGGGACTCGAACCCACATCCGTGGAGTTCCCTGGTTTATTTACATGCCATGATTCTCACAGTGGTGGATTTTTGTGTGGCGTTTGTTCCTCCAGGCCTTGTATATATTGGGGGCGTGGCCACATCAGCAAGCTCCTCCCCTCTCTGCCTGTCAGGGGAGCCGCCTAATGCTCTGATTGGTGGGTGTGGGTGGTGTTTCCATGAGCACCCATAGGGTTGCTAGGCGCTCTCCACATTGGCAACAGGGGTATTTCAAATGTTCCTCTCCTCTCCTCGGCAGCCCAATCCCCACACTGGCCCCACATCCGGAGGTTAGGATGGGGCTGCAGCCAGGGCAGGCTGGACTTCCCTTCCCCCAGCCCCCACCCCTTTCTTAACTCACCCCACTCCCCAAAAAGCCTGCCTGGGTTGTTGGTTTGCAGACTGAAAAAGGCCAGCAAGAGAACGTCAGTTTCATGCAGTTAACTTTTCTTACACTGATTATCGCTTATCCCCGACAAACTCCGCTTACAAAGCTGAACAAGCCCAGTGCCTACAAGAATAACCAACCTCTAGGGGGGTGAAGCCAAAATAATCAATCAACTACCCTGAATAAATAACCAAGAAAGTTTGCTACAGTGCCAAAGAAATCCTTGAAAGATTAATCCAGGCCATCCTCATAAGGCCCCCACTTTGCACTGAAATCGACATGTGAAACTGACAATACTTTTTGCTGGCACTTTATTAAAGGAATACAGGATCTTCTCTTGCGAGAGGCTGAGAAGATGCTTGCACTTTAAGGGACATTTTGGGCACTGTATGCTGTGAACTGTGCAATGGATATATGCATGAAAGAGATGTGATTTATTGATAAATGAGCATAAGAAATAATATTTCGATCTGTATTCTCCTCATTGGATCTTAAATTTGTACCATCTTGCACTCTGAGCCACTGCCTACCAGCTCCTTGTGGCTCTACTCACTGTACCGGATTCCTCGTCCGATGAAGCGTGCTTGGAGCACACAAAAGCTTACGTTCTGAATAAAGCTAAGTTGGTCTTAAAGGCACCACTGGACTCCTGTTTTCTTCTACTAGTTCAGACCAACAAGGCTGCCCACTTAGATGTAGTAACATTTGTGAGTTGTCTTCACAGTGGTTGATTATGGCGGCTTTAGCTGTTTCTATGACGAATCTCTTGGTTTGTATCCTCCAGGTGGGGCCTGAAGTTCTCCCAGAATTAGAACCCACCTCCAACGTGGCGCAGAGTGTTAAAGCTGCAGTACTGCAGTCCTAAGCTCTGCTCACGACCTGAGTTCGATCCCCGGCGGAAGCTGGGTTTTCACGTAGCTCGCTAGAGGTTGACTCAGCCTTCCATCCTTCTGAGGTCGGTCAAATGAGTACCCAGCTTGCGGGGGGGGGGGAGTGTGGAGCAGGGGTGGCCAACGGTAGCTCTCCAGATGTTTTTTGCCTACAACTCCCATCAGCCCCAGACATTGGCCATGCTGGGAGTTGTAGCTAACGTTGGCCACCCCTGGTGTAGAGAACCGGGGAAGGCAATGGCAAACCACCCCGTATAAAGCCTGCCGTGAAAACGTTGTGAAAGCAACGTCACCCCAGAGTCTGAAACGACTGGTGCTTGCACGGGGGACCTTCCCTTTCCTTCCAATGTACAGAGATCAGTTCCCCGGGAGAAAATGCCCCAATCAGGACAGCCCCGGCTTGCAGTGATCCCCGCCTCCCCCCCCCCCCCCTCAGAACCTAAAAGTTTATTCCCCCCCCTCTCCTCCTCCAAGACTTACTTGCAAGTAAACCTCCCCCGGATGCGGCTGCTGCAAGGCTCCTCTCTCCTCCTGCTGCTTCTCTGCAGCCCCCACCCCAGTTCTCCCGAGCTCTGCAAAAGCAAACCCCTCCCCCTGGAAAAGCCCCCTTCCTCTCCTCCCCCCCCCCACTGCTGGCTCAGCCTCTCTAGCAAGCAGCTCGGCGGCCTTAACCCTTTCCCTGCTGCAGAGGGGCTTCCTTGGGCTGCCCTCAGCCACGCCTTGTGCTGTTCAATGGGGCTGCTCGGGAGTAACTCTGCTGCTGAGGGTTGCGCTCCTCCTGGGGAATCCCCGGTGCTCTTCAGCCAACTCAGGAAAAGGAGGCTGCAGCTGGGTCCAGCTGGATCCAGAGGAGATCCGGGAAATTACAGGCCAGTCAGTCTGACTTCAATACCGGGAAAGTTGGTAGAAACCATTATCAAGGACAGAATGAGTAGACACATTGATGAACACAGGTTATTGAGGAAGACTCAGCATGGGTTCTGTAAGGGAAGATCTTGCCTCACTAACCTGTTGCATTTCTTTGAGGGGGTGAACAAACATGTGGACAAAGGAGACCCGATAGATGTTGTTTACCTTGACTTCCAGAAAGCTTTTGATAAAGTTCCTCATCAAAGGCTCCTTAGAAAGCTTGAGAATCATGGAGTAAAAGGACAGGTCCTCTTGTGGATCAAAAACTGGCTGAGTAATAGGAAGAAGAGAGTGAGTATAAATGGGCAGTCTTCGCAGTGGAGGACGGTAAGCAGTGGGGTGCCGCAGGGCTCGGTACTGGGTCCCATGCTCTTTAACTTGGTCATAAATGATTTAGAGTTGGGAGTGAGCAGTGAAGTGGCCAAGTTTGCAGATGACACTAAATTGTTCAGGGTGGTGAGAACCAGAGAGGATTGTGAGGAACTCCAAAGGGATCTGTTGAGGCTGGGTGAGTGGGCGTCAACGTGGCAGATGCGGTTCAATGTGGCCAAGTGCAAAGTAATGCACATTGGGGCTAAGAATCCCAGCTACAAATACAAGTTGATGGGGTGTGAACTGGCAGAGACTGATCAAGAGAAAGATCTTGGGGTCATGATAGATAACTCACTGAAAGTGTCAAGACAGTGTGCGTTTGCAATAAAAAAGGCCAATGCCATGCTGGGAATTATTAGGAAGGGAATTGAAAACAAATCAGCCAGTATCATAATGCCCCTGTATAAATCGATGGTGTGGTCTCATTTGGAGTACTGTGTGCAGTTCTGGTCGCCGCACCTCAAAAAGGATATTATAGCTTTAGAGAAGGTGCAGAGAAGGGCAACTAGAATGATTAAAGGGCTGGAGCACTTTCCCTATGAAGAAAGGTTGAAACGCTTGGGACTCTTTAGCTTGGAGAAACGTCGACTGCGGGGTGACATGATAGAGGTTTACAAGATAATGCATGGAATGGAGAAAGTAGAGAAAGAAGTACTTTTCTCCCTTTCTCACAATACAAGAACTCGTGGGCATTCGATGAAATTGCTGAGCAGACAGGTTAAGACGGATAAAAGGAAGTACTTCTTCACCCAAAGGGTGATTAACATGTGGAATTCACTGCCACAGGAGGTGGTGGCGGCCACAAGTATAGCCACCTTCAAGAGGGGTTTAGATAAAAATATGGAGCACAGGTCCATCAGTGGCTATTAGCCACAGTGTATGTGTGTATATAACATTTTTTGCCACTGTGTGACACAGAGTGTTGGACTTGATGGGCCGTTGGCCTGATCCAGCATGTCTTCTCTTATGTTCTTATGTTCTTATGGGTCCTCCCCCTTACTCACCCCCCTCCTGGAATAAGGACTCTGAAACTCCATTGGTGGGGGGTGGGGTTAGTGACGGCGAGCTCAGACTCTTCTTCCAACAGACCCTTTAGCGTTTCTGTTGCCCCCCTGGAAAGAAAACCCCTTTGGAGCTCCTGGGCTTTCTTTGCAAGCTCAGGGAAATGCTGATGGCCACTTGGGGGTCCGGCAGGCGACGGTGCACAGCTCGGGGGGGGGGGGGGGCAGGGGGCTGAAGGCGAAGGACCCCCGGCTGGAGGAAGGGGGTCAACTGCAGGGTCTCTGCTAGGCTGGCCAACCTCCTGGTGGGGTCTCTCTCCAAAATAAATTTATCCCCAGGCTGCAGACATTCTCCAATGTCTGACACAGTTCCCTTGCAGAAAATGGCTGTTTTAGAAAATGGGGCGGGGGGGGAGGTGTCTCTGTGGCGTTATATTTCCTGGAGCCAGTTTGGTGTAGTGGGTGTGCGGGCTCTTATCTGGGAGAACCGGGTTTGATTCCCCACTCCTCCACTTGCAGCTGCTGGAATGGCCTTGGGTCAGCCAGAGCTCTGGCAGAGGTTGTCCTTGAAAGGGCAGCTGTTGTGAGAGCCCTCTCCAGCCCCACCCACCTCACAGGGTGTCTGTTGTGGGGGAGGAAGGGAAAGGAGATTGTGAGCCTCTCCGAGACTCTTCGGAGTGGAGGGCAGGATATAAATCCAATGGCTTCTTCTTCCTGGTAAATTCCCCAACTGAGTTAGCGGTTTCCACTCCACCCTTCTTCCAGGAGCTCCACTGGGCCCTTCCCTCTTCTCTGCACCATCCACCCACCCCGCAAGGTAGACCAGTCCCAGAGGGAAGGCTGGGCCAAAGGAGAGTCAGGTTTGAACTCAGACCTCCTTCCAGGCTGTTGGCAGACCTGAACTATTCACCTCCATCCTCTGCCTCTTCTCAGGGTCCTTCTGAAGAATTCCTCCCTCTGTGAGGGTTGCCAACTCCAGGTTGGGAATGCCTGGAGATTGTGGGGGGTGGGCTTTGGCTTTGATTCCACAAAGATTCCCCCCCCTGCTGCCCTCTGCAGTCACCCTTTTCCACAGGGGGTGCTGATCTCTGTGGTCTCTGAAGAGGGTCTGGATAAAAGTCGGGTCTAAACAGATCTTCATGAATTCATATGATTTTTACATTGAATCAAAACAAAATCACCATCATACAGTAGAGTGTGTCTTAGACTGCAGGTGGTACCACCACAAAACCCACGCTTCCACAGATTTGTGGCGCCACAGCACTGCAAAAACATGGTTCCAAAGCACAGATCCTCATGAATTCACATGGTTTTTACACTGAAATGAAATTAAAGCAGCATCATGCTCTAGACCATTCTTAGACTGTAGGCAGCACCACAGAAATCATGTCTCCATGGATTTGTGGCACCACAACTGTTTCTAAAGCATGGATCCTTATGATTTTTGCTTTGGATCCCCCCAACCTCAGCATAAAATCTTTGACCATGTCCATGGGCGGAGCTTGAACCACAAAAATTGTGGATCCACGGCTTCGTGGCAACGCGATGAAGCAAAGCCGTTAAGCACGGGTGCTCATGGATCCCCAGGGTTTTTGGTTTGATCCATCCCAGCATCACATCACGTCGCAGCTTCATGGTAACACCAAGGAGCAACGGCCTAGTTTTTAAGCACAGATCCTCAGGGATTTTGCATTTGATCATCAAATAACATATCATGTCCATGGGCAGAGCTTAGAGTCCAGAAATCATGGCTCCACAGCCTCACTGCAACACCATGTGGCCAAAACTAGGTTCCAGATCACGGATCCTCACAGATCTTCATGATTTCTGCATTGAGTCATCCCAAGCTCACCATCAAATCAGATATCATGTCCATGGGCAGAGATCGCACCTCAGAAATCACAGATTCATGGAACCACCATGGAGCCAAAACAAGGTCCCAGACCAGGGATCCTCATGATTTTTGCTTTGGGTGACTCCAGGCTCACTATCAAATCACAAATTGTGTCCATAGTGAGAGCTTCTTGGATTTATATATCTATAAATCCAAGACCTCCTTCCAGGCTGTTGGCAGACCTGAACTCATGTTTCTATACAACTGTTTGTGTTGAAGGGCCTGGATTTCCCAGCAAAAATATATCTGGGTCTCAGAAGTAATTGATATAATAGGATGCTTTAGAAAACTGTAGATGGATTTAGAGAACTATAGATGGATTTGAACTGGCTAGTAATTCTAAGTTTGAATTGAGGGGTAAGCATAGCTGCTCACACAGAACATATATGGGATTATATGATTCCCTGTACATACTTGCATACTTACATATAATGGGGGGGGGATCTATGGCCCTGAACTCCTATATGTGTAAATGCATATTGGCTGTATGATTGCATGTTATGTTCCTGAATGCTTTGATTGCATGTTATGTTCCTAGGGTCAAATGGGGAATCAATATGAATATGATCAGAATGGATTAGATTGGGTTCTCAAGCACCCAATGGAGATTCTGGGTCTTTGGTCCCAGGGTAGGGAAATTGGGATCCTGGTATCAGCTGGAGATTTTCTTTTAGAGTTCCTTGACCCCTCTCTGATATTTGGCAATACAGGTGGTTTCCTTATGTAACAGGGGTTTTGGGTACTGGAAAGCATCCAGATGTAGTAATTTGGGGCTTTCCAGCCAAAAGATGACCAAAGCTTGTTTTCTTGTCTCTGATTTGTCAGAGAGGGGCAGACATCTTGGAGAAGAGCATAAATTGGGATGATGATCCAATTACAAAAACAGCAATACCAAGTCTCCTGAGAAGCCTGACCCCTCCATCTTCCCCATTTCTTCATACACAACCACCTGAAGGCCTAGAAGAGGTGAGAATGAAATGCTGTGTTATCTATACAATGGTTTTGCTTTTATCAAATGTGGTAGGCTAGGGAAGGCTGTAGCCCTACAAGAATGTAACTATGTAATCTTGTGATCACATGTTATCCCTAAACTGTTAAATTCATGTGTTGACTAATACTTAAATAAATTCTTCATAAATTTAAGAGCTTGAGATTTGGTGTCCTTTCTGAAGGTGTTCTTCCCAGCGTATTTGAATAAAGATCCCCTTGTGTCATATAGGGGTACACTCTATATGTTTTACTTGCTAACAAGCTTGAACCCCAGAAATCACAGATCCAAGGCTTTGTGGAGACACCGTTTTGCAAAAACATGGTTTTGAAGCAGGGATCCTCATGGATTTTCATGATTTCTGCATTGAGTCACCCCAAGCTCACCCTCAAATGACATATTGTGTCCATGGGCAGAGCTTGCACCCCGGAAATCGTGGATTCAAAGCCCTGTGGAAACACCATGCAAGAAAACCATGACTCCAAAGCAGGTATCCTCATGGAGCTTCATGATTTTTGCTTTGGATCTCCTCAAGTTCACCATGAAGAAATATCATACATCATGTCTATGGGCAGGGGTTGCACCCTGGAAATCACAGATCCACACCTTCGTGCCATCACCATGCAGCAAAACCATTGCCCTGTGGGGAAGGGGTAGTCTGTACCCTTAGCATTCTTATTTACCTTTTTCTTTCAGCCCAAATTAATCCTACTTCAGGCCCTTCCGACATATAGAGCACTGATGAGATTCCTCCATTGGGTGGATTCTTCTATTCTTTCAAATACAGTTTTATTAAACTCAAGGGGGAAGGGGAAGGGGAATGGGACAAGGGAAAGAAGAAGTAATACCATCCATACATATATACTTCAATATCCCATTTTATATAATTTCTGCGAGCTGAATTAATCTTCTATCTTCTTCTTAAATTTGCAGAACTAGATTTCACAACAGTCTATAACCGGGGTGGCCAATGGTAGCTCTCCAGATGTTTTTTTGCCTACAACTCCCATCAGCCCCAGCCATCAGCCATGCTGGCTGGGGCTGATGGGAGTTGTAGGCAAAAACATCTGGAGAGCTACCGTTAGCCACCTCTGGTCTATAGTAAAGCTCTCCAGTTCATAAACCAATTGTGTATTCAATCAATCATTTAGTCTGTTCCAGCTGTAGAACGGTTGCTAAAGTTCTTTTCAGTTCCGCTTGCCACCTTCCTTCATTGTCTGTTAAAATGTCCATTTCCACTGCTTCAAAAATTTTCTTCATAATCTCCTCTTTTGATGGATTCAAGCGGCCAGCCGTGTTGGTCTGAAGCAATAGAACAAAAGCAGTAGACAAGGAACACCTTCAAGACCAACCAAGTTTTATTCAGAATGTAAGCTTTCCTATGCTCTAAGCAGACTTCATCAGACAAAAAAGTCTGCTTAGACCATACGAATCTGAATAAAACTTGGTTGGTCTTAAAGGTTCCACTTCTCTACTGCTTTCTTCTTTTTCTGATGGTGTTTCTTCTTTCTTCCAATATTTCACATACAATACCCTAGCAGCAGTATTAACATGAAGAATTATATGCTTAACATTTCTATCCAATCCATCAGGCCTAATATTAAACAAAAACATTTCTGGTTTAAACGGCAGTGTCAACACCGACATTTTCTACAATAACTCATGTATCATACCCCAATATCTAGTAGCTGTTTTACAGGACCACCACATATGAAAAAAGTACTTTCATTGTTTTTACATTTCCAGCATTCATTAGACATCCCTGGATACATTTTTGCCAATTTCACAGGTGTTATGTACCATCAATAAACCATTTTATACGTATTCTCATTAAATGACACTGATTGCATTATTTTGATATTTACTTTCCAGACCTTCTCCCATTGTTCCAGCTCAACGGGAGAACGTTTGGAAAGTAAATATTAAAATAACAAAATCTAACAGAGATCAGTTGATTTTTCTGATCTGGAGATCGCATTGCCCTTCCTTGTTTTCTTCTCTGTGGGTTCTTTCTGGGTTTGTCAACATGGCTAACATTTCTTTCTGATTAGGGTAAGGGATTTTTTCCCCTGTAGATTTGAGCCTTTTATAGAGGTTGGCATCTTTTCAGTACTTTCTATGGTCTGTTCTTGTCTTTTAGGTGCGAAATGGGGGAAGGCTCTTTTTACAGGCTAAGCGGTTAAATGGATCCTCCTTTGTGGGTTCCTTGACGCAGCAGGAGAGTATCGCTCTGACCGAATCTCTTTCAATGCAACAAACATTAGAATTGTGTCTTCCCTGTGTGGGATATCAGTTGCCATCAAGAGTGCTACTGCAACAGCATCTCTTTCCACATTCTGAAAATTTAAAATGAGTTAAAATGAGTTCACAGATGCTTTCGAAAACCATCGCACTGACTGAATCTTTTTTACCAATTTGAGCGGTCCAATGTTTCCACCCTATGTGTGGGTTCTTTGACATAGTTGAAGAGTGCCACTCTAAATGAATCCTTTCCCACACTCTGAGCACTCAAAGGGTTTCTCACTCGTGGATTCTCTGATGCATCAGTCTGTCCTCGTTTCTTCTCGGGCCTGTCCCATTGTCTGCTCCCCTTACTCTCATTGGACCCTCCGGGATGACAACTGCCACTGCGGTAACGTAGGCTGATGGGCCAACAGCTCATAAGCAAGTTCAATGGGGGAGGAGAGTGGTCTAATTTGTTGGGATGGCGTCCCTCTGTCAGGAAAGCCTCCCTTTCGCCATTCACAACTCTGGGTGTGGTGAACTGGAGCCAGACATTGAGCATTCGAAAGTTTGCTCCCCTGTGTGGGATCTCTGATGCTCCTGAAGATTCCCCCTCTCAATGAATGTCTTTCCACACTGTGAGCATCATAACGTTTCTCCCCAGTGTGGGTTGTCTGAAGCTGAACATGGCCATTTGGACTGAATCTCTTTTCAAACCCTGAGCATTCAGAATGTTTCTCTTGTGTCAGTTCTATGATGAATTTTGAAGATTGCCACTCGTACTGAATCTCTTTCCATACTCTGTACATTCAAAAGGTTTCTCCCCAGTGTGGTTTCTCTGATGCTGTTGAAAAGTGTCTCTTCGACTGAATCTCTTCCCACATCCTCAACATTCAAAAGGTTTCTCCCTTGTATTGGTTCTACAATGCTTTTGAAGATGGTTACTCTGACTGAATTTCTTTCTACTCTGAGCACTTAAAGGGTTTCTCCCCTGTGTGGGTTATCTGATGATGTTGAAGATTGCCACTCCAACTGAATCTCTATCCGCACTCTGAGCATTCAAAAGGTTTCTCCCATGTGGGTTCTCTGATGACGTCGAAGATGGCAATTTGTACTGAATCTCTTCCCATACTCTGAACATTCAAAAGGTTTCTCCCCTGTGTGAGTTTTCTGATGCCATTGAAGAGTTTCTTTCAAACTGAATCTCTTTCCACACTCTGTTAATTCAAAAGGTTTCCCCCCTGTGTGTGTTCTCTGATGATATTGAAGATGGCCGCTATGATTGAATGTCTTTCTGCACTCTGAGCATTCAAAAGGTTTCTCCCCTGTGTGGGTTCTATGCTGCTTTTGAAGATCGCCACTTTGACTGAATCTCTTTCCACACTCTGAGCATTCAAAAGGTTTCTCCCCTGTGTGAGTTCTCTGATGATACTGAAGATGGCCACTATGATTGAATCTCTTTCCACACTCTGAGCATTCAAAAGGTTTCTCCCTTGTGTAGGTTCTCTGGTGATTCTGACGATGGCCACTTGTACTGAATCTCTTTCCACATTCTGAGCACTCAAAGGGTTTCTCATTGTTGGATTCTCCGATGGATTAGTCTGTCCTCGCATCTTCTGAGGCCTGTCCCATCGCCTGCTCCCCTGACTCTCATTGGACCCTCTGGGATGACAACTGCCACTGCGGTAACGGAGGCTGATGGGCCAACAGCTCATAAACAAGTTCAATAGGGGAGGGGAGTGGTCTAATTTGTTGGGATGGCATCCCTCTATCATGAAAGCCTCCCTTTCGCCATTCACAACTCTGGGTATGGTGAACTGGAATCAGACATTGAGCATTCGAAAGTTTGCTCCCCTGTGTGGGATCTCTGATGCTCCTGAAGATTCCCCCTCTCACTGAATATCTTTCCACACTCTGAGCATCACAACGTTTCTCCCCAGTGTAGGTTGTCTGAAGCTGAACATGGCCACTCGGACTGAATCTCTTTTCAAACCATGAGCATTCAGAATGTTTCTCATGTGTCGGTTCTATGATGTTTTTGAAGATCGCCACTCGTACTGAATCTCTTTCAATACGCTGAACATTCAAAAGGTTTCTCCCCGGTGTGGTTGTCTGATGCTGTTGAAAAGTGTTTCTTCAACTGAATCTCTTCCCACATCCTCAACATTCAAAAGGTTTCTCCCTTGTGTGGGTTCTACAATGCTTTTGAAGATGGTTACTCTGACTGAATTTCTTTCCACAATCTGAGCACTTAAAAGGTTTCTTCCCGGTGTGGGTTCTCTGATGCTGTTGAAAAGTGTCTCTCCGACTGAATCTCTTTCCACACTCTGAGCATTCAAAAGGTTTCTCCCCTGTGTGGGTTCTATGATGGTTTTGAAGAGAGCTTCTCTCACTGAATCTCTTTCTACACTCTGAGCATTCAAAAGGTTTCTCCCCTGTGTGGGTTCTATAATGGTTTTGAAGAGTGCTTCCATCACTGAATCTCTTTCCACACTCTGAGCATTCAAAAGGTTTCTCCCCTGTGTGGGTTCTATGATGTTTTTGAAGAGTACTTCTCTCACTGAATCTCTTTCCACACTCTGAGCATTCAAAAGGTTTCTCCCCTGTGTGCGTTCTCTGATGACGTCTAAGAGTTTCTTTCAAACTGAATCTCTTTCCACACTCTGAGCATTCAAAAGCTTTCTCCCCTGTATGGGTTCTCTGATGATATTGAAGATGGCCACTCTGACTGAATCTCTTTCCACACCCTAAGCATTCAAAGGGCTTCTCTCCTGTGTGAGTTCTCTGATGATTGTGAAGATGGCCACTCTGACTGAATCTCTTTCCACACTCTGAGCATTCAAAAGGTTTCTCCCCTGTATGGGTTCTCTGATGACACTGAAGACAGCCACTTGTACTGAATCCCTTTCCACACTCTGAGCATTCAAAAGGTTTTTCCCCTGTGTGGGTTTTTTGGTGCAGCTGAAGAATTCTCCTCTGACCGAATTCATGTCTCATCTCTGAATACTCAGAAGGTTTCTCCTCTCTGTGTATTCTTTGGTTTACAAGGAGCTGTGATCTATTTCTGAAATTCGTTCCACACTGAATGGATTTCCTTTCTTTCATTATCCAGTGCTTTGAAAAATGCACATTCCGCTTTGTTCCATCACACTTTGCAACCATACCGCCGCCTTTCTTTCTTTTAGGTCTGCCTCGATTCCTGAGATTTTCATTCAAGTCTTCATTTTTAACTCTATCTGGCATTTGCTGTTGAAGTTCCTCCCCCTTCTCATTCCTCTGATTGTCTTCTGCTGGAATAGAGAGAGGGAAACTGTTAGCACTTGGGAAGTCTGGTAAGATCCTTCTTTTTGACCCAGGTTTATTAGCAATAGAATAATTAACAGGCATTCTCACATTCTGACATGTTACTGCTTTATGGTTTCCCACGCTAATGCAACCCAGATTAAAGGTTTTCTGAATTTGTTAATTTTACTATTCTGCTATTGGTTTTTAACTTTGTACCATTTGGCATTCCAAACCACACCAGTTATATGTGGCTCTGCTTACTGTACCTCATTTCTCGTCTGAAGAATTGTGCATGTACGCGAAAGCTTACGTTCTGAATAAAACCAAGTTGGTCTTAAAGGTGCAATCGACTCCTATTTTGAGCATCTATATGATTATAAGTGGAAAGGATTAATGGCCCTTTGGCCTCATCCAGTTTGGCTGATCTTAATCACATGTCCACCTTTCCCCAGGAATATCTAGAATTTAAGGATACCTCCCCCCCCCATGAAGAGCCTCAGCTGAACTCTTGCTCAGAAGGGGTTTCAGCGTCTCCAGATTTCAGGCTCCCAGAAGGCCTCCCTCCCGCCCTCCCTCTTTTCCCACTGGCCTGTATGATTGTGCCAAACCAAATGTTGCTCAGAAGTGAATCAGGAATCCCACATGCTTATTCCTGGCCTGTTCCCTTGACATTACGGTGATGGACACTCACTCTCAGGTGTCAAGGGGCCTTGCCATGTTCATATTTCTGTATGCTAGATGTCTTAGAAATGGAGGAGGGTGCACTGTGCCTGCATGGTTTGGTGTAGTGGTTAAATGTGCGGACTCTTATCTGGGAGAGCCGAGTTTGATTCCCCACTCTTCCACTTGCAGCTGCTGGAATGGCCTTGGGTCAGCCATAGCTTTCGCAGAGGTTG
Organism: Heteronotia binoei; assembly: GCF_032191835.1. Taxonomy (NCBI): domain Eukaryota; kingdom Metazoa; phylum Chordata; class Lepidosauria; order Squamata; family Gekkonidae; genus Heteronotia; species Heteronotia binoei. Next base: position 4,385,968 of record NC_083227.1, read on the forward strand.
CCTTTGAATGGGCAGCTTCTATGAGAGCTCTCTCAGTCGCATCTACCTCACAGGGTGTCTGTTGTGGGGGAGGAAGATAAAGAAGATTTTAAGCCACTCTGAGATTCTGATTTGGAGAGAAGAGTGGGGTATAAATATACGGTCTTCTTCTTTGCTCTGGCCATTGTAACAATCACAAGTATCCGTTTCTGCCCTGCAGAAGGGAGTGAAGCCTCCATCTCAAGGACGCTTTATCTCTTCTCAGAGACAGCTCAAACTGCTAAATGTTTAATGAGCAAAGGTGTTAGTGAGTACCAGTTTGTACTGTTTTGAGCGGGCTTTTGCTCTGTTATTTTGGCAGGCTGCATAACGGCCCAGATAAGGTACAAAGGACTGGCCACCCCAAAGGTGAGCCAGTTCTGACACAGACATTTCTCACTACTGTTTCTCTCTATCAATAAAGCCAGCTTTCTGACCACACTGGAAGCTTTCTTTAATTGAGGACAGTCCCAGAGCTGACATCAGCGAGGTCATTGGGGAAGGAAATATGCTCCTGGGATGAACCTAGAAGACCTCTCCAGCCTCTCTTTGAATGCAACGCTGTTCTCTGTCTCCATCATGGTCTGTTTTGTACTTCTGGATTCTTTTGCAGAGAGAGAGGGAGCCATAGAGAGAGAAAGTGATCACTGTTACATGAGGAAATAAAGAAATGGAGGATTAAAAGTTCTTCTGGAAGGACAGCACCACAGTCCAGATCAAAGCCCAGAATCTGAACCCGTATAAGGGGGATAGATCTGCGAGGCAAAGAACCCAAGTTCCCCCAAGGAACTAAGAGGCCTGGTGTGACTCCTTGGTGTTCATAATTTGAGTCTGCCTGCAGCTAACATCAAGATCTTTTTCAAAGCCAGATCCCAGAATGTGGTCATTGGTTAACCATGAGGATCTGTATCAAGTTTTGTAAACAGGAGGGTGAGGAGATTAGGAAGGTGCTGACAGACCCTAGAAAATTCCATCAAGTTGGACCCTTGATTGGGTCATTAGGACCACCTGACCCTTGAGAGGTAAAAACTATAATACAGGGGATGAGAGGGAAGCCAGCTAACTTTATGCTCATGGCATCCTAGTACACCTTGATGTTTTCTTGCAGCATCATGATGAATAGTTCTCTAGAGTCATTTAGGCTACAGTTGAAATTCTTATGCTGCAACAAGAGGTGCCTTCTAAGTACTTCATATCTTCGATAGAACAGTTACCTTTTCTTCTTTTACTGTGGCTGAACTGCAGAACCTGCTGTTTTGTGACATCTTAGTTTTAAATCCTGAATCAAATTTTATATATATTTTAAAAGGGGTCTGCTTTATTCCTCTACGGTGTCCTCGGGTACCCACTGAACAGGGTGTTGCTGAGGTAACAAGAGCAGTGTCGCAGGGGGATCCAGGTGGAAACTGTTCCAAGAGTACTAAAACCATAGCGTGTAAGTTTTGTTATCTATAATTGGAAGTTGTTTTGTTTCTTATACAAGTAACCTGAATATGCTGTCTTTAGGGATTGCTGAAAAATAAAAAGTCTTATCAGATTTGTGTGTGGAACACTGACTTTCTGTCTCATGGATTAGACGCTGGGAGAAAGTTTTGTTGTGAGAAACAATGGTAAAGGAAAGTGTCTGTGTAATCATAAGAGAATATAAAAAGCAACTCCCCGACACCAGGCTTCGGTTCTTGACAGGAACATTTCCAGCTCAATGGCAGAGCAGATGTCTGTAATCCCAACCAGAGGGGAGGGTGTGGTGGAAAGGCTGCCAACAGAGAAATCAGAACCTGACCACTGTGTAACAGAGTGTGTGGCCACTGTGTGACACAGAGTGTTGGACTGGATGGGCCATTGGCCTGATCCAACATGGCTTCTCTTATGTTCTTATGTGACACAGAGTGTTGGACTGGAGGGGCCATTGGCCTGATCCAACATGGCTTCTCTTATGTTCTTATGACCCTTTCTGGAGTGTATCTGAGGGGCTCTCGTCCACTTTGTCTTAGGCCAAGACAACTTCTCTGGCCTAGGGAATGGCCACAACACTGGCCTCAGTTGCCCTTCTGCAAGTACACACACACAAACAACTCAAGAAGCTACCCACAGCCACCACCAGGGGGGAGCCTCATGGGAATTGTAAACAAACCAGCTAGTATCATAATCAGTGTTCCCTCTGAGTTAGCGTGAGGTAGCTCACAGATTTTTAGTCTCCAGCTCACAGATTTTTGTCTTAGCTCAGGAAGGATGACCCCAGAGCTAACTAATTTATGCAGTAGCTCCCAATTTTAATGCCAGTAGCCCACAACTTTAATGCCAATAGCTCACAAAGTAGAATTTGGGGTCACGGTAGATAACTCACTTAAAATGTCGAGACAGTGTGATGCAAAAGTGCAAAACAAAAGGCCAACACTATGCTGGGGATTACTTTTGCTTACAAGAATCTGCAGCTTAGAGGGAACATTGATTATAATGAAGAAGAAGATACTGAATTTATATCCTGCCCTCCACGCCGAATCTCAGAGTCTCAGAGCGGCTCACAATCTTTTACCCTCCTCCCCCACAACAGACACCATGTGAGGTGGGTGGGGCTGAGAGGACTCTCACAGCAGCTGCCCTTTCAAGGACAGAGGCTCAGAGCGGCTCACAATCTCCTTTCCCTTCCTCACCCACAACAGACACCCTGTGAGGTGGGTGGGGCTGGAGAGGGCTCTCACAGCAGCTGCCCTTTCAAGGACAGAGGCTCAGAGCAGCTCACAATCTCCTTTCCCTTCCTCACCCACAACAGACACCCTGTGAGGTGGGTGGGGCTGGAGAGGGCTCTCCCAACAGCTGCCCTTTCAAGGACAACCTCTGCCAGAGCTATGGCTGACCCAAGGCCATTCCAGCAGGTGCAAGTGGAGGAGTGGGGAATCAGACCCGGTTCTCCAAGATAAGAGTCTGCACACTTCACCACTACTCCAAACTGGCTCTCTGTATAGATTAATGTACAGATGCCCCTGTATGGATAAATGCTGCGGCCTCATTTGGAGTACTATGTACAATTCTGGTAACCAAAGCTCAAAAATGATATAAAGCATTGGGAAAAGAGCAGAAAAGAGGAACTAGAATGATTAAAGGGTTGGAACACTTTCCCTATGAAGAAAGGTTAAAATGCTTGGGGCTCTTTAGCTTGGAGAAACGTCGACTGACGGGTGACATTATAAAAGTTTACTAGATTATGCATGGGATGGAAAAAGTAGAGGACGAAGTCCTTTTCTCCCTTTCTCACAATACAAAAACTGATGGGTATGCAGTGAACTTGCAGCGCCATCGGGTTAGAACGGATAAAACGAAGTAATTCTTAACCCAAAAGGTGATTAGCGCATGGAATTCACTGCCACAGGAAATGGTGGCAACTACAATCATAGACAGCTTCAAGAGGGGATTGGATCAACTTCTGGAGGAGAGGTCCATCAGTGGCTCTTAGCCGCAGCGTATCGATGGAACTCTCTGTCTGGGGCAGTGATGCTCTGTATTCTTGATGCTTGGGGGGCGGGCCAGAGTGGGAGGGCTTCTAATGTCCTGGCCCCGCTGTTGGTCCTCCTGATGGCATCTGGGGTATTTTTGGCCACTGCATGACACAGAGTGTTGGACTGGATGGGCCACTGGTCTGATCCAACATGGCTTCTCTGATGTTCTTAGAGGCAAAACTGGAAGCGGAAGGGCCAGTTAAAGTGCTATAGAGCAGGGCTGGCCAACAGTAGCTGTCCAGATGTTTTCTGCCTACAACTCCCATCACCCCCAGCCATTGGCCATGCTGGCTGGGGCTGATGGGAGTTGTAGGCAAAAAACATCTGGAGAGCTACCGTTGGCCTCCCCTGCCATTGAGAATAGGTGCAAGTGCCTTTACTTGAAATAGTTTTTGGGCGGCTGGAACAGAACGAGCCGCTTTTGTATCACAGAATTTAAGGATGCTGTTTGCAGTTCTTTCACCTTGCGTCGCTACATGCTGCATATTGCAGGGGGTTGGACTAGGTGACCGTGGAGGTCAGTTCCAATTCTATGATTCTATAAACGTATGAAGTTTTCTTATACCGAACCAGACCCCTGGTCCCTTGAGGTCAGTATCATCTACTCATTTCAGCACCAGTTCTGCTCTGTCTCAGGCAGAGTCTTTCATTTCACCTCCTACCTGATCCTTTCCTCTGGAGATGCTGGCAATTGAACTGGGGACCTTTTCATTCCACACAGATCCTCTGCCAGGGAGCCACAGCCCCTCCTCAAGTGGTGGGAAAGACCTCAAAATGATGCACTGCTATTCTATATCTGGATTCATCCTCATCGCAGTGGCAGCAAGTTGCTCTAAAACATCCTTACCCAGAGAGGCCACGTTCCCATAGTTCTCCAGCATGACTTCCCTGTACAGAGCTCTTTGTCCCGGATCCAGCAGGGCCCACTCTGCCTTCGTGAAAGAGACGGACACCTCCTCCAAGGAAAAGGGACCCTGAAAGAACAAGAAGATTCCCCCCTCTTCAGAGATCACGGCAGGCAGAGATTATACCCTGGAAAGGAGTAGCCTGGGAAGGTACAGAAAGGAAGGCTTGGGATGAATAAATGCAACAGCATTCAAAGGATCTCTTGCTGTTCCCCACCCCCTCCGTTCATCTCTCCTACCTGGATTGCAGGTGCAGCAGCCGTTTCCATCTCTCTGGAAAGGCGAAGGTTCAACAGCATCTCTTCACTGCCTGTTCCTGAGACAAGGGAGGAAGGAAGGGTGTTTGCTTGTTTGTTCCCTGCTTCGCACACCTCCTTCCCAGGGTTGGGAAACCTTGCCCTGTGTACGTTCAACAAATTTTTAAAATACTTTTTCCTACATTATGAGAGAGGCAGAAGAGAAGCACCAGGGACCTCTGAGCCTCAGGGATTGTAAATGCTGTCTGCAAAATCAGACCAGACATGAATCGAGCAGTTCTGGAAACCTGAAGGTAATATGAATGAGTTTTCAGAGTGTCTCTGGGCATGCTAACTTCACAACCAAGTTTGCAATTTCAACATGGCATCACGTCTGCCCCAAGACCCTCCCCAATATTTCTGGTAGTGCTGACCCATAGCCTGCCATTTCTCCTCCACCCCCTGCTGCCCACAGCAGCCCCCCAGATGACCCTTCAAGCACAGGCACAGAGCCACATTTCCCCCATGATTATTGGCTCCTAGGAAGTGGTTATCAGAGTTCGGCTTTCCCAGAAGGTGGGGGCTCCCTTTATTCCCCAGGCTGAAGAGCTCTGCCAAAACTTGTCTACCTTCCCCCCTCCCCAGTCGATTTGAGACCATTTCCATGGGGTCGCAAAGAGTTGGACTCGACTTTGCGACTTAACAACAATGGAAGGAAGGTGAGATACGAATGATTTAATTAATGGGAGAAATTGACCTGCAGGAATCAGTTTAATCTTTTAGAGGCATCACAGTTGGTGGACATTGAGTGCCACCAATTAACTCTTTGTTGTCTGAAGAAATAAGTATCCCCCCCTGACCTGAACTCTCTACCCATCACATTCACAAGCTGCCCCAATTGCACCCAGGCACAAGGAGTCCTTACCACAGGAGAGGGCATCTTGGGCCGCCTGGACCCTCTGCCCGTGCTCCAAGGAAGCTCTTTCTTCCTCAGGGATTGCAGCTTCCATCTCCAAAGGTGGTCCCCACATCTGAAACAACGGGAAGGGTGACGAGTAAGAGATGGAATGGAAAGAGACCAAGGCCCCACTCCCACATTGCACCCTTCTCTCAGCAGAGCTGGTGAGTTATCTGCAGGGGCCAGAAATTCTCTAGCAGAAGAAGCTCTGGGCAATTATCTTACAAGGAAACTTTAAGATAAGTTCAGATATTGTTGCTTGAATTAGACATACAGGAGAGAATCCCCTCACGTGTTCTGCCTGCCTCTTCTCCTCTGCCTGGCTCAGGAGGAAACCTTCGGCCAGGGCCACCGCCTGGGAACTGGTCTCTGGCCCACATCCTCTGACCCAGTACTGCACTTCCTGGGGCAGGAGAGTCAGGAACTGCTCCAGAGTCACCAGGTCCAGGATCTGCTTCTTGGTGTGCCTCTCCGGCTTCAGCCACTGGCTGCAAAGTCCATGGAGCTGGCTGCAAACTTCTCGGGGCCCATCGGCCTCATGGTAGCAGAACTGCCGGAAGTGTTGGCAGTGTACATCTGAGGTCGTGGTGTCTTTAGACAGGACCTCTGGCACAGCTCTTTCCCAGAATTCATCACCACTTCCAGGTGGGATGGGATGGGGACTCTTCCTTGCTCTCTTGCCCATTCCAGGTCCTTCTGGGTCCTGCTCTTCCATCTCCTTCCCCTTCTTTTGAGTCACCTCTGTCTTAGAAAAGTTGTCTTTATTAACTTGGCTATGAAGGGAGGCTTCTCCCTGCGGGGATGGAGAGAGACAGACAAGAGTGTGTCAAAAGGAAAATATGTATATAAACACAAACATACAGACACATATACACACATATAAATACAACCTCTCCAAAAGAAGCAGGGAATATACCACAAGTTCCTCCAGAGAATTATCACAGTTTTCTCCTGGCCCCATATTCCTGCTTACCCTGAAAGAAGGACCAGAGTCGTATTTGGAATGAACGCTATGCCACGTCCCTGAACTCCTTTGCATGGCTACTAATGATCTCAGTGGTGCCTTGCTGGAAATGGTAGTTGGGGGAAGAGTCAGCCAAAATACCTGCCATTGCGACCAGCCAATCAGCACGAATGATTCAATACATGTGATCCCATCTGGGATTCCTTCCTGAGGCCTCCAAAGGCAGGCTTCATATTCTTGTTGGCATTTCCCTAAACAAGATCTGAACCCCCCCCCCGCCCCCCCTTCCTGGGACTGTGCCCTGGCGTTTCTCCCGGTTGTGCTGCCTGGGGGTCTGCCCCTCTCTCGCCTGGCAAAGAGATCCCCTTCCTTCCCCCCTAACCCCAGTGCAGGAAGGAGAATCTGGCATCATGTTACAGCTGCCTCTGCCAAGTGAGCCGTGGAGTGATGGGCAGGGCCGATGCGTTTGGAGCAGGCGTGTTCTCTCCCTGTGTGCCCACTTTGCAAAATATTGATGCAGGAGGGGACTCAAAACCACACCCGGGGAACTCCCTGATGTATGTACATGCCATGATCCTCACAGTGATGGATTTTTCTGCGGTATTTGTTTCTCCTGGTCCTGTATCTATTGGGGGTGTGGCCACATCAGCAAGCTCCACCCCTCTCTGCCTGTCAGGGGAGTCGCCTAATGCGATTGGTGGCATTCCCATGAGCACTGGTGGGGTTGCTAGGCGCTCTCCACCTTGGCAACAGAGGTGTTTAAAGTGTTCCTCTCCTCTGCTGGTGGCAGCCCCAGCCCCACACTGGCCCCACATCAGGGGCTTAGGAGGGGGCCGCAGCTGATTCCAGAGCAGGCCAGACTTCCCCTTCCCTTTTTCATGCCCAGCTTTTGCCCTTGGTTTTACAGAATGAAAATGACCAGCAAGAGAACGTCAGTTTCATATATCTAAATTTACTTACATTGAAAGGCACTGATTATCCCTGCTCCCCAACACACTCTGCTTACACAGCACAGCAAAACTGGTGCCTCCCAGTTACCAACCTCCAGGCGGCTGAAGCCAAAATAATCAATCAACCACCCTGAATAAACAGCCAACAAAGTTTACTACAGTTCCAAAGGAATCCCTGAGAAATTGATCCAGGCCGTCCTCACAAGGCTCCCCCTTTGCACTGAAATCGACCTATGAGATTGAGCAGTCTTTTTGCAAGCAAGCACTTCATTCAAGAAACGCAGGATCACTTTCTGCCTGCTCTTGGGAGAGGCTGAGAAGACGCTTGCACTTTTAGGAGATATTTAGGGCCCTACATAGCGTGAACTGTGCAAAGGATCGACGCATGAAAGAGATGCGGACTGATTACTGATTATTGAACGTAAGAAATAATATTTGGATCTGCAGTAAAATTTGCTAGTTAGGCGTTCGCAGTAGTTGATTATCGTGGCTTCAGCTGCTTCCGTGAATCTCTCAGTTTGTACCCTCCAGGTGGGGCTTGAAGTTCTCCCAGAATTAGAACCCACCTCCAGCAGACAGAGATCAGTTCCCCGGGAGAAACCTGCCCACTTGGGACAGCCACGGCTTGCAATGATCCCCGCCTTCCTCCCTCCCTAGATCTAAATACTTATTCCCACTTACTTCCAAGTAAACTTTTCCGGGATCCGGCTGCTGCAAAACGTTTCCCCCCTGCTGCAGCTTCTTTGCAGGCTTCCCCCTTCCCCCTGCAACCTCCTCCCCCAGGAAAAGCCCCTTCCTCTCCTGCCCCCCTCCACTGCTGGCTGGGCCCCTCTAGCAAGCAGCTCGGCGGTCTTAACCCTTCCAGTGCTGCAGAGGAGCTTCAAGAGGGCTGCCCTCAGCCACGCCTTGTGCTGCTCAATGGGGCTGCTCGGGAGTAACTCTGCAGCAGGGGGCTGCGCTCCTCCCGGGCCAGGGGTATCCGGTGCTGTTGTGGCAGCTCAGGAAAAGAAGGCTGCAGCTGGTCCCCCTCCTTAATCCCCCCCTCCTAGAAGAAGGAGCGTCAAACTCTAGGGGAGGGCGAAGGGGGGGGGGGGGGGCTAGTGCTGATGAGAAGAGGGTCTTCCTTCAAGAGACCACTGAGCATTTCTGTTGCTCCCCTGGAGAGAAAACCTGGTGGGGCCTCCTGGCCCTTCCTTGCACGTCCAGGGAGATGCTGAGAGCCACTTTGGGGTCAGGCAGGCAGCGGTGCACAGCTGTTGAGGGGCAGGGGGCTGAAGGGGAAGGACCCCCGCCCTGGACTATCCCTGCCCAGGGACCCCAGGCTGGAGGAAGGGGGGTTCTGCTCCCGCAGGGTCTCTGCTAGGCTGGCCAACCTCCTGGCGGGGCCTGGAGATCTCTCCAGATGACAATTTAGCCCCAGGCTACAGAGGTCAGTTCCTTGCAGAAAATGGCTGTTTTAGAGGAGGGGGAGGGGTCTCTAGGGCATTATACCTCCCCTCCTCCAAAATTCCCAACTCAGAGTTAGCCTTTCCCACTCCACTTATCTTCCAGGAGCTCCACCGGCCCTTCCCCCTTCTCTCCACCACTCACCCACCCTGCAAGGTAGACCAGTCCCAGAGGGAAGGCTGGGCCGAAGGAGAGTCAGGTTCGAACTCAGACCTTCCTCCAGGCTGTGGGCAAACCTGAATTCTTCACCTCCGCCTCTTCTCAGGGCTCTTCTGAAGACCGCCTCCCTCTGTGAGGGTTGCCAACTGCAGGTGATGAAGATTGGCTTTGATTCCACAACCCCCCCTCACTCTCTGCAGTCACCCTTTCCCACGGGGGGGGGGGGGCTGGTCTCTGTGGTCTCTGGAGAGGGTCCGGGTAAAAGTCGGATCTAAACGGACCTTCATGAATTCGCATGATTTTTACATTGAATCAAAACAAAATCACCATCCTACAGTAGAACGTGTCTTCGACTATAGGTACCACCTCAAAAATCACACCTCCACAGATTGGTGGTGCCACAGCACACCATAATGCTGTAGACCATGTCTTAGACTGTAGGCAGCACCACAAAGATCATGCCTCCATGGATTTGTGGCACCACAATAGTGGAAAAACATGTTTCTAAAGCACAGATCCTCATGATTTTTGACCCCAAGCTAACAATCCAATCACATCCTGTGTCCATAGTGAGAGTGTGAACCCCACAAATCACAGCTCTACAGTTTCGTGGAGACACCGTTTCGCAAAAACATGCTTTTGAAGCAGGGATGAACATATGAAGCTGCCTTATACTGAATCAGACCCTTGGTCCATCAAAGTCAGTATTGTCTTCTCAGACTGGCAGCGGCTCTCCAGGGTCTCAGGCTGAGGTTTTCCACACCGATTGGCCTGGACCCTTTTTTGGAGATGCCGGGGATTGAACCTGGGACCTTCCGCTTCCCAAGCAGATGCTCTACCACTGAGCCACCGTCCCTCCCCATGGACCTTCAAGATTTCTGCATTGAGTCACCCCCAAGCTCATCAAATCAGATATCATGTCCCTGGGCAGAGCTTGCATCCCAGAAATCGTGGATTCAAGGCCCTGTGGAAATACCATGCAAGAAAACCATGACTCCAAAGCAGGTATCCTCATGGAGCTTCATGGTTTTTGCTTTGGATTCCCTCAAGTTCACCATGAAGAAAGATCATCTGTCATGTCCATGGGCAGGGCTTGCACCCTGGAAATCACAGTTCCACATCTTTGTGGCATCACCATGCAGCAAAAACATGGCTCCAGACCACCAATCCAAAAGGATCTTTTGGTTCTTGTTTTGAATCACCCTAAGCTCCCCCTTCAATACCATGTTTTTTCATTATGGTGTTGCCACAAAGCCATGGATCCACGATTTCTGTGCTGTAAGCTCTGTCCAAGGACATGATATATGATTTGATGATGAGTTTGGGGAAATCCAAAGCACAACTCATAAGGATCCATGAGGATCCGTGCTTTGGAATCACATTTTTCTTGCATGGTGCTGCCACAAAGTCATGGACCCATGATTGCTGGGCTGCAAATTCTTCCCATGGGCATGATTAGTGAGTTGATGGTGATATTGTTGTGACCCCAAGCAGAAACCCTGAGGATCCGTCCCTCAAACCCATGTTTTTTGAAGCATGGTGTTGCCACAAAGCTGTTGACAACTGACTTTTGTGGCCATGGACATAATATGGGATTTGATGGAGAATTCAGGGTGATCCAAGGCAAAAACCCTGAGGATCCATGAGGCAATGTGCTTCCAAACTATGACTTTGTGCTCATGTGGCACCACAACTCCACGGATGCATGATTTTTGTGGTGCTTCCTACAGACCAAGAGATGGCCTACAGTGTGATGGTGCTTTGATTTCATTTCAGCAACAAACAAACAAAACAAAAACATATGAATTTATGAGGCTCCGTGCTTCAGAATCATGTTTCTGTTGCATGGTGTTGCCATGAAGCTGTGGATGTATGATTTCTGTGGCGTCACCTGTGGCCATGTTTATAATGTGTGATTTGATGCTGAATTTGGGGTGATCCGATGCAAAAACTATGAGGATCCATGAGAATTTGTGGTTTTCAACCATATCTTTGCAGCATGGTGTTGCCACGAAGCCATGGATGCCTGATTTTTGTGGTGCAAGCAGTGCCACTGGACATGATATGTGATTGACGGTGATGTTGAGGGGACCCCAAGCAAAAACCCTGACGATCCATGTGGAACTGTGCCTTGGATTCATGTTTTTGAAGAAGATGACCATAGATTTATACCCTGCCCTTCTCTCTGAATCAAGAGTCTCAGAACAGCTCACAATCTCCTTTAACTTCTTTCCCCACAACAGACACCCTGTGAGGTGGGTGGGGCTGAGAGAGCTCTCCCAGAAGCTGCTCTTTCAAGGACAGTTCTGTGAGAGCTATGGCTGACCCAAGGCCATCCCAGCAGCTGCAAGTGAACGAGTGGGAAATCAAATATAAGAGTCTGCACACTTAACCGCTACACCAAATGGGCTGTGTAGTGGTGCCACAAATATATGGATGCATGATTTTTGCGGTGTTGCTGATAGTTTAACATAAGGGTGTCAAACATGCAGCCCAGGGGCCAAATCCGGCCCCCAGAGGACTCCTATTAGACCCCCCAGCAGATGGCTGCCATCTGTTTCCTTCTCCTCTTTTAATTCCTTCTGCATGCTTTGCAAGGCTTGCTCAATTGCACAGGAGCTGGAGAGCAAATCCTCTATTTTCACCATTGGCTGAGGCTCCTTCCTTGGGGGGGGGGGAGAGCTTGCTTTGCCAGGCTCTCTCAATCGCACAGCAGAGCTACTGAGTCAAGCCTCTCTTCCTTCTATTAGGTTGTTTTTATGATGCAATCCACCCTGAGCCTGTTCTACGGGAAGTGCGGGCTGAAACTCAAACAAAGAAATAAATATACCCCTCCCATAGATGCATTTGCGGGAGGGGGGGGGGCGGGAAAAATATGTGTGGAAGAGCAACGGCATTGGCTGCACTCTCTGACATGGGATTGCTGGTGGGGGAGACCTTCTGTAGAAAGAGGAGGGGGTTCGTTCCTTGGGAGGAGGAGACCATAGAAGCCTGGAGCATCCTGGAGGGAAAATGGGGGGTCTTGTGGGAAGGATATTGCGACTATTGTGTACTTTGGCCTAAGGACAGGCTTATTCAACCCCCCCCCCCCCCGCTTTTTGTATTTTTACATTTTTATGTGTCTGCCTGCGTGTTTGTGTCCTTTGCAAGAATTGCGCATTTCAGTTTCACAGGTGGAAAAATAATCTCTGTTTCGTTGTTTCATAGGCACAAATCAAGAGCCTTTTTACTATTCTGTTGTTGTTCGGAACTGCCACTTTAACTGCTTAGGTCAAAGGTGGCCAAACTTGCTTAAGATAAGAGCCAAATAGGTTATATGTCAGAAGTTTGAGAGGCGCAGGACATGAACAAACATTATACACATGTCTTAAAAAAACAAAACCTGGGAATAACAGTCCTCGTAAAACCATCATAGGGAAAGATTAGGGAATTATTTTTTGGCACTAGTGGAAGAAGGAAACACACAGATGTTGGTGGAATTCCTCGTGGGGGGAAGAGCCAACATGGGGGCCCCTCGCACTCACAGAGGGCGTGGTTCTTTTCCTCCTTGTAGGTCTTTACCAAGGGTCTGCGCTGGAATCCTTGAAATAAAAACTTATCTAACAATATGAAATTAACTACCCAAGTACACTCTAAGCGTGAAAACAAAAACTTCCTTTATTTAACAATAATGATAACGAATCACCTTCTAAGCTCTGGGACGGCAGCCAACGGGGCACAGTTCTCAGGAGACATAAAAGCATAACAGTTACAACAATTAAATCCCCCATTTGTAAGTATTCATAACAATAGCTAAAGCCCACGTTTCTTCCCCACCCCCCACTAGAGCTCTCGGATCTCTCAGCGATCTCCTGAGACAAAAGCTGCGTCTTTAGGACACGGCTAGAGAGACTCCGAGTCTTCAGCTTACAACCAATTTATACTCTTGAGATCAATGGCAACAACATTTTTGCATTGTCATAATTTACACCTTTGATGACTTCAGACAGATGTAATCCTGTGCATAGAGCAGGGGTGGGGAACCTTTTTTCTGCCAAGGGCCATATGGATATTTATAACATCATTCGCGGGCCATAAAAAATTATCACCTTAAAAAACAGTGCTCCGCCGAGGGAGAATGATTCAGGCCAGCAAAATTAATGCAAATAATTGTTTTTCTATTTGAAGTCATGTGGGGAGAGCCTAATCTGGCGCACACACACACACACACACGGCCCGCCACCCTAGGGAAATACATAGGTCCAGGGCTTTTTTGTAGAAAAAGCCCAGCAAGAACTCAGTAGCATATTAGACCACATCCCCCTAATATTAGCATATTAGGTCACACCCTCATTAGCATATTAAGCCACACCATCTGGGATAATCAAGTGCAAACTGAACAGTGACAATAACTTTTCCAGGCCCCTGCAGCAATTCTGGCCGGCCGGCCAAGGCCCAGAGAGGCTGCCACATGGCTCGGTTTGGCCCAGAAATCCAGAGGGCCACACCGAGTGAATTCGAGGGACGGCGGTTCCCCTGTTGTTATTTATGTAGTTATAAGCTAGTCCCGCCACCACTGGTCCTCATAGGTGAGTCAATATAGTAAGCAACAGTATAACGACCCTCTGTGTCCTTAACTATATGCAGGTTTATTTGCAATATATGCATTCATCCAGCAAAGTGCTCCGCCAAACAACCATATAGAGTAGAAGGAAAATACTGTACAGCACAGCATTGCTTATATACAACACACAGTCTTCGTACCAATGAGCTGTAAGTGCTGAGTCATTTTGCACTTATTACACAGTCTCTGCACTCATCACCATATCCTGCTTAGAACCAGTTCTTGCTTGGCTGAACCTTGCTGGAACACCGATGTCCTCTCTTTTGACACTGTCAGATCAGCATGCTTCCATGCTAGTCATGCCTTACTGAGCATTTTTATATGCTGACATCCCCACCCCTGGCGTAGAGGATGTGCTTAGAAGAATGCTTACTTTTACCAGTATAGAGTGTAATGAAACAATTTATGCTGGCCACCATTTGTTTGCTTACTGTTCCAGCTTACTTGGCTCTGAGAACCTATCCTTCCTGTAATCTGTTCAGACACTCAAGAGAAGGATGCTCTCTTCCTTTCTCTATTAGGCACTTTGGAGCAGTGAGGTGGATGATATGCTGGACCGTATGCTGAACATGAGCCAACAGTGTGATGCGGCGGCTAAAAAGGCAAATGCAATTTTGGGCTGTATCAGCAGAAGTATCATGTCCAGATCACGTGACGTGATGGTATCGCTTTACTCTGCTCTGGTAAGACCTCACCTGGAGTATTGTGTTCAGTTTTGGGCACCACGTTTTAAGACGGATATAGACAAGCTGGAGCGGATCCAGAGGAGGGCGACGAAGATGGTGAGGGGTCTGGAGACCAAGTCCTATGAAGAAATGTTGAAGGATCTGGGTATGTTTAGCCTGGAGGGGAGGTGGCTGAGAGGTGATATGATCACCATCTTCAAGTACTTGAAGGGCTGTCATATAGAGGATGGTGTGGAATTGTTTTCTGTGGCCCGAGAAGGTAGGACCAGAACTAATGTATTGCAATTAATAGAAGAGTTCCCAGCTCAACATTAGGAAGAACTTCCTGACCGTTACAGCGGTTCCTCAGTGGAACAGGCTTTCTCAGGAGGTGGTGGGCTCTCCTTCCTTGGAGGTTTTTAAACAGAGGCTAGATGGCCATTTGACAGCAATGAAGATCCTGTGAATTTAGGGGGAGGTATTTTTGCAGGGGGTTTAACTAGATGACCCTGGAAGTCCCTTCCAATTCCATCATTCTAAAGTCATTTTCTGTGAATTGCAGATTTTTATCTGTGTTAATGCCTCCCCATTTTGCCTTCTGGCGTCGGGACCAGACCATGTGATATGGGGGGGGTGTGAGTGGAAAGGAGCTTCCTGCCATTTGGTCAAGCAGAAAGAAAAAATGCTTCATGGCCTCGGCCTTTTTACTGCAACAGGTCAACAGCAAATTAATATGACTGATAGTTTACAGTTTACTAACCCTCCAGGAGCTATGAAAGTAAGGGGGGAACCCAGCACTGCCCCCTTTAATTCCATCCCTCCTTCCAGTTCTTTCCCCACTGTAGGTCCTTGG
Source organism: Heteronotia binoei (assembly GCF_032191835.1). NCBI lineage: Eukaryota > Metazoa > Chordata > Lepidosauria > Squamata > Gekkonidae > Heteronotia > Heteronotia binoei. The sequence continues at coordinate 4,401,222 of NC_083227.1, forward strand.
ATGACCTGGTTTAGGTTTTACCAGCTGCTTTAGTCCAGTCTCAGCTGTACTTATGACCAGTGACTGATGCATCATCTTCTTTTGTATTTTCATGTGTGTGCATCTGAAGGCCATGACGACCTCTGGTGACTGACCCCTGCTGGAGGCCTGGAGGATATTCAGGAAGGTAGCTAAATAAAGCCTGCCTCTGCTTCCCCACTGCTGGTATTCCAAGGAGATCTCCCATCCAAGCCCTTGCCAGAGTCCACCCTGCTCGGCTTCTGAGATCTGACAAGATCAGGCTTGCCTGGTCTCTCCCAGTCAGGGTCCAGTTCCTTCTGCATCATGTCTCTAACTAGCCCTCCCTGGGAACTAACCCTCCGCCCACCCTCTTTCTACCTAGATGGAAGGCTTGAGGAAGTTCTCTTTCCCCATATCTGAAGAAGTGTGCTTCCACAACGAAGCTTCTACTCAGAATAAAACTTTGCTGGTCCTCAAGCTGACATTGGACACAACCTTTCCCTAAAAGAAGAAGGAAAAAACAATGCAGATGTGTGGCAAGTCCTTAAAGAGATGGAAGCAGCAGCCCACTTCACACGTCTCCTGAGAAACCTATATGAGGATTGAGAAGCAACTGTCAGAATTATATGCAGAGTACATCATGCATAATGCTGGCCTGAATAAAGCACAAGCCGGAATTAAGATTGCCAGTAAAAACATCAACAACCTCAGATATTCAGATGACACCACTGTAATGGCAGAAAGTGAGGAGGACCTAAAGAACCTCTTGTTGAGGGTGAAAGAGGAGAGCACAAAAGTAGGCTTGAAACTCAACATCAAAAAAACTAAGATCATGGCATCTGGCCCCATCACACCTTGGCAAATAGAAGGGGAAGACATGGAAGTAGTGACAGACTTCACATTTCTGGGATCCAAGATCACTGCAGATGCTGACTGTAGACATGAAATTAAAAGATGTTTGCTCCGTGGGAGGACAGCTATGGCGAACCTGGGCAGTATAATGAAAGGCAGAGACATCAATCACCCTGCCAACAAAAGTTCGTATATTCAAAGCGATGGTATTCTCAGTAGTGATGTATGGCTGTGAGAATTGGACGATAAGGAAGGCCGAGCGCAGAAGAATAGATGCTTTTGAGCTGTGGTGCTGGAGAAGAATCTTGAGAGTCCCTTGGACTGCAAGAAGATCCAATCAGTCAGTCTTAAGGGAAATCAACCCTGACTGCTCCCTGGAGTACTTTGATGCAGTTGAAGAGTGCCACTCAAACTGAATATTCTCTCACATGCTAAGCACTGAAAAGGTTTCTCATGTTTGGATTCTCTGATGAATTACTCTGTCCTCGCTTCTTCTGGGGCCTGTCCCATTGCCTGCTCCCCTTACCCTCATTGGACCCTCTGGGATGAGAGCTACCACTGCAGTAATGGAGGTTGATGGGCAAAGAGTTTATCAACAAGTTCAAGGGGGGTGGGGAGTGCTTTCATTCATTGGGATGCTGTCTCTCCAACATCAAAGCGTCCCTTGGGGCCATTAACGAGTCCAGTTGTGGCAAGCCATGGCTGGACATTGAGAATTCTAACAGTTCTCACCTCTGTGGGTTCTCTGATGACGTTGAAGACTGCCACTCCGACTGAATCTCTTTCCACACTCTGAGCATTCAAAAGGCTTCTCCCCTGTGTGGGTTCTCTGATGAATTTGAAGACTGCCACTCTGACTGAATCTCTTTCCACAGTGTGAGCATTCAAAAGGCTTCTCCCCTGTGTGGGTTCTCTGATGATATTGAAGATGGCTACTCTGACTGAATCTCTTTCCACAGTGTGAGCATTCAAAAGGTTTCTCCCCTGTGTGGGTTCTCTGATGACATTGAAGATGGACACTCTGACTGAATCTCTTTCCACAGTGTGAGCATTCAAAAGGTTTCTCCCCTGTGTGGGTTCTCTGATGATACTGAAGATGGCCTCTCTGACTGAATCTCTCTCCACACTCTGAGCACTCAAAGGGTTTCTCCCCTGTGTGGGTTCTCTGATGACACTGAAGATGGGCACTCGTACTGAATCTCTTTCCACACTCTGAGCACTCAAAGGGTTTCTCCCCTGTGTGGGTTCTCTGATGATACTGAAGATGGCCTCTCTGACTGAATCTCTCTCCACACTCTGAGCACTCAAAGGGTTTCTCCCCTGTGTGGGTTCTCTGATGATACTGAAGATCACCAGTCCGACTGAATCTCTTTCCACACTCTGAGCACTCAAAAGGTTTCTCCCCTGTGTGCGTTCTGTGATGATGTTGAAGAGTGCCACTCTCACTGAATTTCTTTCCACACTCTGAGCATTCAAAGGGTTTCTCCCCTGTGTGGGTTCTCTGATGACACTGAAGATGGGCACTCGTACTGAATCTCTTTCCACACTCTGAGCATTCAAAGGGTTTCTCCCCTGTGTGGGTTCTCTGATGATACTGAAGATGGCCTCTCTGACTGAATCTCTTTCCACACTCTGAGCACTCAAAGGGTTTCTCCCCTGTGTGGGTTCTCTGGTGCTGTTGAAGAGTGCTACTCTCACTGAATCTTTTCCCACACTCTGAGCACTCAAAAGGTTTCTCCCCTGTGTGGGTTCTCTGATGCCTTTGAAGAGTGCTACTCTCACTGAATCTTTTTCCACACTCTGAGCACTCAAAAGGTTTCTCCCCTGTGTGGGTTCTCTGATGACATTGAAGATTGCCACTTTTACTGAATCTCTTTCCACACTCTGAGCATTCAAAAGGCTTCTCCCCTGTGTGGGTTCCTTGATGACATTGAAGACTGCCACTCTGAGTGAATCTCTTTCCACATTCTGAGCATTCAAAAGGCTTCTCCTCTGTGTGGGTTCTCTGATGCTTTTGAAAACTGTCATTCACATTAAATCTCTTTCCACATTCTGTGCATTCAAAAGATTTCACCCCTGTGTGGGTTCTCTGATGAGACTGAAGATGGCTACTCCAACTAAATCTCTTTCCGCACTCTTGGCTGTTAAAAGGTTTCTCTCGTGTGTGAATTTTTTGGTGAAGTTGAAGAAAGCTAGTGAATTCATTTCTCATCTCTGAATATTCAAAAGGTGTCTCTTTTTTGGGTATTCTTTGGTTTACAAAGAGCTGTGATCTATTTCTGAAATACTTTCCACACTGAATGGATTTCCTTGCCTTCATTATCCTTTGCTTTGAGAAATGTACATTCCGCTTTCTTCTATCACCCTTCTCAACCATACCACCGCCTTTCTTTCTTTTAGGTCTGCCTCGATCCCTGACATTTTCATTCAAGTCTTCATTTTTAACTCTGTCTGGCATTTGCTGATGAAGTTCCTCCCTCTCCTCATCCCTTCGATCATCCTCTGCTGGAATAGAAAGAGAGAAACCGTTAGCACTTGGGAAAGCTGGTAAGATCTAACAGCATCTATATGACTATAGGAGGAAAGGATGGGCGGCCCTTTGGCCTCATTTTGGTGATCTTAAGCACACGTCCACTTTTCCCTAGAAATATTTACTATTTAAGGATACCTCCCCCCACCTCCACAGTGCAAAGCCTCCAGATTTCAGACTCAAAGAAGGCCTCTCTCCCTCTTTTCCAATTCTAACATACGTAACTTCTAACATACGTAACTAACTTCTAACATACGTAACTAACCGTCTGCCGGCAACCGCAGTCTCAGGCCTAGTAAATCGGCCAGCAGAGGCAGACCCTAAAACAGGCAGAAAGAACAGAGACAAGCCAAACGGGCAACGAACAGTAGTGTGAGAGCCTTCAGTTGAAAGTTGACAGAAGAAACGGAGTATAGGTTGCCCAAGGTAGGACGATAGACGGGAGGGCAAGATGCCCTCCTGACCTCCTAGGAGAAGGACCCCTCACGGTAAGTGCCACGGGTCGTTCTCCCTAGGAGGCGGAGGGCATCTTGGGTGCTCCCAGAGCAGTAAGTTCATTAGGGTGGGATCGCCCTACTCAGGTAGAACATGTTGTAGGATTCGTCTACCAAAGGCCGCGTCCGCCGACGCGTAAGAATTCAGTTTGTAGTGTCGCACGAAGGTGGAGATAGAGGACCACGTAGCCGCCTTGCACACCTCCTCGACTGAGGCGTTCCTATTGAAGGCTGCATTGGTGGCTGCACTTCTGGTGGAGTGTGCCGTGATCTCTGGTGGAATCTTGAGATGTAATGTCTTGTACGCCTCTGTTATGCACTGTTTGATGGCATAGCTATTGGCAGACTTGGACATCTTCAGGCCCATTCTGGGTGCCGTCACGTTGATGAACAAGGAGTCGGTCTTACGCAGAGGTTCTGTTCTGATCAGGTAGATCTTGATTGCCCTGCGTACGTCCAGGGTGTGCCATGTGTGCTCCTTCGGATGCTTGGGATCTGGACAAAAAGAAGGCAGGTTGATTTCTTGACTTTGGTGGAATTTAGATGATACCTTTGGCTGGAAGGTAGGGTCCGGGTAGAGGACCACTTTGTCCTTGTGGAATACGCATAGCTCCTTTCTTGCCGACAGGGCTCCGATTTCGGAAACCCTTCTGGCTGACGTTATTGCCACCAGGAAGATCATCTTCATGCGCATCATCTTTAGGGGTACAGACATGAGTGGCTCGAAGGGCGGACCTGTCAGGGCTGACAGCACCGGGTTCAATCTCCAAGTCGGGAAACGGTGCGATTGAGGTGGAGAACTCAAGGAGGCCCCTCTAAGGAACCGTCGGATGTGTGGGTGAGACGACAGGCTCATGCCCTCCACCTGTTGAAGTACTGAGGACAGTGCTGCAATCTGCCGCCTGAGGGTGGCTGGCCTCAGGCCTGATTGTAGACCATCCTGAAGAAATTGAAGAACCTTAGACACCGTAGAACGTAATGGGTCCACGTTCTTCCTCCGGCACCACCTGTGGAAGGCCTTCCAGGACATGTTATAGATCCGTGTGGTGGATTCTTTTCTAGACGCTAGAATGGTGCTAGCCACCTCGCTAGTATACCCTAGATCTAACAACGATCTCCTCTCAACCTCCACGTGGTCAATCCCAGCCATTCTGGATGAGGGTGCCACACAGGCCCCTGCAGCAGCATGTCCGGCCAGGTTGGTAGGTGGAGTGGTTCCTCCATGGCCATCTGTTGGATTGAAGAAAACCAGGGACGTCGAGGCCACCAGGGTGCAACCAAGGTGACCTCGGCCCCCAGTGTCCTGATCTTTCTGAGTAGTCTCGGAATGACTGGAATTGGAGGGAAGGCATACAGAAGGTCTTGAGGCCACGAGAATGTTAGTGCGTCTGTGGCCTCCGCCTGACTGTGGAAGTACCTTGTGAAGAAACTGGGAAGTTGGTGGTTTTGATGAGATGTGAATAGGTCCAGTGCTGGAGATCCAAAATGCTCTATTATCTTCAGGAACAGAGACTTGTTGAGAGACCATTCTCCCGCCAGGATGTTTTCCCGGCTGAGCCAGTCTGCCTTGACATTGCATGTCCCTTTGATATGTTCCGCTCTTATCGACTTCAGGTGGCACTCCGCCCATCTGAACAGCTTCCCGGCCTCCCTGTGGAGGGAGCTGGACCTGGACCCCCCTTGATTGTTTATGTAGGCTTTCGCTGCTATGTTGTCCGTTCGTATCAGGACATGCTGTCCTGATACTTGGTCCTGGAAGTGAAGCAAGGCCAGTCGGATTGCCCGAAGCTCCAAGAGGTTGATTGGGAGGTTCGATTCCTTGGTCGTCCACCGACCCTGCGTGGGAGTCTCGTTGAGGGTTGCCCCCCAACCCAAGAGGCTGGCACCCGAAAACAGCTGCAACTCTCCCTCTGCGAAGAAGATCTTCCCCTGACGCAGGTTGCTGGCCTTGGTCCACCACATCAGGTTCTCCTTTACCCCCAAGGGCAATGTCAGTGATATGGAGCGTCTCTCCATGATTTGGAGCTGATAGGGACGTAGGAACATCTGCAATTGCCTGGTGTGATGGCGGCCCCACTGCAACGCTTCTAGGTTTGAAATTAGAAGGCCCATGAGTTTTGCTAGCATCTGGAGTGTCGATGACAGCTCTTGAATCACCTGTCGCACAAGTGTCACAGTCTTCAGGATCTTGGCTTCTGGGAGAAGGATGGATCTCAGGTTCGTATCAATTATCATGCCCAGGTGTTCCAGTCTCTGAGTCGGCTGCAGGTGGCTCTTGTCCGGATTGATTAATAAGCCGTGCTGCTGAAGGCAGTTGATGGTACTCTGGACGTCCTGCTCTGCATTCCTCCTTGACGAAGATCTTATCAACGGGTCGTCGAGATACGGGTGAACGTGTATACCTCTCTGCCTGAGGTGGGCGATCGGATTCACCAACACCTTGGTGAACACCCGTGGAGCCGTTGCAAGACCGAAGGGCAGAGCTCTGAACTGGTAGTGATGTCCATTCACGCAGAAACGTAGGAATTTGCGATGGGCAGGTAGAATCGGGATATGAAGATAGGCCTCTGTTAGATCCAGCGAAGCCATGTAGTCCCTGTGACTCAGGGCCTCTGTTATTGACTTGATGGACTCCATCCTGAAGTGGCGTAGCTTGATATTCCTGTTCAGAAACTTCAAGTCCAGGATTGCCCTCCAGTCCCCGTTCTTTTTGGGAACTGTGAAAAAGATAGAATAGACACCTAGATATTTCTGCTTCGTAGGGACTTGTTCTATTGCAGCGATATCCAAAAGATGGCGTATAGCCTTGAGGGTGACCTCCCTCCGCCCTGGGTTCGAGCGAAGGGGGGAGATGACGAAGCGATCTGGGGGGTGCGCCTGAACTCTATCGGGTAACCCCGAGATACAATTTCTAGAGTCCAAGAGTCCGCCTGCGACTCCGCCCAGGCCTGATGGAAGTGTAGCAGGCGGCCCCCTACTGGGATGTGCTCCCAGTCATGCCTTGTTGGGCTTGGGGCCCCTCTCAAACTTGTCCGATCTCTCGGGCTGGTTTCTCTGGAATCTTGGGTTGGAGAAGCCTTTACGGAAATTTTGCTTGGGTTGACCCCAGGCTGTTTTTCTAAATTCCTGTTTGGGCTTGGGGGCGCTGGAGGAGGTCCGAAAGGAATTAGGCCCAAACCCCCGCCTGTCTGGGCGTTTGAGGAACTTGGGCATGGCTTTCTTTTTGTCCCGTGTCTCCATGAGGATCTTCTCCAGGCCGTCTCCGAACAGCTTCTCTCCTTGGAAAGGGTAGCCCGAAACGATCGACTTTGAATGTATGTCAGCCGGCCAGGCCCTTAGCCATAGGCCCCTTCTTGCCACAGTGTTGGACGCCATCGCTCTGGCAGAGAAGGTAAGGGCATCCAGGGAAGCATCTGCTGAGAATTCAGCTGCCCGCAGGAGTCTGCTGGTGCCCTCCAGGATCCTCCTATCTGCGTCTGGTAGAAGCTGTGTCAGACGCCTTATCCACACTATAGCTGCTCTAGAGACTATGGAGTTAGTAGCAGCCTCGGCTCCTTTTCAGGGCCAGGTCAATTTCTCTGTCCCAGCTGTCCCAAATGGACCCCTGGCCGTCTTCTGCTAGCAACCCATGGGACTGTAAAGCTGCCACCGGTGCATCCACCAGGGGTACCTGAAGCATATCATTGGCAAAGGTGGGCAGCTCATACAACTTCTTAACAGAGTTGGGAACCTGTCTGTTGGCACTTGGTTTGGCCCACTCTGCTTTCAGCTGGCGCTCGAAAAATTCTGGGAAGGGGAAGACCTTGTCAGAAGAACGGTATCTTGGAAAAAACTCTGAGTTCCCCTTGGATTTATTTTTGGGATTGGTCAGGGAACTGGGAGCCTCCTGTTCCTCAGGGGCCACCTGGAGGTCCAGAGCAGCCAGTACCTTAGACAGGAGAGGCTGAAACTCCTCCGCCCTGAAGAAACGTGAGGAGGGTTCTGGCACAGACGCACCCTCTATCTCCTCATCTGAAATGAATTCGCCCTCCTCCCGTTCCCCCTCTTCTGACTCCTCCGACTGATCCCCATATTGAGATCTTTCACCTTCCAGTGGATCATTGGCTAGGTAACCCCTGGTGGCCCTAGAGTAGTGGTCTTGTACCCTGGGCCTCTTAGGGGATGGTGATCTGGAGGGGAGACATGGGCTAGAGGGCCTTCGTCTCCTACGGGTGGCTGCTTCCACTGCAGCACCCACGGTCTGCCTTATTGACTCTAAAAATTCAACAAATAAAGAGGGTCCCATAATGGGTACGTTACCCAAGCCCGCCTGGGGCTGGCTGGTCTGTGCAGCTTCCTGGAGCGATTGGGCTTCGTGGAGATCGAAGTCTCCCGCCTGGAGGGTGGTATCCGCCGGTCCCCGTCTCTGGAGGCTGCCCAGCTGCTGGTCGCCGTCCTTATGCGCCTTCCTGCGCTTCTCGAAATGGCCGTCGGGGCCAGGTCGGCATTCTGAGGAGGAAGCCTCCTCCGCTGCCGACAACGACCAGCGCCGCCTGCGCTCGTTTTCCGCTCCTCTTCTGCCCCTACAGGGCACGTTGCCGGCAGCCGTGGCAAGCCCCGCGGTCATGCCGGCTCCGGAAGGCGGCCTTTCGGCCCCGCGCAGAGCGCTGGGGGCCGAGTCGTCCATTAAGAAGGCGTCCCTCGCTCTGCGCGCCATCAGATGATCTTCGCGCTGCGGTTTTTAAAAAGTACAGCCCGGGCCGCCGGCACGCCGCTCCTCTTCGTTGTGGGGAAGAAGGCAGAGGGGAAAGGGAGGCTCAAAGACTCAGAGGAGGGATCAGCGAAGCAAGGAGGTTAAGAAGGAACAGGTATAGGTAAGAAGAAACAAGGTGAGGAAGGATCTTACTTGGCTAGATAGAAAAAAGGCAAACAAAAAAGGATAGGAACCTATCCTAGCACATGCTCTCCCTGTCGAGGCAGGAAAAGAACTGAGGGGTGGTTCCCACAGCCACAGGAAGACGAAGAATTTTTTGAATCCTGCCTCCCTGATTGGACGGTGGGAAAACACCCAAGATGCCCTCCGCCTCCTAGGGAGAACCCAAGTTCCCCCAAGGCTTACAGGGATTACTAAGTGGCCTGATGCAAACCATGGGCATTCGTAATGTGAGTCTGCCTGCAGCTAACTTCATCGTGTTTTTCCAGGCCACATCCCAGAATGTGGTCATTGGTTAACCGTGAGAATCTGTGACCAGTTCTGCAAACAGGAGGGTGAGGGGTCTAGGAGGGTGCTGACATCCTCTGGAAAATTCCATCAAGGAGGAAACTTGATTGGGTCATTAGGACCACCTGACCCTAGAGAGGTGGAAACTATAATGCAGGTATGGATGAAAGGGAAGCCGGGCTAACTTTGTGCTCGTGCCAGGCTAGCACACCTTGATATTGTCTTGCGGCATCATGAGGAATATTTCTCTCTAGAGTAACTTAGGCTACAGTTGGAAGAGTTATGCTGCAACAAGACATGCCATCTAAGTACTTAATACCTTAGATAGAACAGTTACCTTTTCTTCTTTTACTGTTGCTGAACTGCAGAAACTGTGCTGTTTCGTGATGTCTTAATCCTTAATGTTAGATGTTAATGTAACATCTACCACCTGGAGGACTCGCTGCCAGCGTCCCGGCTAACTGGGCCATGGCAGATGACCCCATGGTGAAAGGGTGGAGCCAGTACTGCGCACACTGCACCTCACCTAAAAATTCCTCTGCCAGGCCTGAAGGGTATCCACATCCACAACCCACAACATATCAAGTCCTGCAGCGATGGGCAAGGGGCAAAACGGCAGGTGGAAGATGCCACTGGAAGCCGCAGTCCCGATCCTGCATGTAGGCGGTTCAGGGTATCGGTCGCCTGATGCTGACCCGGAGACGAAAGCATTTTTTGGCAGCACCCTGAACGACCAAGCAGCCTTATTTAGGGACAACACTGCTTGCTCCGTATGGAGAGGGGCCTAGAAAAGGTGGCCTAAATAAAGCTTGTCTTCTCCCCCCCAGTTGGCTAGCTGCGGTCAACGGGCATCCTTACTTGCGGTCGAAAAATAACAACAAAGAAAAGGCATGCACCTGCCTCACAAAGTGTGCAAAGACTAAAGCTTGCGTGTTGGAACATCAGAATCATTCTTGACACAGTAGACAGTGGTCGCCCTGAACGACGCTCTGCTCTAGTCGCCCACGAACTTCTCAGGTTGAATATCGACATAGCAGCTCTCAGTGAGGACAGTTTCCCTGAGGAAGGTAGTCTTCAGGAACACGGTGCTGGCTATACCCTCTACTGGTCGGGTAAGTCAAAGGCTGAGAGCCGCCTTTCTGGCGTTGGCTTCATGGTCAGGAATTCCATTGCCTCTAAACTCGAAAACCTGCCAACAGGTCACTCAGATCGCATCATGTCTATGCGCCTCCCACTTCAAAACAAGCAGCATGCAACACTCTTCAGTGTGTATGCTCCAACCCTTCAAGCAGATTCTGCAGAAAAGAACAAGTTCTATGCTGATCTATGCTACCTCATACGGAAGACCCCTACAGAGGACAAGGTGATCATCCTTGGCGACTTCAATGCCAGAGTAGGTAAAGACTCGGAAGCCTGGAAAGGAGTACTTGGCAAACACGGCATTGGCAACTGCAATGATAATGGGCGCCTCCTGCTAGAATTCTGCACGGAGCACCAGCTCACCATCACCAACACTTTCTTCCAGCAGAACAGTCTGAAGACAACCTGGATGCACCCACGGTCCAAGCACTGGCACCTTATCGACTACATTCTGGTGCGCCAGAGAGACCATCGAGATGTCTTACACACCCGAGTAATGCCCAGTGCAGAATGTCATACGGATCATCGTCTTGTACGCTGCAATCTCCGTCTTCACTTTAAACCCACACCCAGGAGAGGCGGTATCCCCTGGAGGAAGTTTCAGGTTGGCAGCCATCAGTCAGCCGAAGTTAAAGTTGCCTTCCAGGCAAAACTCCAGACTAGAATTGAGGACCCCAGTTGCCTCACAGATCCTTCTCCAGAAGCACTCTGGGAACACCTAAAAACTACCATCCTGTTGACCTCTGAAGAAGTCCTCGGGTTCTCCACAAGGAAGAACAAGGACTGGTTTGACGAGAACAATCAAGAGATCCAAGAATTACTGGCGAAAAAGAGATCTGCCTACCAAGCACATCTTGCTCAGCCCTCCTGTCCAGGGAAAAAAGCAATCTTGCACGCTGTATGTAGCAACCTCCAGCGCAAGCTTCGAGACATTCAGAACGAGTGGTGGACCAAGCTTGCAGTGAGAACCCAGCTGTGTGCAGACACTGGTGAATTAAGAGGGTTCTACGAAGCCCTGAAGGCAGTATATGGCCCATCATATCAGGCTCAGAGTCCCTTGCGTAGTGCAGACGGCCAAGTGCTCCTCACAGACAAGGCATCCATACTGAAGCGGTGGTCGGAGTATTTTCAGGTTCTCTTCAGTGCCAATCGCGTAGTTCAAGATTCAGCAATCCACCTCACCCCACTTCAACCAGTGAAAGCAGAGTTGGATGAGATCCCCACCCTAGAAGAGACTGTTAAAGCCATCAAGCAACTGAAAAGTGGCAAGGCAGCGGGAGTTGATGGAATCCCACCAGAGATCTGGAAGCATGGGGGCACAGTACTACATAGCTCACTTCACAAAGTACTTGTCACCTGCTGGGAACAAGGCAAATTACCACAGGACTTTCGCGATGCAATCATCATCACCCTATACAAGAACAAAGGGGAAAAGTCAGACTGCTCCAACTACCGGGGGATAACCCTGCTCTCCATCGCAGGCAAAATCCTTGCCAGAATACTCCTGAACAGACTGGTGCCCACCATTGCAGAAGAACTCCTCCCAGAGAGCCAGTGCGGCTTCAGAGCTAACAGGAGCACCACTGACATGGTATTTGTTCTCAGGCAGCTCCAAAAGAAATGCAGGGAACAGAACAAGGGTCTATATGTGACTTTTGTCGACCTTACCAAAGCTTTTGATACCATTAGCAGGAACGGCCTGTGGCAAATTTTGGAACGTTTAGGATGTCCCCCAAGGTTCCTCAGTATGGTCATCCAGCTACATGAAGACCAGCGAGGCCAAGTTAGACACTGCAACGATCTCTCAGAGCCCTTCCCAATAGGCACAGGTGTAAAGCAAGGCTGTGTTCTCGCGCCAACTCTCTTTACGATCTTCTTTAGCATGATGCTTCAACGAGCCGCAGTAGATTTAGATGACGACGATGGCGTCTACATCCGCTACGGCACCGATGGCAGCCTGTTCAACCTGAGGCGACTAAAGGCCCACTCCAAGACAATGGAAAAACTTATTCGAGAGCTACTGTTTGCTGATGATGCTGCACTTGTCTCCCACTCGGTATCAGCTCTGCAGCATATGATGTCCTGCTTTGCAGAGGCTGCCAAGCTATTCGGCCTAGAAGTTAGTCTGAAGGAGACAGAAGTTCTCCACCAGCCTGCACCCCAGGAAGATTATCACCCTCCTTGCATCACTGTGGGTGAATCACTTTTGAAGACAGTCCAGCAGTTCAGCTACCTGGGGTGCATCATCTCCTCAGACGCCAAGAGTGACAAGGAGATTGACAATAGACTGGCAAATGCAATAGACTGCATTTGACCGACTGCATAAAAGGGTGTGGAGCAACAAGCATCTGAAAAAAGGCACAAAGATCAATGTTTACAAAGCGGTTGTGATGACAACCCTCATCTACGGCTCCGAATCGTGGGTTTTATACCGTCATCATCTGCGACTCCTTGAGCGCTTTCATCAGCGCTGCCTTCGCACCATCCTCAACATCCACTGGCATGACTTTGTGACCAACACTGAAGTCCTCAAGCGGGCGGAGGTTACAAGCATCGAGGCACTGCTGTTGAAGACGCAGCTGCGCTGGGCAGGGCATATTTCTAGGATGGAAAACCACTGCCTTCCCAAGATTGCCCTGTATGGCGAACTCTCCACCGGCCATCGAAATAGAGGGGCACCAAAGAAGAGGTACAAGGACTCCTTGAAGAAATCCCTTAGCACCTGTCGCATCAACCATCACCAGTGGTCTGACCTAGCCTCAGATCGCAAAGCATGGAGGCACACCATCCACCAGGCTGTCTCTTCCTTTGAGAACGCATGCACAGCTGGTCTTGAGGACAAAAGGAGATTGAGGAAGAATCGCACTGCTACAGCACCAACCCCAAATCAGACTTTTCCCTGCAGCCACTGTGGCCGGACCTGCCTGTCCCGCATTGGTCTTGTCAGCCACCAGCGAGCCTGCAGCAGACGTGGACTACTGCACCTTTCTTAAATCTTCGTTTGCGAAGTCAAGCCGAGAGAGAGAATCCTTAATGAAACTTTGTATATTTTTAAAAGAGGTCTGATTCTCTTGTGGGCCCTCTCCTCAGGTACCCACTGAGCTGGACGTTGCTCAGGTACGAAGAGCAGTGACCCAGGGGGACCCGGGCTTCGGTTCGTGACAGGATCATTTCTGGATCACAGGCAGAGCAGATGTTTGTAATCCCATCCAGGGGGAAGGGTGTGTCGGAAAGGTTGCCAACAGAGGAATGAGGATCTGGCCCCTTCCCTAGTGTATCCGAGAGACTGTCTTACACCACGACACCTTCTCTGGCCCAGGGGATGGCCTCAGTTACCCTCGTGCAAGTACACACAATTGAGCAACAGAAAAAGCTGCTTTATACTGAATCAGACCCTTGGTACGCTGAAGACAGTCTTCGCAGCCCAGCAGCAGTTTTCTAGGGTCTCATGCAAATATTCTCAATCACTCCCTACCTGATCCTTTCCCCTGGAGATTCTGGGGGTTGAGCCGGGGACCTTCCACGGGAGGTGGGGAGCTCTCCTTCTCTGTAGGTTTTCAAAAAGAGGAGAGGACTCGCAATAATGGCTTTACATAAAGTGCAGGAAGATACCAGCTAGATATTAGCAAAAGCTTTTTACAGTAAGAGTGGTTCTACTGTGGAATCAGCTACCCGAGGAAGTGGCAAGTTCCCCTCTCTAGCAGGGGGTGAACAAAGAGTCGTCAGGGATGCGAAGTCGAAGTCTGCATTGAACAGGGATTTGGATTAGATGGGTTTACATGAAGGGCAGGAAGCTACCAGCTGAATATTAGGAAAAACCTTTTATAGTGAGAGTTGTCCTAATGTGAAATCAGCTACCCAGGGAAGAGGGGAGTTCTCCTTCCCTGGCGGTCTGTAAGCAGCAGCTGGACAAACGCTCGTCAGGGATGCTGTAAGCTGATCCTGCATTGAGCAGGGGTCGGACTAGATGGCCTCTGTAGCCCCTTCCAACTCTGGAATCCTAGGATTCTAACAAAGGCTAGATGGCCATCTGATCATAGAACCATAGAGTTGGAAGGGACCTCTAGGGTCATCTAGTCCAACCCCCTGCACAATGCAGGAAACTCACGAACACCTCCTCCTAAATTCACAGGATCTTCATTGCTGTCGGATGGCCATTGAGCCTCTGTTGAAAAACCTCCAAGGAAGGAGAGTCCACCACCTCCTGAGGAAGCCTGTTCCACTGAGGAACCGCTCTCATTGTCAGGCGGTTCTTCCTAATGATGAGCCGGAAACTCTTTTGATTTAATTTCAACCCATTGGTTCTCGTCCTACCTTCTGGGGCCGCAGAAAACAATTCCACACCATCCTCTAGAAGACAGCCCTTCAAGTACTTGAAGATGGTGATCCTATCACCTCTCAGCCGCCTCCTCTCCAGGCTAAACATCCCCAGCTCCTTCAGCCTTTCCTCATAGGACTTGGTCTCCAGACCCCTCACCATCTTCATCGCCCTCCTCTGGACCCGTTCCAGCTTGTCTATATCCTTCTTAAAATGTGGTGCCCAAAACTGAACACAATACTCCAGGTGAGGTCTTCCCAGAGCAGAGTAAAGCGATACCGTCACATCACGTGATCTGGACACTATACTTCTGTTGATACAGCCCAAAATTGCCTTTGCCTTTTTAGCCACCGCATCACACTGTTGACTCATGTTCAGCGTACAATCCACTAAGACCCTGAGATCCTTTTCACACATACTACTGCTAAGACAAGTCTCCCCCATCCTATAACTATGCATGGGGTTTTTTTGCTAGTGCTGATTCTCTGAACTTAGGCAGATCATGAGAGGAGGGAAAGGAAGTGCTGCATTAGTACTAACTTCTCGTAGCGCTTTCTTACATGCCCAGGGAAATGTGCCTGCCGCTTTGGAGTCAGTAAACAAATTCCTCTAAGTCAGTTTAATCAAGGTTCCTGGTGGGTTTTTTTTGCCATCTTCTGATTATGCTGTAATGGCAATATGACTGAAATGTTATTATGGCTTCCCGCCGGAACAATTCTAACACTTCAACAAGGGACACCAAAAGGAATATACACATTACAAATATGAAATAGATAAGAAATCGGCTTTCAAAAGATTTACAGATTTACAAATTAAGCTGTACTTTTCAAATGCAACAACATGCCACCCAAAATTTAGCCACAGTCGTAATAATGAAATGATTTCCATCAGATAACAGTTTATTGCAACAATCCAAGTCTGTCTGCTCAGGCATCTCTTTTATATGAGGCTGAATTAACCTGACTTGAACCTCATTATACCATTTACATCCAGGGCCTGTTTTGTAGAAAAAGCCCAGCAGGAACTCAGTTGCATATTTGGCCACAACCCTGACATCACCATTGTTTTGCACAAGGCTTTTTTGGAGGAAAATCCCAGCAGTAATTCCTTTGCATATTAGGACACACCCCTGACTCCAGGGCAGCTGGAACTGCATTCCTGTGCGTTCCTGCTAAAAAAAAACCCCTGCTTACATCGAAGCATCAGATGCTCAATAATTTCTGTCTCCCCAGACTCACATTTGCAAAGTCGCTGTGCAAAAGGAACTCTTCTGAATCTGCCCTCAAGCACCGCAGAGGGGAGAGCCTCACATCCCGCCAGGGTGAAGGCTTTTCTGTGTTTATTTTCATCAAGGTGTGTGAGATAAGCCATTGGGACCGAACACTATCTAATTTGACTGGGCACTCTGCATTTGGGATATCTCTGAAGATCTGCTTGTCTCTATATCCTCTGCTTAAGGCCTACCTTGGCTTGATCCCAGTTCATGGCTACAATCAATGGTGGGGGAATCCAAGTAATTGTAATTTGGTCTGCACCGATTTCAACCATTCAGTTTGAAAAGTATCTGATAATAACAAAAAGGCTAACCTCTCAGGCTGAAAGTGCATTTTAAGCCATCTTCAAAGTGCCAGTTTCTAGTTGTGTCAGTATATTCGGGACACATCTGGGGACCTGAAGGATCACTCTAAGGAATTTGGTCTGAACCCTCTCAAGAGGGGCAGAGCTGGAAGAGGAGGAGCCAATCAGAGCGCCACAGAGCATTTCTGCAACTGCCTTCACTTGGAATAGCTTTTGGGCGGCTGGAACATCAAGAGCCCCTTTTGCATGATAGAATTTTAGGATGCTATTGGCAGTTCTTTCACTTTGCATTGCTACATGCTGCATATGGGCATTCCTGGGGGTCAGTTCCAGTTCTATGATTCTGTGAATACCTGAAGTTTCCTTATCCTGAATCAGACCCTTCATCCCTTGGAGTCAGTATCATCTGCTCAGTCCAGCATCGGCCCTTCAGGGTCTCAGGCAGAGGTCTTTCCCTTCACCTCCTACCTGATCCTTTTCTCTGGAGATGCTGCTGGTTGAACTGGAGATCTTTTCATTCCACACAGATCCTCTGCCAGGGAGCCACAGCCCCTCCCCTAGTGGTAGGACATGCCTCAGAATGATGCAGTGCTATTCAGTATTTGGATTCATTCCTCATCACAACGGAACGGCACCCATGAAAGATCCTTACCCAGAAAGGCCACATTCCCACAGCTCTCCAGCATGACTTCCCTGTACAGAGCTCTTTGTCCCGAATCCAGCAGGGCCCACTCTGCCTCTGTGAAAGAAATGGACACCTCCTCCAAGGAAAAGGGACCCTAGAAGAAAAAGAAGGTTCCCTCCTCTTCAGAGATCACACCAAGCAGAGGTTGCACACTGGAAGGGAGTTGTCTGGGGAGATATGGAAAGGAAGGCTTGGGATGGGTAAATGGAATAGTATTCAAGGGGTGTCTCACACAGACCCCTTGTAGAAACAGAAGGAGCAAAAACTCCTCTGAGAAAATAGGAGGGACTTTGGCTGTCCACCCCCTGCCCCCCCACTCATCTCTCCTACCTGGACTGCAGGTGTAGCAGCTGTTTCCATCCCTCTGAAAAGACGAAGGCTCAACAGCAACTCTTCACTGCCTTTTCCTGAGACAAGGGATGAACATAAGAGAAGTCATGTTGGATCAGGCCAATGGCCCATTCAGTCCAACACTCTGTATCACACAGTTGCCAAAATACACACACACACACACACAGTGGCTAACAGCCACTGATGGACCTCTGCTCCATACTTTTATCCAATCCTCTCTTGAAGCTAGTTATGCTTGTAGCCGCCACCACCTCCTGTGGCAGTGAATTCCCCATATTAATCACCCTTTGGGTGAAGAAGTACTTCCTTTTATCCGTTTTAACCTGACTGCTCAGCAATTTCATTGAATGCCCACAAATTGTGAGAAAGGGAGAAAAGTACTTATTTCTCTACTTTCTCCATCCCATGCATAATCTTGTAAACCTCTATCATGTCACCCCGCAGTTGACGTTTCTCCAAGCTAAAGAGCCCCAAGCGATTTTTCTTTTAATTAATGGGAAATATTGACCTCCAGGAATTTGTGTAATCTTTTAGAGACATCACAGTTTGTGGACTTTGAGTGCCACCAATTAACTCTTTGTTGCCTGTAGAAATGCCTCATTTTCTCCTGAGGTGAACTCTCTACCCATCACATTCACGGACTGCCCCAACTGCACTCAGGGACAAGGAATCCTTACCACAGGAGAGGGCATCTTGGGCACGCTCCACTGCCGGCACCCTCTGCCCCTGCTCCAAGGAAGCTCCTTCTGCCTCAGGGATTGCAGCTTCCATCTCCAAAGGTGGTCCCCGCATCTGAAACAGTGGGAAGGGAGACGGGTAAGAGATGGAATGGAAAATAGACCAAGGAAGGGATCCTGCCCCACTCTTAGATTCTGCACCCTTCTCTCAGCAGATCTGGTGAGTTATCTGCAGGGTTCAGAAATTCTCTAGCAGAAGAGGCTCTGGGCAATTATCTGGCAAAGAAACTTTAATATGAGGCCAGATATTGTTGCTTGAATTAGACATACCTGGAGAGAATCCCCTCACCTGTTCTGCCTGCCTCTTCTCCTCTGCCTGGCTCAGGAGGAAACCTTCGGCCAGGGCCACCGCCTGGGAACTGGTCTCCGGCCCACATTCTCTGACCCAGCACTGCATTTCCTGGGGCAGGAGAGTCAGGAACTGCTCCAGGATCACCCGGTCCAGGATCTGCTTCTTGGAGTTCCTCTCTGGCTTCAGCCACTTGCTGCAAAATCCATGGATCCGGCTGCAAACCTCTCGGGGCCCATCGGCCTCACGGTAGCAGAGCTGCTGGAAGTGTCGAGAATGTACACTGCAGGTCAAGAACTCTGGCACAGCCCTTTCCCAGAATTCCACACCACTCCCAGCAGGCATGGGATGGAGGCCTTTGCTTGCTCTCTTCTCAGTTCCAGGTCCTTCTGGGTCCTGCTCTTCCATCTCCTGCCCCTTCTCTTGGGCCGCCTCTGTCTTTGAAAAGTTGCCTTTATTCAGTTGGCTCTGGAGAGAGGTTTCTCCCTGAGGGGATGGAGAGAGAGAGACAGGAGTGTGTCAAAAGGAATATATGTATGCACACACACACAGACATGGAGACACATATATGCATTTATAAATACAAACTCCACTCACAAAAGAAGCAGGGAATATGCCACAAGTCCTTCATTCAGAGAATTATCGCAGTTTTCTCCTGGCCCTATATTCTAGCTCACTCTGAAAGAAGGACCATTTCCCAGAGTCCAGAGTGTCTGGAATAAAAGCTACAGCAAGAGCTTGAACACCTTTGCATGCCTATTAATTATCTCAGTGGTGTCCTGCGTTAGATGGCACTTGGGGGAGGGTCAGCCAAAATACTTGCCATGCAACCTGCCAATCAGCATGAATGATGTAACACACTGGATCCTATCTGGGATTCCTTTCTGGGCCTCCTGACCCTCCAAAAGGCAGGCTTCATAGTCTTGTTGGCATCTCCCTTAACGAGATCTGAACCACCCCCCCCCCACACACACACTCCCGGGATTGTGCCCTGGCGTTTCTCCCTGTTGTGCTGCCTGGGGGTCTGCCCCTCTCTCTCCTGGCAAAGAGATCCCCTTCCTTCCCCCCTAACCCCAGTGCAGGAAGGAGAATCTGGCATCTTGTTACAGCTGCCTCTGCCAAGTGAGCCGTGGAGTGGTGGGGCAGGGCCGATGCGTTTGGAGCAGGCGTGTTCTCTCCCTGTGTGCCCACTTTGCAAAACATTGATGCAGGAGGGGACTCAAAACCACACCCGGGGAACTCCCTGATGTATGTACATGCCATGATCCTCACAGTGATGGATTTTTCTGCGGTATTTGTTTCTCCTGGTCCTGTATCTATTGGGGGTGTGGCCACATCAGCAAGCTCCACCCCTCTCTGCCTGTCAGGGGAGTCGCCTAATGTGATTGGTGGCATTCCCATGAGCACTGGTGGGGTTGCTAGGCGCTCTCCACCTTGGCAACAGAGGTGTTTAAAGTGTTCCTCTCCTCTGCTGGTGGCAGCCCCAGCCCCACACTGGCCCCACATCAGGGGCTTAGGAGGGGGCCGCAGCTGATTCCAGAGCAGGCCAGACGTCCCCTTCCCTTTTTCATGCCCAGCTTTTGCCCTTGGTTTTACAGAATGAAAATGACCAGCAAGAGAATGTCAGTTTCATATATCTAAATTTACTTACATTGAAAGGCACTGATTATCCCTGCTCCCCCACACACTCTGCTTACACAGCACAGCAAAACTGGTGCCTCCCAGTTACCAACCTCCAGGCGGCTGAAGCCAAAATAATCAATCAACCACCCTGAATAAACAGCCAACAAAGTTTACTACAGTTCCAAAGGAATCCCTGAGAAATTGGTCCAGGCCGTCCTCACAAGGCTCCCCCTTTGCACTGAAATCGACCTATGAGATTGAGCAGTCTTTTTGCAAGCACTTCATTCAAGAAACGCAGGATC
Source organism: Heteronotia binoei (assembly GCF_032191835.1). Taxonomy (NCBI): domain Eukaryota; kingdom Metazoa; phylum Chordata; class Lepidosauria; order Squamata; family Gekkonidae; genus Heteronotia; species Heteronotia binoei. The sequence continues at coordinate 4,421,321 of NC_083227.1, forward strand.
ACTTTCTGCCTGCTCTTGGGAGAGGCTGAGAAGACGCTTCCACTTTTAGGAGATATTTAGGGCCCTACATCGCGTGAACTGTGCAAAGGATCGACGCATGAAAGAGATGCGGACTGATCTACTGATTATTGAACGTAAGAAATAATATTTGGATCTGCAGTAAAATTTGCTAGTTAGGCGTTCGCAGTAGTTGATTATCGTGGCTTCCGTGAATCTCTCAGTTTGTACCCTCCAGGTGGGGCTTGAAGTTCTCCCAGAATTAGAACCCACCTCCAGCAGACAGAGATTAGTTCCCCGGGAGAAACCTGCCCACTTGGGACAGCCACGGCTTGCAATGATCCCCGCCTTCCTCCCTCCCTAGATCTAAATACTTATTCCCACTTACTTCCAAGTAAACTTTTCCGGGATCCGGCTGCTGCAAAACGTTTCCCCCCTGCTGCAGCTTCTTTGCAGGCTTCCCCCTTCCTCCTGCAACCTCCTCCCCCAGGAAAAGCCCCTTCCTCTCCTGCCCCCCTCCACTGCTGGCTGGGCCCCTCTAGCAAGCAGCTCGGCGGTCTTAACCCTTCCAGTGCTGCAGAGGAGCTTCAAGAGGGCTGCCCTCAGCCACGCCTTGTGCTGCTCAATGGGGCTGCTCGGGAGAAACTTTGCAGCAGGGGGCTGCGCTCCTCCCGGGCCAGGGGTATCCGGTGCTGTTGTGGCAGCTCAGGAAAAGAAGGCTGCAGCTGGTCCCCCTCCTTAATCCCCCCCTCCTAGAAGAAGGAGCGTCAAACTCTAGGGGAGGGCGAAGGGGGGGGGGCTGGTGCTGATGAGATGAGGGTCTTCCTACAAGAGACCACTGAGCATTTCTGTTGCCCCCCTGGAAAGAAAACCTGGTGGGGCCTCCTGGCCCTTCCTTGCACGTCCAGGGAGATGCTGATGGCCACTTTGGGGTCAGGCAGGCAGCGGTGCACAGCTGTTGAGGGGCAGGGGGCTGAAGGGGAAGGACCCTCGCTCTGGACTATCCCTGCCCAGGGACCCCAGGCTGGAGGAAGGGGGGTTCTGCTCCCGCAGGGTCTCTGCTAGGCTGGCCAACCTCCTGGCGGGGCCTGGAGATCTCTCCAGATGACAATTTAGCCCCAGGCTACAGAGGTCAGTTCCTTGCAGAAAATGGCTGTTTTAGAGGAGGGGGAGGGGTCTCTAGGGCATTATACCTCCCCTCCTCCAAAATTCCCAACTCAGAGTTAGACTTTCCCACTCCACTTATCTTCCAGGAGCTCCACCGGCCCTTCCCCCTTCTCTCCACCACTCACCCACCCTGCAAGGTAGACCAGTCCCAGAGGGAAGTCTGGGCCGAAGGAGAGTCAGGTTCGAACTCAGACCTTCCTCCAGGCTGTGGGCAAACCTGAATTCTTCACCTCCGCCTCTTCTCAGGGCTCTTCTGAAGACCGCCTCCCTCTGTGAGGGTTGCCAACTGCAGGTGATGAAGATTGGCTTTGATTCCACAACCCCCCCCCCCACTCTCTGCAGTCACCCTTTCCCACGGGGGGGGGGGGGCTGGTCTCTGTGGTCTCTGGAGAGGGTCCGGGTAAAAGTCGGATCTAAACGGACCTTCATGAATTCGCATGATTTTTACATTGAATCAAAACAAAATCACCATCCTACAGTAGAACGTGTCTTCGACTATAGGTACCACCTCAAAAATCACACCTCCACAGATTGGTGGTGCCACAGCACACCATAATGCTGTAGACCATGTCTTAGACTGTAGGCAGCACCACAAAGATCATGCCTCCATGGATTTGTGGCACCATAATAGTGGAAAAACATGTTTCTAAAGCACAGATCCTCATGATTTTTGACCCCAAGCTAACAATCCAATCACATCCTGTGTCCATAGTGAGAGTGTGAACCCCACAAATCACAGCTCTACAGTTTCGTGGAGACACCGTTTCGCAAAAACATGCTTTTGAAGCAGGGATGAACATATGAAGCTGCCTTATACTGAATCAGACCCTTGGTCCATCAAAGTCAGTATTGTCTTCTCAGACTGGCAGCGGCTCTCCAGGGTCTCAGGCTGAGGTTTTCCACACCTATTGGCCTGGACCCTTTTTTGGAGATGCCGGGGATTGAACCTGGGACCTTCCGCTTCCCAAGCAGATGCTCTACCACTGAGCCACCGTCCCTCCCCATGGACCTTCAAGATTTCTGCATTGAGTCACCCCCAAGCTCATCAAATTAGATATCATGTCCCTGGGCAGAGCTTGCATCCCAGAAATCGTGGATTCAAGGCCCTGTGGAAATACCATGCAAGAAAACCATGACTCCAAAGCAGGTATCCTCATGGAGCTTCATGGTTTTTGCTTTGGATTCCCTCAAGTTCACCATGAAGAAAGATCATCTGTCATGTCCATGGGCAGGGCTTGCACCCTGGAAATCACAGTTCCACATCTTTGTGGCATCACCATGCAGCAAAAACATGGCTCCAGACCACCGATCCAAAAGGATCTTTTGGTTCTTGTTTTGAATCACCCTAAGCTCCCCCTTCAATACCATGTTTTTTCATTATGGTGTTGCCACAAAGCCATGGATCCACGATTTCTGTGCTGTAAGCTCTGTCCAAGGACATGATATATGATTTGATGATGAGTTTGGGGAAATCCAAAGCACAACTCATAAGGATCCATGAGGATCCGTGCTTCGTAATCACATTTTTCTTGCATGGTGTTGCCACAAAGTCATGGACCCATGATCACTGGGGTGCAAATTCTTCCCATGGGCATGATTAGTGAGTTGATGGTGATATTGTTGTGACCCCAAGCAGAAGCCCTGAGGATCCGTCCCTCAAACCCATGTTTTTTGAAGCATGGTGTTGCCACAAAGCTGTTGACAACTGACTTTTGTGGCCATGGACATAATATGGGATTTGATGGAGAATTCAGGGTGATCCAAGGCAAAAACCCTGAGGATCCATGAGGCAATGTGCTTCCAAACTATGACTTTGTGCTCATGTGGCACCACAACTCCACGGATGCATGATTTTTGTGGTGCTTCCTACAGACCAAGAGATGGCCTACAGTGTGATGATGCTTTGATTTCATTTCAGCAACAAACAAACAAGACAAAAACATATGAATTTATGAGGCTCCGTGCTTCGGAATCATGTTTCTGTTGCATGGTGTTGCCATGAAGCTGTGGATGTATGATTTCTATGGCGTCAGCTGTGGCCATGTTTATAATGTGTGATTTGATGCTGAATTTGGGGTGATCTGATGCAAAAACTATGAGGATCCATGAGAATTTGTGGTTTTCAACCATATCTTTGCAGCATGGTGTTGCCACGAAGCCATGGATGCCTGATTTTTGTGGTGCAAGCAGTGCCACTGGACATGATATGTGATTGATGGTGATGTTGAGGGGACCCCAAGCAAAAACCCTGACGATCCATGTGGAACTGTGCCTTGGATTCATGTTTTTGAAGAAGATGACCATAGATTTATACCCTGCCCTTCTCTCTGAATCAAGAGTCTCAGAACAGCTCACAATCTCCTTTAACTTCTTTCCCCACAACAGACACCCTGTGAGGTGGGTGGGGCTGAGAGAGCTCTCCCAGAAGCTGCTCTTTCAAGGACAGTTCTGTGAGAGCTATGGCTGACCCAAGGCCATCCCAGCAGTTGCAAGTGAACGACTGGGAAATCAAATATAAGAATCTGCACACTTAACCGCTACACCAAATGGGCTGTGTAGTGGTGCCACAAATATATGGATGCATGATTTTTGCGGTGTTGCTGATAGTTTAACACAAGGGTGTCAAACATGCAGCCCAGGGGCCAAATCCGGCCCCCAGAGGACTCCTATTAGGCCCCCCCCAGCAGATGGCTGCCATCTGTTTCCTTCTCCTCTTTTAATTCCTTCTGCATACTTTGCAAGGCTTGCTCAATTGCACAGGAGCTGGAGAGCAAATCCTCTATTTTCACCATTGGCTGAGGCTCCTTCCTTGGGGGGGGAAGAGCTTGCTTTGCCAGGCTCTCTCAATCGCACAGCAGAGCTACTGAGTCAAGCCTCTCTTCCTTCTATGAGGTTGTTTTTATGATGCAATCCACCCTGAGCCTGTTCTACGGGAAGTGCGGGCTGAAACTCAAACAAAGAAATAAATATACCCCTCCCATAGATGCATTTGCGGGGGGGGGGGAAATTTGTATGGAAGAGCAACGGCATTGGCTGCACTCTCTGACATGGGATTGCTGGTGGGGGAGACCTTCTGTAGAAAGAGGAGGGGGTTTGTCCCTTGGGAGGAGGAGACCATAGAAGCCTGGAGCATCCTGGAGGGAAAATGGGGGGCCTTGTGGGAAGGATATTGCGACTATTGTGTACTTTGGCCTAAGGACGGGCTTATTCAAACCCCCCCCCCTTTTTGTATTTTTACATTCTTATGTGCCTGCCTGCGTGTTTGTGTCCTTTGCAAGAATTGCGCATTTCAGTTTCACAGGTGGAAAAATAATCTCTGTTTCGTTGTTTCATAGGCACAAGTCAAGAGCCTTTTTACTATTCTGTTGTTGTTTGGAACTGCCACTTTAACTGCTTAGGTCAAAGGTGGCCAAACTTGCTAAAGATAAGAGCCAAATAGGTTATATGTCAGAAGTTTGAGAGGTGCAATACATGACCAAACATAATACATGTGTCTTAAAAAAAACAAAACTTGGGAATAACAGTCCTTGTAAAACCATCATAGGAAAAGATTAGGGAATTATTTTTTGGCACAAGTGGAAAAAGGAAACACACAGATGTTGGTGGAATTCCTTGTGGGGGGGAACCAACATGGGGGCCCCTCGCACTCACAGAGGGCGTGGTTCTTTTCCTCCTTGTAGGTCTTTACCAAGGGTTTGCACTGGAATCCTTGAAATAAAAACTTATTTAACAATATGAAATTAACTACCCAAGTACACTCTAAGCGTGAAAACCAAAAACTTCCTTTATTTAACAATAATGATAACGAATCACCTTCTAAGCTCTGGGACGGCAGCCAACGGGGCACAGTTCTCAGGAGACATAAAAGCATAACAGTTACAACAATTAAATCCCCCATTTGTAAGTATTCATAACAATAGCTAAAGCCCACGTTTCTTCCCCACCCCCCACTAGAGCTCTCGGATCTCTCAGCGATCTCCTGAGACAAAAGCTGCGTCTTTAGGACACGGCTAGAGAGACTCCGAGTCTTCAGCTTACAACCAATTTATACTCTTGAGATCAATGGCAACAACATTTTTGCATTGTCATAATTTACACCTTTGATGACTTCAGACAGATGTAATCCTGTGCATAGAGCAGGGGTGGGGAACCTTTTTTCTGCCAAGGGCCATATGGATATTTATAACATCATTCGCGGGCCATAAAAAATTATCACCTTAAAAAACAGTGCTCCGCCGAGGGAGAATGATTCAGGCCAGCAAAATTAATGCAAATAATTGTTTTTCTATTTGAAGTCATGTGGGGAGAGCCTAATCTGGCGCACACACACACACACACACGGCCCGCCACCCTAGGGAAATACATAGGTCCAGGGCTTTTTTGTAGAAAAAGCCCAGCAAGAACTCAGTAGCATATTAGACCACACCCCCCTAATATTAGCATATTAGGTCACACCCTCATTAGCATATTAAGCCACACCATCTGGGATAATCAAGTGCAAACTGAACAGTGACAATAACTTTTCCAGGCCCCTGCAGCAATTCCGGCCGGCCAAGGCCCAGAGAGGCTGCCACATGGCTCGGTTTGGCCCAGAAATCCAGAGGGCCACACCGAGTGAATTCGAGGGACGGCGGTTCCCCTGTTGTTATTTATGTAGTTATAAGCTAGTCCCGCCACCACTGGTCCTCATAGGTGAGTCAATATAGTAAGCAACAGTATAACGACCCTCTGTGTCCTTAACTATATGCAGGTTTATTTGCAATATATGCATTCATCCAGCAAAGTGCTCCGCCAAACAACCATATAGAGTAGAAGGAAAATACTGTACAGCACAGCATTGCTTATATACAATACACAGTCTTCGTACCAATGAGCTGTAAGTGCTGAGTCATTTTGCACTCATTACGCAGTCTCTGCACTCATCACCATATCCTGCTTAGAACCAGTTCTTGCTTGGCTGAGCCTTGCTGGAACACCGATGTCCTCTCTTTTGACACTGTCAGATCAGCATGCTTCCATGCTAGTCATGCCTTACTGAGCATTTTTATATGCTGACATCCCCACCCCTGGCGTAGAGGATGTGCTTAGAAGAATGCTTACTTTTACCAGTATAGAGTGTAATGAAACAATTTATGCTGGCCACCATTTGTTTGCTTACTGTTCCAGCTTACTTGGCTCTGAGAACCTGTCCTTCCTGTAATCTGTTCAGACACTCAAGAGAAGGATGCTCTCTTCCTTTCTCTATTAGGCACTTTGGAGCAGTGAGGTGGATGATATGCTGGACCGTATGCTGAACATGAGCCAACAGTGTGATGCGGCGGCTAAAAAGGCAAATGCAATTTTGGGCTGTATCAGCAGAAGTATCATGTCCAGATCACGTGACATGATGGTATCGCTTTACTCTGCTCTGGTAAGACCTCACCTGGAGTATTGTGTTCAGTTTTGGGCACCACGTTTTAAGACGGATATAGACAAGCTGGAGCGGATCCAGAGGAGGGCGACGAAGATGGTGAGGGGTCTGGAGACCAAGTCCTATGAAGAAATGTTGAAGGATCTGGGTATGTTTAGCCTGGAGGGGAGGTGGCTGAGAGGTGATATGATCACCATCTTCAAGTACTTGAAGGGCTGTCATATAGAGGATGGTGTGGAATTGTTTTCTGTGGCCCGAGAAGGTAGGACCAGAACTAATGTATTGCAATTAATAGAAGAGTTCCCAGCTCAACATTAGGAAGAACTTCCTGACCGTTACAGCGGTTCCTCAGTGGAACAGGCTTTCTCAGGAGGTGGTGGGCTCTCCTTCCTTGGAGGTTTTTAAACAGACGCTAGATGGCCATTTGACAGCAATGAAGATCCTGTGAATTTAGGGGGAGGTATTTTTGCAGGGGGTTTAACTAGATGACCCTGGAAGTCCCTTCCAATTCCATCATTCTAAAGTCATTTTCTGTGAATTGCAGATTTTTATCTGTGTTAATGCCTCCCCATTTTGCCTTCTGGCGTCGGGACCAGACCATGTGATATGGGGGGCGAGGGGGTGAGTGGAAAGGAGCTTCCTGCCATTTGGTCAAGCAGAAAGAAAAAATGCTTCATGGCCTCGGCCTTTTTACTGCAACAGGTCAACAGCAAATTAATATGACTGATAGTTTACAGTTTACTAACCCTCCAGGAGCTATGAAAGTAAGGGGGGAACCCAGCACTGCCCCCTTTAATTCCATCCCTCCTTCCAGTTCTTTCCCCACTGTAGGTCCTTGGATGACCTGGTTTAGGTTTTACCAGCTGCTTTAGTCCAGTCTCAGCTGTACTTATGACCAGTGACTGATGCATCATCTTCTTTTGTATTTTCATGTGTGTGCATCTGAAGGCCATGACGACCTCTGGTGACTGACCCCTGCTGGAGGCCTGGAGGATATTCAGGAAGGTAGCTAAATAAAGCCTGCCTCTGCTTCCCCACTGCTGGTATTCCAAGGAGATCTCCCATCCAAGCCCTTGCCAGAGTCCACCCTGCTCGGCTTCTGAGATCTGACAAGATCAGGCTTGCCTGGTCTCTCCCAGTCAGGGTCCAGTTCCTTCTGCATCATGTCTCTAACTAGCCCTCCCTGGGAACTAACCCTCCGCCCACCCTCTTTCTACCTAGATGGAAGGCTTGAGGAAGTTCTCTTTCCCCATATCTGAAGAAGTGTGCTTCCACAACGAAGCTTCTACTCAGAATAAAACTTTGCTGGTCCTCAAGCTGACATTGGACACAACCTTTTCCCTAAAAGAAGAAGGAAAAAACAATGCAGATGTGTGGCAAGTCCTTAAAGAGATGGAAGCAGCAGCCCACTTCACACGTCTCCTGAGAAACCTATATGAGGATTGAGAAGCAACTGTCAGAATTATATGCAGAGTACATCATGCATAATGCTGGCCTGAATAAAGCACAAGCCGGAATTAAGATTGCCAGTAAAAACATCAACAACCTCAGATATTCAGATGACACCACTGTAATGGCAGAAAGCGATGAGGACCTAAAGAACCTCTTGAGGGTGAAAGAGGAGAGCACAAAAGTAGGCTTGAAGCTCAACGTCAAAAAAACTAAGATCATGGCATCCGGCCCCATCACACCTTGGCAAATAGAAGAGGAAGGCATGGAAGTAGTGACAGACTTCACATTTCTGGGATCCAAGATCACTGCAGATGCTGACTGTAGACATGAAATTAAAAGATGTTTGCTCCGTGGGAGGACAGCTATGGCGAACCTGGGCAGTATAATGAAAGGCAGAGACATCAATCACCCTGCCAACAAAAGTTCGTATATTCAAAGCGATGGTATTCTCAGTAGTGATGTATGGCTGTGAGAATTGGACGATAAGGAAGGCCGAGCGCAGAAGAATAGATGCTTTTGAGCTGTGGTGCTGGAGAAGAATCTTGAGAGTCCCTTGGACTGCAAGAAGATCCAATCAGTCAGTCTTAAGGGAAATCAACCCTGACTGCTCCCTGGAGTACTTTGATGCAGTTGAAGAGTGCCACTCAAACTGAATATTCTCTCACATGCTAAGCACTGAAAAGGTTTCTCGTGTTTGGATTCTCTGATGAATTACTCTGTCCTCGCTTCTTCTGGGGCCTGTCCCATTGCCTGCTCCCCTTACCCTCATTGGACCCTCTGGGATGAGAGCTACCACTGCAGTAATGGAGGTTGATGGGCAAAGAGTTTATCAACAAGTTCAAGGGGGGTGGGGAGTGCTTTCATTCATTGGGATGCTGTCTCTCCAACATCAAAGCGTCCCTTGGGGCCATTAACGAGTCCAGTTGTGGCAAGCCATGGCTGGACATTGAGAATTCTAACAGTTCTCACCTCTGTGGGTTCTCTGATGACGTTGAAGACTGCCACTCCGACTGAATCTCTTTCCACACTCTGAGCATTCAAAAGGCTTCTCCCCTGTGTGGGTTCTCTGATGAATTTGAAGACTGCCACTCTGACTGAATCTCTTTCCACAGTGTGAGCATTCAAAAGGCTTCTCCCCTGTGTGGGTTCTCTGATGATATTGAAGATGGCTACTCTGACTGAATCTCTTTCCACAGTGTGAGCATTCAAAAGGTTTCTCCCCTGTGTGGGTTCTCTGATGACATTGAAGATGGACACTCTGACTGAATCTCTTTCCACAGTGTGAGCATTCAAAAGGTTTCTCCCCTGTGTGGGTTCTCTGATGATACTGAAGATGGCCTCTCTGACTGAATCTCTCTCCACACTCTGAGCACTCAAAGGGTTTCTCCCCTGTGTGGGTTCTCTGATGACACTGAAGATGGGCACTCGTACTGAATCTCTTTCCACACTCTGAGCACTCAAAGGGTTTCTCCCCTGTGTGGGTTCTCTGATGATACTGAAGATGGCCTCTCTGACTGAATCTCTCTCCACACTCTGAGCACTCAAAGGGTTTCTCCCCTGTGTGGGTTCTCTGATGATACTGAAGATCACCAGTCCGACTGAATCTCTTTCCACACTCTGAGCACTCAAAAGGTTTCTCCCCTGTGTGCGTTCTGTGATGATGTTGAAGAGTGCCACTCTCACTGAATTTCTTTCCACACTCTGAGCATTCAAAGGGTTTCTCCCCTGTGTGGGTTCTCTGATGACACTGAAGATGGGCACTCGTACTGAATCTCTTTCCACACTCTGAGCATTCAAAGGGTTTCTCCCCTGTGTGGGTTCTCTGATGATACTGAAGATGGCCTCTCTGACTGAATCTCTTTCCACACTCTGAGCACTCAAAGGGTTTCTCCCCTGTGTGGGTTCTCTGGTGCTGTTGAAGAGTGCTACTCTCACTGAATCTTTTCCCACACTCTGAGCACTCAAAAGGTTTCTCCCCTGTGTGGGTTCTCTGATGCCTTTGAAGAGTGCTACTCTCACTGAATCTTTTTCCACACTCTGAGCACTCAAAAGGTTTCTCCCCTGTGTGGGTTCTCTGATGACATTGAAGATTGCCACTTTTACTGAATCTCTTTCCACACTCTGAGCATTCAAAAGGCTTCTCCCCTGTGTGGGTTCCTTGATGACATTGAAGACTGCCACTCTGAGTGAATCTCTTTCCACATTCTGAGCATTCAAAAGGCTTCTCCTCTGTGTGGGTTCTCTGATGCTTTTGAAAACTGTCATTCACATTAAATCTCTTTCCACATTCTGTGCATTCAAAAGATTTCACCCCTGTGTGGGTTCTCTGATGAGACTGAAGATGGCTACTCCAACTAAATCTCTTTCCGCACTCTTGGCTGTTAAAAGGTTTCTCTCGTGTGTGAATTTTTTGGTGAAGTTGAAGAAAGCTAGTGAATTCATTTCTCATCTCTGAATATTCAAAAGGTGTCTCTTTTTTGGGTATTCTTTGGTTTACAAAGAGCTGTGATCTATTTCTGAAATACTTTCCACACTGAATGGATTTCCTTGCCTTCATTATCCTTTGCTTTGAGAAATGTACATTCCGCTTTCTTCTATCACCCTTCTCAACCATACCACCGCCTTTCTTTCTTTTAGGTCTGCCTCGATCCCTGACATTTTCATTCAAGTCTTCATTTTTAACTCTGTCTGGCATTTGCTGATGAAGTTCCTCCCTCTCCTCATCCCTTCGATCATCCTCTGCTGGAATAGAAAGAGAGAAACCGTTAGCACTTGGGAAAGCTGGTAAGATCTAACAGCATCTATATGACTATAGGAGGAAAGGATGGGCGGCCCTTTGGCCTCATTTTGGTGATCTTAAGCACACGTCCACTTTTCCCTAGAAATATTTACTATTTAAGGATACCTCCCCCCACCTCCACAGTGCAAAGCCTCCAGATTTCAGACTCAAAGAAGGCCTCTCTCCCTCTTTTCCAATTCTAACATACGTAACTTCTAACATACGTAACTAACTTCTAACATACGTAACTAACCGTCTGCCGGCAACCGCAGTCTCAGGCCTAGTAAATCGGCCAGCAGAGGCAGACCCTAAAACAGGCAGAAAGAACAGAGACAAGCCAAACGGGCAACGAACAGTAGTGTGAGAGCCTTCAGTTGAAAGTTGACAGAAGAAACGGAGTATAGGTTGCCCAAGGTAGGACGATAGACGGGAGGGCAAGATGCCCTCCTGACCTCCTAGGAGAAGGACCCCTCACGGTAAGTGCCAAGGGTCGTTCTCCCTAGGAGGCGGAGGGCATCTTGGGTGCTCCCAGAGCAGTAAGTTCATTAGGGTGGGATCGCCCTACTCAGGTAGAACATGTTGTAGGATTCGTCTACCAAAGGCCGCGTCCGCCGACGCGTAAGAATTCAGTTTGTAGTGTCGCACGAAGGTGGAGATAGAGGACCACGTAGCCGCCTTGCACACCTCCTCGACTGAGGCGTTCCTATTGAAGGCTGCATTGGTGGCTGCACTTCTGGTGGAGTGTGCCGTGATCTCTGGTGGAATCTTGAGATGTAATGTCTTGTACGCCTCTGTTATGCACTGTTTGATGGCATAGCTATTGGCAGACTTGGACATCTTCAGGCCCATTCTGGGTGCCGTCACGTTGATGAACAAGGAGTCGGTCTTACGCAGAGGTTCTGTTCTGATCAGGTAGATCTTGATTGCCCTGCGTACGTCCAGGGTGTGCCATGTGTGCTCCTTCGGATGCTTGGGATCTGGACAAAAAGAAGGCAGGTTGATTTCTTGACTTTGGTGGAATTTAGATGATACCTTTGGCTGGAAGGTAGGGTCCGGGTAGAGGACCACTTTGTCCTTGTGGAATACGCATAGCTCCTTTCTTGCCGACAGGGCTCCGATTTCGGAAACCCTTCTGGCTGACGTTATTGCCACCAGGAAGATCATCTTCATGCGCATCATCTTTAGGGGTACAGACATGAGTGGCTCGAAGGGCGGACCTGTCAGGGCTGACAGCACCGGGTTCAATCTCCAAGTCGGGAAACGGTGCGATTGAGGTGGAGAACTCAAGGAGGCCCCTCTAAGGAACCGTCGGATGTGTGGGTGAGACGACAGGCTCATGCCCTCCACCTGTTGAAGTACTGAGGACAGTGCTGCAATCTGCCGCCTGAGGGTGGCTGGCCTCAGGCCTGATTGTAGACCATCCTGAAGAAATTGAAGAACCTTAGACACCGTAGGACGTAATGGGTCCACGTTCTTCCTCCAGCACCACCTGTGGAAGGCCTTCCAGGACATGTTATAGATCCGTGTGGTGGATTCTTTTCTAGACGCTAGAATGGTGCTAGCCACCTCGCTAGTATACCCTAGATCTAACAACGATCTCCTCTCAACCTCCACGCGGTCAATCCCAGCCATTCTGGATGAGGGTGCCACACAGGCCCCTGCAGCAGCATGTCCGGCCAGGTTGGTAGGTGGAGTGGTTCCTCCATGGCCATCTGTTGGATTGAAGAAAACCAGGGACGTCGAGGCCACCAGGGTGCAACCAAGATGACCTCGGCCCCCAGTGTCCTGATCTTTCTGAGTAGTCTCGGAATGACTGGAATTGGAGGGAAGGCATACAGAAGGTCTTGAGGCCACGAGAATGTTAGTGCGTCTGTGGCCTCCGCCTGACTGTGGAAGTACCTTGTGAAGAAACTGGGAAGTTGGTGGTTTTGATGAGATGTGAATAGGTCCAGTGCTGGAGATCCAAAATGCTCTATTATCTTCAGGAACAGAGACTTGTTGAGAGACCATTCTCCCGCCAGGATGTTTTCCCGGCTGAGCCAGTCTGCCTTGACATTGCATGTCCCTTTGATATGTTCCGCTCTTATCGACTTCAGGTGGCACTCCGCCCATCTGAACAGCTTCCCGGCCTCCCTGTGGAGGGAGCTGGACCTGGACCCCCCTTGATTGTTTATGTAGGCTTTCGCTGCTATGTTGTCCGTTCGTATCAGGACATGCTGTCCTGATACTTGGTCCTGGAAGTGAAGCAAGGCCAGTCGGATTGCCCGAAGCTCCAAGAGGTTGATTGGGAGGTTCGATTCCTTGGTCGTCCACCGACCCTGCGTGGGAGTCTCGTTGAGGGTTGCCCCCCAACCCAAGAGGCTGGCACCCGAAAACAGCTGCAACTCTCCCTCTGCGAAGAAGATCTTCCCCTGACGCAGGTTGCTGGCCTTGGTCCACCACATCAGGTTCTCCTTTACCCCCAAGGGCAATGTCAGTGATATGGAGCGTCTCTCCATGATTTGGAGCTGATAGGGACGTAGGAACATCTGCAATTGCCTGGTGTGATGGCGGCCCCACTGCAACGCTTCTAGGTTTGAAATTAGAAGGCCCATGAGTTTTGCTAGCATCTGGAGTGTCGATGACAGCTCTTGAATCACCTGTCGCACAAGTGTCACAGTCTTCAGGATCTTGGCTTCTGGGAGAAGGATGGATCTCAGGTTCGTATCAATTATCATGCCCAGGTGTTCCAGTCTCTGAGTCGGCTGCAGGTGGCTCTTGTCCGGATTGATTAATAAGCCGTGCTGCTGAAGGCAGTTGATGGTACTCTGGACGTCCTGCTCTGCATTCCTCCTTGACGAAGATCTTATCAACAGGTCGTCGAGATACGGGTGAACGTGTATACCTCTCTGCCTGAGGTGGGCGATCGGATTCACCAACACCTTGGTGAACACCCGTGGAGCCGTTGCAAGACCGAAGGGCAGAGCTCTGAACTGGTAGTGATGTCCATTCACGCAGAAACGTAGGAATTTGCGATGGGCAGGTAGAATCGGGATATGAAGATAGGCCTCTGTTAGATCCAGCGAAGCCATGTAGTCCCTGTGACTCAGGGCCTCTGTTATTGACTTGATGGACTCCATCCTGAAGTGGCGTAGCTTGATATTCCTGTTCAGAAACTTCAAGTCCAGGATTGCCCTCCAGTCCCCGTTCTTTTTGGGAACTGTGAAAAAGATAGAATAGACACCTAGATATTTCTGCTTCGTAGGGACTTGTTCTATTGCAGCGATATCCAAAAGATGGCGTATAGCCTTGAGGGTGACCTCCCTCCGCCCTGGGTTCGAGCGAAGGGGGGAGATGACGAAGCGATCTGGGGGGTGCGCCTGAACTCTATCGGGTAACCCCGAGATACAATTTCTAGAGTCCAAGAGTCCGCCTGCGACTCCGCCCAGGCCTGATGGAAGTGTAGCAGGCGGCCCCCTACTGGGATGTGCTCCCAGTCATGCCTTGTTGGGCTTGGGGCCCCTCTCAAACTTGTCCGATCTCTCGGGCTGGTTTCTCTGGAATCTTGGGTTGGAGAAGCCTTTACGGAAATTTTGCTTGGGTTGACCCCAGGCTGTTTTTCTAAATTCCTGTTTGGGCTTGGGGGCGCTGGAGGAGGTCCGAAAGGAATTAGGCCCAAACCCCCGCCTGTCTGGGCGTTTGAGGAACTTGGGCATGGCTTTCTTTTTGTCCCGTGTCTCCATGAGGATCTTCTCCAGGCCGTCTCCGAACAGCTTCTCTCCTTGGAAAGGGTAGCCCGAAACGATCGACTTTGAATGTATGTCAGCCGGCCAGGCCCTTAGCCATAGGCCCCTTCTTGCCACAGTGTTGGACGCCATCGCTCTGGCAGAGAAGGTAAGGGCATCCAGGGAAGCATCTGCTGAGAATTCAGCTGCCCGCAGGAGTCTGCTGGTGCCCTCCAGGATCCTCCTATCTGCGTCTGGTAGAAGCTGTGTCAGACGCCTTATCCACACTATAGCTGCTCTAGAGACTATGGAGTTAGTAGCAGCCTCGGCTCCTTTTCAGGGCCAGGTCAATTTCTCTGTCCCAGCTGTCCCAAATGGACCCCTGGCCGTCTTCTGCTAGCAACCCATGGGACTGTAAAGCTGCCACCGGTGCATCCACCAGGGGTACCTGAAGCATATCATTGGCAAAGGTGGGCAGCTCATACAACTTCTTAACAGAGTTGGGAACCTGTCTGTTGGCACTTGGTTTGGCCCACTCTGCTTTCAGCTGGCGCTCGAAAAATTCTGGGAAGGGGAAGACCTTGTCAGAAGAACGGTATCTTGGAAAAAACTCTGAGTTCCCCTTGGATTTATTTTTGGGATTGGTCAGGGAACTGGGAGCCTCCTGTTCCTCAGCGGCCACCTGGAGGTCCAGAGCAGCCAGTACCTTAGACAGGAGAGGCTGAAACTCCTCCGCCCTGAAGAAACGTGAGGAGGGTTCTGGCACAGACGCACCCTCTATCTCCTCATCTGAAATGAATTCGCCCTCCTCCCGTTCCCCCTCTTCTGACTCCTCCGACTGATCCCCATATTGAGATCTTTCACCTTCCAGTGGATCATTGGCTAGGTAACCCCTGGTGGCCCTAGAGTAGTGGTCTTGTACCCTGGGCCTCTTAGGGGATGGTGATCTGGAGGGGAGACATGGGCTAGAGGGCCTTCGTCTCCTACGGGTGGCTGCTTCCACTGCAGCACCCACGGTCTGCCTTATTGACTCTAAAAATTCAACAAATAAAGAGGGTCCCATAATGGGTACGTTACCCAAGCCCGCCTGGGGCTGGCTGGTCTGTGCAGCTTCCTGGAGCGATTGGGCTTCGTGGAGATCGAAGTCTCCCGCCTGGAGGGTGGTATCCGCCGGTCCCCGTCTCTGGAGGCTGCCCAGCTGCTGGTCGCCGTCCTTATGCGCCTTCCTGCGCTTCTCGAAATGGCCGTCGGGGCCAGGTCGGCATTCTGAGGAGGAAGCCTCCTCCGCTGCCGACAACGACCAGCGCCGCCTGCGCTCGTTTTCCGCTCCTCTTCTGCCCCTACAGGGCACGTTGCCGGCAGCCGTGGCAAGCCCCGCGGTCATGCCGGCTCCGGAAGGCGGCCTTTCGGCCCCGCGCAGAGCGCTGGGGGCCGAGTCGTCCATTAAGAAGGCGTCCCTCGCTCTGCGCGCCATCAGATGATCTTCGCGCTGCGGTTTTTAAAAAGTACAGCCCGGGCCGCCGGCACGCCGCTCCTCTTCGTTGTGGGGAAGAAGGCAGAGGGGAAAGGGAGGCTCAAAGTCTCAGAGGAGGGATCAGCGAAGCAAGGAGGTTAAGAAGGAACAGGTATAGGTAAGAAGAAACAAGGTGAGGAAGGATCTTACTTGGCTAGATAGAAAAAAGGCAAACAAAAAAGGATAGGAACCTATCCTAGCACATGCTCTCCCTGTCGAGGCAGGAAAAGAACTGAGGGGTGGTTCCCACAGCCACAGGAAGACGAAGAATTTTTTGAATCCTGCCTCCCTGATTGGACGGTGGGAAAACACCCAAGATGCCCTCCGCCTCCTAGGGAGAACCCAAGTTCCCCCAAGGCTTACAGGGATTACTAAGTGGCCTGATGCAAACCATGGGCATTCGTAATGTGAGTCTGCCTGCAGCTAACTTCATCGTGTTTTTCCAGGCCACATCCCAGAATGTGGTCATTGGTTAACCGTGAGAATCTGTGACCAGTTCTGCAAACAGGAGGGTGAGGGGTCTAGGAGGGTGCTGACATCCTCTGGAAAATTCCATCAAGGAGGAAACTTGATTGGGTCATTAGGACCACCTGACCCTAGAGAGGTGGAAACTATAATGCAGGTATGGATGAAAGGGAAGCCGGGCTAACTTTGTGCTCGTGCCAGGCTAGCACACCTTGATATTGTCTTGCGGCATCATGAGGAATATTTCTCTCTAGAGTAACTTAGGCTACAGTTGGAAGAGTTATGCTGCAACAAGACATGCCATCTAAGTACTTAATACCTTAGATAGAACAGTTACCTTTTCTTCTTTTACTGTTGCTGAACTGCAGAAACTGTGCTGTTTCGTGATGTCTTAATCCTTAATGTTAGATGTTAATGTAACATCTACCACCTGGAGGACTCGCTGCCAGCGTCCCGGCTAACTGGGCCATGGCAGATGACCCCATGGTGAAAGGGTGGAGCCAGTACTGCGCACACCTAAAAATTTCTCTGCCAGGCCTGAAGGGTATCCACATCCACAACCCACAACATATCAAGTCCTGCAGCGATGGGCAAGGGGCAAAACGGCAGGTGGAAGATGCCACTGGAAGCCGCAGTCCCGATTCTGCATGTAGGCGGTTCAGGGTATCGGTCGCCTGATGCGGACCCGGAGACGAAAGCATTTTTTGGCAGCACCCTGAACGACCAAGCAGCCTTATTTAGGGACAACACTGCTTGCTCCGTATGGAGAGGGCCCTAGAAAAGGTGGCCTAAATAAAGCTTGTCTTCTCCCCCCCAGTTGGCTAGCTGCGGTCAACGGGCATCCTTACTTGCGGTCGAAAAATAACAACAAAGAAAAGGCATGCACCTGCCTCACAAAGTGTGCAAAGACTAAAGCTTGCGTGTTGGAACATCAGAATCATGCTTGACACAGTAGACAGTGGTCGCCCTGAACGACGCTCTGCTCTAGTCGCCCACGAACTTCTCAGGTTGAATATCGACATAGCAGCTCTCAGTGAGAACAGTTTCCCTGAGGAAGGTAGTCTTCAAGAACATGGTTCTGGCTATACCCTCTACTGGTCGGGTAAGTCAAAGGCTGAGAGCCGCCTTTCTGGCGTTGGCGTCATGGTCAGGAATTCCATTGCCTCTAAACTCGAAAACCTGCCAACAGGTCACTCAGATCGCATCATGTCTATGCGCCTCCCACTTCAAAACAAGCAGCATGCAACACTCTTCAGTGTGTATGCTCCAACCCTTCAAGCAGATTCTGCAGAAAAGAACAAGTTCTATGCTGATCTATGCTACCTCATACGGAAGACCCCTACAGAGGACAAGGTGATCATCCTTGGCGACTTCAATGCCAGAGTAGGTAAAGACTCGGAAGCCTGGAAAGGAGTACTTGGCAAACACGGTATTGGCAACTGCAATGATAACGGGCGCCTCCTGCTAGAATTCTGCACGGAGCATCAGCTCACCATTACCAACACTATCTTCCAGCAGAAGAACAGCCTGAAGACAACCTGGATGCACCCACGGTCCAAGCACTGGCACCTTATCGACTACATTCTGGTGCGCCAGAGAGACCATCGAGATGTCTTACACACCCGAGTAATGCCCAGTGCAAAATGTCATACGGATCATCATCTTGTACGCTGCAATCTCCGTCTTCACTTTAAATCTACACCCAGGAGAGGCGGTATCCCCTGGAGGAAGTTTCAGGTTGGCAGCCATCAGTCAGCCGAAGTTAAAGTTGCCTTCCAGGCAAAACTCCAGACTAGAATTGAGGACCCCAGTTGCCTCACAGATCCTTCTCCAGAAGCACTCTGGGAACACCTAAAAACTACCATCCTGTTGACCTCTGAAGAAGTCCTCGGGTTCTCCACAAGGAAGAACAAGGACTGGTTTGACGAGAACAATCAAGAGATCCAAGAATTACTGGCGAAAAAGAGATCTGCCTACCAAGCACATCTTGCTCAGCCCTCCTGTCCAGGGAAAAAAGCAATCTTGCACGCTGTATGTAGCAACCTCCAGCGCAAGCTTCGAGACATTCAGAACGAGTGGTGGACCAAGCTTGCAGTGAGAACCCAGCTGTGTGCAGACACTGGTGAATTAAGAGGGTTCTACGAAGCCCTGAAGGCAGTATATGGCCCATCATATCAGGCTCAGAGTCCCTTGCGTAGTGCAGACGGCCAAGTGCTCCTCACAGACAAGGCATCCATACTGAAGCGGTGGTCGGAGTATTTTCAGGTTCTCTTCAGTGCCAATCGCGTAGTTCAAGATTCAGCAATCCACCTCACCCCACTTCAACCGGTGAAAGCAGAGTTGGATGAGATCCCCACCCTAGAAGAGACTGTTAAAGCCATCAAGCAACTGAAAAGTGGCAAGGCAGCGGGAGTTGATGGAATCCCACTAGAGATCTGGAAGCATGGGGGCACAGTACTACATAGCTCACTTCACAAAGTACTTGTCACCTGCTGGGAACAAGGCAAATTACCACAGGACTTTCACGATGCAATCATCATCACCCTATACAAGAACAAAGGGGAAAAGTCAGACTGCTCCAACTACCGGGGGATAACCCTGCTCTCCATCGCAGGCAAAATCCTTGCCAGAATACTCCTGAACAGACTGGTGCCCACCATTGCAGAAGAACTCCTCCCAGAGAGCCAGTGCGGCTTCAGAGCTAACAGGAGCACCACCGACATGGTATTTGTTCTCAGGCAGCTCCAAAAGAAATGCAGGGAACAGAACAAGGGTCTATATGTGACTTTTGTCGACCTTACCAAAGCTTTTGATACCATTAGCAGGAACGGCCTGTGGCAAATTTTGGAACGTTTAGGATGTCCCCCAAGGTTCCTCAGTATGGTCATCCAGCTACATGAAGACCAGCGAGGCCAAGTTAGACACTGCAACGATCTCTCAGAGCCCTTCCCAATAGGCACAGGTGTAAAGCAAGGCTGTGTTCTCGCGCCAACTCTCTTTATGATCTTCTTTAGCATGATGCTTCAACGAGCCGCAGTAGATTTAGATGACGACGATGGTGTCTACATCCGCTACGGCACCGATGGCAGCCTGTTCAACCTGAGGCGACTAAAGGCCCACTCCAAGACAATGGAAAAACTTATTCGAGAGTTACTGTTTGCTGATGATGCTGCACTTGTCTCCCACTCGGTATCAGCTCTGCAGCATATGATGTCCTGCTTTGCAGAGGCTGCCAAGCTATTCGGCCTAGAAGTTAGTCTAAAGGAGACAGAAGTTCTCCACCAGCCTGCACCCCAGGAAGATTATCACCCTCCTTGCATCACTGTGGGTGAATCACTTTTGAAGACAGTCCAGCAGTTCAGCTACCTGGGGTGCATCATCTCCTCAGACGCCAAGACTGACAAGGAGATTGACAATAGACTGGCAAATGCAATAGACTGCATTTGACCGACTGCATAAAAGGGTGTGGAGCAACAAGCATCTGAAAAAAGGCACAAAGATCAATGTTTACAAAGCGGTTGTGATGACAACCCTCATCTACGGCTCCGAATCGTGGGTTTTATACCGTCATCATCTGCGACTCCTTGAGCGCTTTCATCAGCGCTGCCTTCGCACCATCCTCAACATCCACTGGCGTGACTTTGTGACCAACACTGAAGTCCTCAAGCGGGCGGAGGTTACAAGCATCGAGGCACTGCTGTTGAAGACGCAGCTGCGCTGGGCAGGGCATATTTCTAGGATGGAAAACCACTGCCTTCCCAAGATTGCCCTGTATGGCGAACTCTCCACCGGCCATCGAAATAGAGGGGCACCAAAGAAGAGGTACAAGGACTCCTTGAAGAAATCCCTTGGCACCTGTCGCATCAACCATCACCAGTGGTGTGACCTAGCCTCAGATCGCAAAGCATGGAGGCACACCATCCACCAGGCTGTCTCTTCCTTTGAGAACGCACGCACAGCTGGTCTTGAGGACAAAAGGAGATTGAGGAAGAATCGCACTGCTACAGCACCAACCCCAAATCAGACTTTTCCCTGCAGCCGCTGTGGCCGGATCTGCCTGTCCCGCATTGGTCTTGTCAGCCCCCAGTGAGCCTGCAGCAGACGTGGACTACTGCACCTTTCTTAAATCTTCGTTTGCAAAGTCAAGCCGAGAGAGAGAATCCTTAATGAAACTTTGTATATTTTTAAAAGAGGTCTGATTCTCTTGTGGGCCCTCTCCTCAGGTACCCACTGAGCTGGACGTTGCTCAGGTACAAAGAGCAGTGACCCAGGGGGACCCGGGCTTCGGTTCGTGACAGGATCATTTCTGGATCACAGGCAGAGCAGATGTTTGTAATCCCATCCAGGCGGAAGGTGTGTTGGAAAGGTTGCCAACAGAGGAATGAGGATCTGGCCCCTTCCCTAGTGTATCCGAGAGACTGTCTTACACCACGACACCTTCTCTGGCCCAGGGGATGGCCTCAGTTACCCTCGTGCAAGTACACACAATTGAGCAACAGAAAAAGCTGCTTTATACTGAATCAGACCCTTGGTACGCTGAAGACAGTCTTCTCAGTCCAGCAGCAGTTTTCTAGGGTCTCATGCAAATATTCTCAATCACTCCCTACCTGATCCTTTTCCCTGGAGATTCTGGGGGTTGAGCCGGGGACCTTCCACGGGAGGTGGGGAGCTCTCCTTCTCTGTAGGTTTTCAAAAAGAGGAGAGGACTCGCAATAATGGCTTTACATAAAGTGCAGGAAGATACCAGCTAGATATTAGCAAAAGCTTTTTACAGTAAGAGTGGTTCTACTGTGGAATCAGCTACCCGGGGAAGTGGCGAGTTCCCCTCTCTAGCAGGGGCTGAAGAAAGACTCGTCAGGGATGCGAAGTCGAAGTCTGCATTGAGCAGGGATTTGGATTAGATGGGTTTACATGAAGGGCAGGAAGCTACCAGCTGAATATTAGGAAAAACCTTTTATAGTGAGAGTTGTCCTAATGTGAAATCAGCTACCCAGGGAAGAGGGGAGTTCTCCTTCCCTGGCGGTCTGTAAGCAGCAGCTGGACAAACGCTCGTCAGGGATGCTGTAAGCTGATCCTGCATTGAGCAGGGGTCGGACTAGATGGCCTCTGTAGCCCCTTCCAACTCTGGAATCCTAGGATTCTAACAAAGGCTAGATGGCCATCTGATCATAGAACCATAGAGTTGGAAGGGACCTCTAGGGTCATCTAGTCCAACCCCCTGCACAATGCAGGAAACTCACGAACACCTCCTCCTAAATTCACAGGATCTTCATTGCTGTCGGATGGCTATTGAGCCTCTGTTGAAAAACCTCCAAGGAAGGAGAGTCCACCACCTCCTGAGGAAGCCTGTTCCACTGAGGAACCGCTCTCATTGTCAGGCGGTTCTTCCTAATGATGAGCCGGAAACTCTTTTGATTTAATTTCAACCCATTGGTTCTCGTCCTACCTTCTGGGGCCGCAGAAAACAATTCCACACCATCCTCTAGATGACAGCCCTTCAAGTACTTGAAGATGGTGATCCTATCATCTCTCAGCCGCCTCCTCTCCAGGCTAAACATGCTCAGCTCCTTCAGCCTTTCCTCATAGGACTTGGTCTCCAGACCCCTCACCATCTTCATCGCCCTCCTCTGGACCCGTTCCAGCTTGTCTATATCCTTCTTAAAATGTGGTATCCAAAACTGAACACAATACTCCAGGTGAGGTCTTCCCAGAGCAGAGTAAAGCGATACCGTCACATCACGTGATCTGGACACTATACTTCTGTTGATACAGCCCAAAATTGCCTTTGCCTTTTTAGCCACCACATCACACTGTTGACTCATGTTCAGCGTACAATCCACTAAGACCCTGAGATCCTTTTCACACATACTACTGCTAAGACAAGTCTCCCCCATCCTATAACTATGCATGGGGTTTTTTTGCTAGTGCTGATTCTCTGAACTTAGGCAGATCATGAGAGGAGGGAAAGGAAGTGCTGCATTAGTACTAACTTCTCATAGCGCTTTCTTACATGCCCAGGGAAATGTGCCTGCCGCTTTGGAGTCAGGAAACAAATTCCTCTAAGTCAGTTTAATCAAGGTTCCTGGTGGGTTTTTTTGCCATCTTCTGATTATGCTGTAATGGCAATATGACTGAAATGTTATTATGGCTTCCCGCCGGAACAATTCTAACACTTCAACAAGGGACACCAAAAGGAATATACACATTACAAATATTAAATAGATAAGAAATCGGCTTTCAAAAGATTTACAGATTTACAAATTAAGCTGTACTTTTCAAATGCAACAACATGCCACCCAAAATTTAGCCACAGTCGTAATAATGAAATGATTTCCATCAGATAACAGTTTATTGCAACAATCCAAGTCTGTCTGCTCAGGCATCTCTTTTATATGAGGCTGAATTAACCTGACTTGAACCTCATTATACCATTTACATCCAGGGCCTGTTTTGTAGAAAAAGCCCAGCAGGAACTCAGTTGCATATTTGGCCACAACCCTGACATCACCATTGTTTTGCACAAGGCTTTTTTGGAGGAAAATCCCAGCAGTAATTCCTTTGCATATTAGGACACACCCCTGACTCCAGGGCAGCTGGAACTGCATTCCTGTGCGTTCCTGCTAAAAAAAAAACCCTGCTTACATCGAAGCATCAGATGCTCAATAATTTCTGTCTCCCCAGACTCACATTTGCAAAGTCGCTGTGCAAAAGGAACTCTTCTGAATCTGCCCTCAAGCACCGCAGAGGGGAGAGCCTCACATCCCGCCAGGGTGAAGGCTTTTCTGTGTTTATTTTCATCAAGGTGTGTGAGATAAGCCATTGGGACCGAACACTATCTAATTTGACTGGGCACTCTGCATTTGGGATATCTCTGAAGATCTGCTTGTCTCTATATCCTCTGCTTAAGGCCTACCTTGGCTTGATCCCAGTTCATGGCTACAATCAATGGTGGGGGAATCCAAGTAATTGTAATTTGGTCTGCACCGATTTCAACCATTCAGTTTGAAAAGTATCTGATAATAACAAAAAGGCTAACCTCTCAGGCTGAAAGTGCATTTTAAGCCATCTTCAAAGTGCCAGTTTCTAGTTGTGTCAGTATATTCGGGACACATCTGGGGACCTGAAGGATCACTCTAAGGAATTTGGTCTGAACCCTCTCAAGAGGGGCAGAGCTGGAAGAGGAGGGGCCAATCAGAGCGCCACAGAGCATTTCTGCAACTGCCTTCACTTGGAATAGCTTTTGGGCGGCTGGAACATCAAGAGCCCCTTTTGCATGATAGAATTTTAGGATGCTATTGGCAGTTCTTTCACTTTGCATTGCTACATGCTGCATATGGGCATTCCTGAGGGTCAGTTCCAGTTCTATGATTCTGTGAACACCTGAAGTTTCCTTATCCTGAATCAGACCCTTCATCCCTTGGAGTCAGTATCATCTGCTCAGTCCAGCATCGGCCCTTCAGGGTCTCAGGCAGAGGTCTTTCCCTTCACCTCCTACCTGATCCTTTTCTCTGGAGATGCTGCTGGTTGAACTGGAGATCTTTTCATTCCACACAGATCCTCTGCCAGGGAGCTACAGCCCCTCCTCTAGTGGTAGGACATGCCTCAGAATGATGCAGTGCTATTCAGTATTTGGATTCATTCCTCATCACAACGGAACGGCACCCATGAAAGATCCTTACCCAGAGAGGCCACATTCCCACAGTTCTCCAGCATGACTTCCCTGTACAGAGCTCTTTGTCCCGGATCCAGCAGGGCCCACTCTGCCTCTGTGAAAGAAATGGACACCTCCTCCAAGGAAAAGGGACCCTAGAAGAAAAAGAAGGTTCCCTCCTCTTCAGAGATCACACCAAGCAGAGGTTGCACACTGGAAGGGAGTTGTCTGGGGAGATATGGAAAGGAAGGCTTGGGATGGGTAAATGGAATAGTATTCAAGGGGTGTCTCACACAGACCCCTTGTAGAAACAGAAGGAGCAAAAACTCCTCTGAGAAAATAGGAGGGACTTTGGCTGTCCACCCCCTGCCCCCCCACTCATCTCTCCTACCTGGACTGCAGGTGTAGCAGCCGTTTCCATCCCTCTGAAAAGACGAAGGCTCAACAGCAACTCTTCACTGCCTTTTCCTGAGACAAGGGATGAACATAAGAGAAGTCATGTTGGATCAGGCCAATGGCCCATTCAGTCCAACACTCTGTATCACACAGTTGCCAAAATACACACACACACACAGTGGCTAACAGCCACTGATGGACCTCTGCTCCATACTTTTATCCAATCCTCTCTTGAAGCTAGTTATGCTTGTAGCCGCCACCACCTCCTGTGGCAGTGAATTCCCCATATTAATCACCCTTTGGGTGAAGAAGTACTTCCTTTTATCCGTTTTAACCTGACTGCTCAGCAATTTCATTGAATGCCCACAAATTGTGAGAAAGGGAGAAAAGTACTTATTTCTCTACTTTCTCCATCCCATGCATAATCTTGTAAACCTCTATCATGTCACCCCGCAGTTGACATTTCTCCAAGCTAAAGAGCCCCAAGCGATTTTTCTTTTAATTAATGGGAAATATTGACCTCCAGGAATTTGTGTAATCTTTTAGAGACATCACAGTTTGTGGACTTTGAGTGCCACCAATTAACTCTTTGTTGCCTGTAGAAATGCCTCATTTTCTCCTGAGGTGAACTCTCTACCCATCACATTCACGGACTGCCCCAACTGCACTCAGGGACAAGGAATCCTTACCACAGGAGAGGGCATCTTGGGCACGCTCCACTGCCGGCACCCTCTGCCCCTGCTCCAAGGAAGCTCCTTCTGCCTCAGGGATTGCAGCTTCCATCTCCAAAGGTGGTCCCCGCATCTGAAACAGTGGGAAGGGAGACGGGTAAGAGATGGAATGGAAAATAGACCAAGGAAGGGATCCTGCCCCACTCTTAGATTCTGCACCCTTCTCTCAGCAGATCTGGTGAGTTATCTGCAGGGTTCAGAAATTCTCTAGCAGAAGAGGCTCTGGGCAATTATCTGGCAAAGAAACTTTAATATGAGGCCAGATATTGTTGCTTGAATTAGACATACCTGGAGAGAATCCCCTCACCTGTTCTGCCTGCCTCTTCTCCTCTGCCTGGCTCAGGAGGAAACCTTCGGCCAGGGCCACCGCCTGGGAACTGGTCTCCGGCCCACATCCTCTGACCCAGCCCTGCATTTCCTGGGGCAGGAGAGTCAGGAACTGCTCCAGGATCACCAGGTCCAGGATCTGCCTCTTGGTGTGCCTCTCCGGCTTCAGCCACTGGCTGCAAAGTCCATGGAGCTGGCTGCAAACCTCTCGGGGCCCATCGGCCTCACGGTAGCAGAGCTGCCGGAAGTGTCGAGAATGTACACTGCAGGTCAAGAACTCTGGCACAGCCCTTTCCCAGAATTCCACACCACTCCCAGCAGGCATGGGATGGAGGCCTTTGCTTGCTCTCTTCTCAGTTCCAGGTCCTTCTGGGTCCTGCTCTTCCATCTCCTGCCCCTTCTCTTGGGCCGCCTCTGTCTTTGAAAAGTTGCCTTTATTCAGTTGGCTCTGGAGAGAGGTTTCTCCCTGAGGGGATGGAGAGAGAGAGACAGGAGTGTGTCAAAAGGAATATATGTATGCACACACACACAGACATGGAGACACATATATGCATTTATAAATACAAACTCCACTCACAAAAGAAGCAGGGAATATGCCACAAGTCCTTCATTCAGAGAATTATCGCAGTTTTCTCCTGGCCCTATATTCTAGCTCACTCTGAAAGAAGGACCATTTCCCAGAGTCCAGAGTGTCTGGAATAAAAGCTACAGCAAGAGCTTGAACACCTTTGCATGCCTATTAATTATCTCAGTGGTGTCCTGCGTTAGATGGCACTTGGGGGAGGGTCAGCCAAAATACTTGCCATGCAACCTGCCAATCAGCATGAATGATGTAACACACTGGATCCTATCTGGGATTCCTTTCTGGGCCTCCTGACCTTCCAAAAGGCAGGCTTCATAGTCTTGTTGGCATCTCCCGTAACAAAATCTGAACCCTCCCCTCCTGGGACTGTGCTCTGGCGTTTCTCCCTGTTGTGCTGCCTGGGGGTCTGTGCCTCTCTCGCCTGCAAAGAGATCCCCTTCCTTCCCCCCTAACCCCAGTGCAGGAAGGAGAATCTGGCATCTTGTTACAGCTGCCTCTGCCAAGTGAGCCGTGGAGTGATGGGGCAGGGCTGATGCGTTTGGAGCAGGCGTGTTCTCTCCCTGTGTGCCCACTTTGCAAAACATTGATGCAGGAGGGGACTCAAAACCACACCCGGGGAACTCCCTGATGTATGTACATGCCATGATCCTCACAGTGATGGATTTTTCTGCGGTATTTGTTTCTCCTGGTCCTGTATCTATTGGGGGTGTGGCCACATCAGCAAGCTCCACCCCTCTCTGCCTGTCAGGGGAGTCGCCTAATGTGATTGGTGGCATTCCCATGAGCACTGGTGGGGTTGCTAGGCGCTCTCCACCTTGGCAACAGAGGTGTTTAAAGTGTTCCTCTCCTCTGCTGGTGGCAGCCCCAGACCACACTGGGCCCACATCAGGGGCTTAGGAGGGGGCCGCAGCTGATTCCAGAGCAGGCCAGACGTCCCCTTCCCTTTTTCATGCCCAGCTTTTGCCCTTGGTTTTACAGAATAAAAATGACCAGCAAGAGAATGTCAGTTTCATATATCTAAATTTACTTACATTGAAAGGCACTGATTATCCCTGCTCCCCCACACACTCTGCTTACACAGCACAGCAAAACTGGTGCCTCCCAGTTACCAACCTCCAGGCGGCTGAAGCCAAAATAATCAATCAACCACCCTGAATAAACAGCCAACAAAGTTTACTACAGTTCCAAAGGAATCCCTGAGAAATTGATCCAGGCCGTCCTCACAAGGCTCCCCCTTTGCACTGAAATCGACCTAGGAGATTGAGCAGTCTTTCTGCACTTGATTCAAGAAACGCAGGATCAGCCCAAGCACTTTCTGCCTGCTCTTGGGAGAGGCTGAGAAGACGCTTCCACTTTTAGGAGATATTTAGGGCCCTACATAGCGTGAACTGTGCAAAGGATCTGCGCATGAAAGAGATGCGGACTGATCTACTGATTATTGAACGTAAGAAATAATATTTGGATCTGCAGTAAAATTTGCTAGTTAGGCGTTCGCAGTAGTTGATTATCGTGGCTTCCGTGAATCTCTCAGTTTGTACCCTCCAGGTGGGGCTTGAAATTCTCCCAGAATTAGAACCCACCTCCAGCAGACAGAGATCAGTTCCCCGGGAGAACCCGGCCCACTTGGGACAGCCACGGCTTGCAATGATCCCCGCCTTCTTCCCTCCCTAAATCTAAATACTTATTCCCACCCCCACTTACTTCCAAGTAAACTTTTCCGGGATCCGGCTGCTGCAAAACGTTTCCCCCCTGCGGCAGCTTCTTTGCAGGCTTCCCCCTTCCTCCTGCAACCTCCTCCCCCAGGAAAAGCCCCTTCCTCTCCTGCCCCCCCCCCGCTGGCTGGGCCCCTCTAGCAAGCAGCTCGGCGGTCTTAACCCTTCCAGTGCTGCAGAGGAGCTTCAAGAGGGCTGCCCTCAGCCACGCCTTGTGCTGCTCAATGGGGCTGCTCGGGAGAAACTTTGCAGCAGGGGGCTGCGCTCCTCCCGGGCCAGGAGTATCCGGTGCTGTTGTGGCAGCTCAGGAAAAGAAGGCTGCAGCTGGTCCCCCCCCTTAATCCCCCCCTCCTAGAAGAAGGAGCGTCAAACTCTAGGGGAGGGCGAAGGGGGGGGGGGCTAGTGCTGATGAGATGAGGGTCTTCCTTCAAGAGACCACTGAGCATTTCTGTTGCTCCCCTGGAGAGAAAACCTGGTGGGGCCTCCTGGCCCTTCTTTGCACGTCCAGGGAGATGCTGAGAGCCACTTTGGGGTCAGGCAGGCAGCGGTGCACAGCTGTTGAGGGGCAGGGGGCTGAAGGGGAAGGACCCCCGCCCTGGACTATCCCTGCCCAGGGACCCCAGGCTGGAGGAAGGGGGGTTCTGCTCCCGCAGGGTCTCTGCTAGGCTGGCCAACCTCCTGGCGGGGCCTGGAGATCTCTCCAGATGACAATTTGTCCCCAGGCTACAGAGGTCAGTTCCCTTGCAGAAAATGGCTGTTTTAGAGGAGGGGGAGGGGTCTCTAGGGCATTATACCTCCCCTCCTCCAAAATTCCCAACTCAGAGTTAGCCTTTCCCACTCCACTTATCTTCCAGGAGCTCCACCGGCCCTTCCCCCTTCTCTCCACCACCCACCCACCCTGCAAGGTAGACCAGTCCCAGAGGGAAGGCTGGGCCGAAGGAGAGTCAGGTTCGAACTCAGACCTTCCTCCAGGCTGTGGGCAAACCTGAATTCTTCACCTCCGCCTCTTCTCAGGGCTTCTGAAGACCGCCTCACTCTGTGAGGGTTGCCAACTGCAGGTGATGGAGATTGGCTTTGATTCCACAAAGACCCCCCACACACACACACACTCTGCAGTCACCCTTTCCCATGGGGGGGGGGGGTTGGTCTCTGTGGTCTCTGGAGAGGATCTGGGTAAAAGTCGGATCTAAACGGACCTTCATGAATTCGCATGATTTTTGCATTGAATCAAAATAAAATCACCATCCTACAGTAGAACGTGTCTTCGACTATAGGTACCACCTCAAAAATCACACCTCCACAGATTGGTGGTGCCACAGCACTGCAAAAACACGATTCCAACGCACAGATCCTCATGAATTCACATGGTTTTTACACTGAAATGAAATCAGCGCACCATAATGCTGTAGACCATGTCTTAGACTGTAGGCAGCACCACAAAGATCATGCCTCCATGGATTTGTGGCACCACAATAGTGGACAAACATGTTTCTAAAGCACAGATCCTCATGATTTCTGACCCCAAGCTAACCATCCAATCACATACTGTGTCCATAGGGAGAGCGTGAACCCCACAAATCACAGCTCTACAGCTTCGTGGAGACACCGTTTCACAAAAACATGCTTTTGAAGCAGGGATCCCCATGGACCTTCAAGATTTCTGCATTGAGTCACCCCCAAGCTCATCATCAAATCAGATATCATGTCTCTGGGCAGAGCTTGCATCCCAGAAATCGTGGATTCAAGGCCCTGTGGAAACACCATGCAAGAAAACCATGACTCCAAAGCAGGTATCCTCATGGAGCTTCATGGTTTTTGCTTTGGATCCCCTCAAGCTCACCATGAAGAAAGATCATCTGTCATGTCCATGGGCAGGGCTTGCACCCTGGAAATCACAGTTCCACACCTTTGTGGCATCACCAAGCAGCAAAAACATGGCTCCAGACCACCGATCTGAAAGGATCTTTTGGTTCTTGTTTTGAATCACCCTAAGCTCCCCCTTCAATACCATGTTTTTTCATTATGGTGTTGCCACAAAGCCATGGATCCACAATTTCTGTGCTGTAAGCTCTGTCCAAGGACATGATATATGATTTGATGAGGAGTTTGGGGAAATCCAAAGCACAACTCATAAGGATCCATGAGGATCCGTGCTTTGGAATCACATTTTTCTTGCATGGTGTTGCCACAAAGTCGTGGACCCATGATTGCTGGGGTGCAAATTCTTCCCATGGGCATGATTAGTGAGTTGATGGTGATATTGTTGTGACCCCAAGCAGAAACCCTGAGGATCCGTCCCTCAAACCCATGTTTTTTGAAGCATGATGTTGCCACAAAGCTGTTGACAACTGACTTTTGTGGCCATGCACATCATATGGGATTTGATGGAGAATTCAGGGTGATCCAAGGCAAAAACCCTGAGGATCCATGAGGCTATGTGCTTCCAAACTATGACTTTGTGCTCATGTGGCACCACAACTCCAGGGATGCATGATTTTTGTGGTGCTTCCTACAGGCCAAGAGATGGCCTACAGTGTGATGGTGCTTTGATTTCATTTCGGCAACAAACAAACAAAACAAAAACATATGAATGTATGAGGCTCCGTGCTTCGGAATCATGTTTCTGTTGCATGGTGTTGCCATGAAGCTGTGGATGTATGATTTCTGTGGCGTCACCTGTGGCCATGTTTATAATGTGTGATTTGATGCTGAATTTGGGGTGATCTGATGCAAAAACTATGAGGATCCATGAGAATTTGTGGTTTTCAACCATATCTTTGCAGCATGGTGTTGCCACGAAGCCATGGATGCCTGATTTTTGTGGTGCAAGCAGTGTCCCTGGACATGATATGTGATTGACGGTGATGTTGAGGGGACCCCAAGCAAAAACCCTGAGGATCCATGTGGATCTGTGCCTTGGATTCATGTTTTTGAAGAAGACGACCATAGATTTATGCCCTGCCCTTCTCTCTGAATCAAGAGTCTCAGAAGAGCTCACAATCTCCTTTAACTTCTTTCCCCACAACAGACACCCTGTGAGGTGGGTGGGGCTGAGAGAGCTCTCCCAGAAGCTGCTCTTTCAAGGACAGCTCTGTGAGAGCTATGGCTGACCCAAGGCCATTCCAGCAGCTGCAAGTGAACGAGTGGGAAATCAAATATAAGAGTCTGCACACTTAACCGCTACACCAAATGGGCTGTGTAGTGGTGCCACAAATACATGGCTGCATGATTTTTGCAGTGTTGCTGATAGGCAAAATCCTTGCCAGAATACTCCTGAACAGACTGGTGCCCACCACTGCAGAAGAACTCCTCCCAGAAAGCCAGTGCGGCTTCAGAGCTAACAGGAGCACCACCGACATGGTATTTGTTCTCAGGCAGCTCCAAGAGAAATGCAGAGAACAGAACAAGGGTCTATATGTGACTTTTGTCGACCTTACCAAAGCTTTTGATACCGTTAGCAGGAAAGGCCTGTGGCAAATCTTGGAACGTTTAGGATGTCCCCCAAGGTTCCTCAGTATGGTCATCCAGCTACATGAAGACCAGCGAGGCCAAGTTAGACACTGCAACGATCTCTCAGAGCCCTTCCCAATAGGCACAGGTGTAAAGCAAGGCTGCGTTCTCGCGCCAACTCTCTTTATGATCTTCTTTAGCATGATGCTTCAAAGAGCCGCGGTAGATCTAGATGATGACGATGATGTCTACATCTGCTATCGCACCGATGGCAGCCTGTTCAACCTGAGGCAACTAAAGGCCCACTCCAAGACAATGGAAAAACTCATCCGAGAGCTACTGTTTGCTGATGATGCTACACTGGTCTCCCACTCGGTATCAGCTCTGCAGCATATGACGTCCTGCTTTGCAGAGGCTGCCAAGCTATTCGCCCTAGAAGTTAGTCTGAAGAAGACAGAAGTTCTCCACCAGCCTGCACCCCAGGAAGATTATCACCCTCCCTGCATCACTGTGGGTAAATCAGTTCTGAAGACAGTCCAGCAGTTCAGCTACCTGGGGTGCATCATCTCCTCAGATGCCAAGATCGACAAGGAGATTGACAACAGGCTGGCAAAGGCAAACCGTGCATTTGGCCGACTGCACAAAAGAGTGTGGAGCAACAAGCATCTGAAAAAAGGCACAAAGATCAATGTTTACAAAGCAGTTGTGATGACAACCCTCATCTACGGCTCCGAATCGTGGGTTTTATACCGTCATCACCTGCGACTCCTTGAGCGCTTTCATCAGCGCTGCCTTCGCACCATCCTCAACATCCACTGGAGTGACTTTGTGACCAACACTGAAGTCCTCAAGAGGGCGGAGGTTACAAGCATCGAGGCATTGCTGTTGAAGACGCAGCTGCACTGGGCAGGGCATATTTCTAGGATGGAAAACCACCGCCTTCCCAAGATTGCTCTGTATGGCGAACTTTCCACAGGCCATCGAAATAGAGGGGCACCAAAGAAGAAGGACTCCTTGAAGAAATCCCTTGGCACCTGTCGCATCAACCATCACCAGTGGTCTGACCTAGCCTCAGATCGCAAAGCATGGAGGCACACCATCCACCAGGCTGTCTCTTCCTTTGAGAACGCACGCATAGCTGGTCTTGAGGACAAAAGGATATTGAGGAAGAATCGCACTGCTACAGCACCAACCCCAAATCAGACTTTTCCCTGCAGCCACTGTGGCCGGATCTGCCTGTCCCGCATTGGTCTTGTCAGGCACCAGCGAGCCTGCAGAAGACGTGGACTACTGCACCCTTCTTAAATCTTCGTTCGCGAAGTCAAGCCGAGAGAGAGAGAGAGAGAGAGATGTTCTTATGGGGACTGTTATTCCCAGAGAAGTATATTTGAAAAAAACAGAACTTTGACAATGTCACTGCGTTTAGCATACATCTATTCAAGTGGAGATCTTAGTAACACATTTTGCACAAAAAGCTGAGTCCACGCATAGCAAACTTCAGAAGAGCGGATGCCATGCTATGGCTTTCATCAGTATGAAGCAGAATCCTTGTCTGGGCCGGCCCTAGAAGCGCTACGCCCTAGGCAAATGCTTAATGCCTCATGGAAGGGCCGACCCTGATCCATGTTCCTTCTAGATAGTTTCTGATGTACGTGAAAAATCCATTCATATGATATTCGGTTACTCGGTCTTTCACCAATTGCGGCCCCCAATCGGGCAATGGACCTAGTGTCTTCCATGGCGACACTGGGACTCTCTGCCTGTCCCGCATTGGTCTTGTCAGCCACCAGAGAGTCTGCAGCAGACGTGGACTACTGCACCTTTCTTAAATCTTCGTTCACGAAGCCAAGCCGAGAGAGTGATAGTTTAACACAAGGGTGTCAAACATGCAGCCCAGGGGCCAAATCCGGCCCCCAGAGGACTCCTATTAGGCCCCCCAGCAGATGGCTGCCATCTGTTTCCTTCTCCTCTTTTAATTCCTTCTGCATGCTTTGCAAGGCTTGCTCAATTGCACAGGAGCTGGAGAGCAAATCCTCTATTTTCACCATTGGCTGAGGCTCCTTCCTTGGGGGGGGGGGGGAGAGCTTGCTTTGCCAGGCTCTCTCAATCGCACAGCAGAGCTACTGAGTCAAGCCTCTCTTCCTTCTATGAGGTTGTTTTTATGATGCAATCCACCCTGAGCCTGTTCTATGGGAAGTGCGGGCTGAAACTCAAACAAAGAAATAAATATACCCGTCCCATAGATGCATTTGCGGGAGGGGGGGGGGGAGGAAGAGCAACGGCATTGGCTGCACTCTCTGACATGGGATTGCTGGTGGGGGAGACCTTCTGTAGAAAGAGGAGGGGGTTCGTTCCTTGGGAGGAGGAGACCATAGAAGCCTGGAGCATCCTGGAGGGAAAATGGGATCCTGGAGGGAAAATGGGGGGTCTTGTGGGAAGGATATTGTGACTATTGTGTACTTTGACCTAAGGACAGGCTTATTCAACCCCCCCCCCCCCCCGCTTTTTGTATTTTTACATTCTTATGTGTCTGCCTGCGTGTTTGTGTCCTTTGCAAGAATTGCGCATTTCAGTTTCACAGGTGGAAAAATAATCTGTTTCGTTGTTTCATAGGCACAAATCAAGAGCCTTTTTACTATTCTGTTGTTGTTCGGAACTGCCACTTTAACTGCTTAGGTCAAAGGTGGCCAAACTTGCTTAAGATAAGAGCCAAATAGGTTATATGTCAGAAGTTTGAGAGGCGCAGGACATGAACAAACATTATACACGTCTTAAAAAAACAAAACCTGGGAATAACAGTCCTCGTAAAACCATCATAGGGAAAGATTAGGGAATTATTTTTTGGCACTAGTGGAAGAAGAAAACACACAGATGTTGGTGGAATTCCTCGTGGGGGGAAGAGCCAACATGGGGGCCCCTCGCACTCACAGAGGGCGTGGTTCTTTTCCTCCTTGTAGGTCTTTACCAAGGGTCTGCGCTGGAATCCTTGAAATAAAAACTTATCTAACAATATGAAATTAACTACCCAAGTACACTCTAAGCGTGAAAACAAAAACTTCCTTTATTTAACAATAATGATAACGAATCACCTTCTAAGCTCTGGGACGGCAGCCAATGGGGCACAGTTCTCAGGAGACATAAAAGCATAACAGTTACAACAATTAAATCCCCCATTTGTAAGTATTCATAACAATAGCTAAAGCCCACGTTTCTTCCCCACCCCCCACTAGAGCTCTCGGATCTCTCAGCGATCACCTGAGACAAAAGCTGCGTCTTTAGGACACGGCTAGAGAGACCCCGAGTCTTCGGCTTACAACCAATTTATACTCTTGAGATCAATGGCAACAACATTTTTGCATTGTCATAATTTACACCTTTGATGACTTCAGACAGATATAATCCTGTGCATAGAGCAGGGGTGGGGGACCTTTTTTCTGCCAAGGGCCATATAGATATTTATAACATCATTCGCGGGCCATAAAAAATTATCACCTTAAAAAATAGTGCTCCGCCGAGGGAGAATGATTCAGACCAGCAAAATTAATGCAAATAATTGTTTTTCTATTTGAAGTCATGTGGGGAGAGCCTAATCTGGCGCACACACACACACACACACACATGGCCCGCCGCCCTAGGGAAATACATAGGTCCAGGGCTTTTTTGTAGAAAAAGCCCAGCAGGAACTCAGTAGCATATTAGACCACATCCCCCTAATATTAGCATATTAGGTCACACCTTCATTAGCATATTAAGCCACACCATCTGGGATAATCAAGTGCAAACTGAACAGTGACAATAACTTTTCCAGGCCCCTGCAGCAATTCTGGCCGGCCGGCCAGGCCCCAGGGAGGCTGCCGCACAGTACATCTGGGCCGTGATCCCTGCTTGGCCCTGGGGAAGCTGCTGCACAGTGCAGCTGGGCCCCATGATCCTCGCCAGCCGGCCAGGCCCCAGAGAGGCTGCCACATGGCTCAGTTCGGACCAGAAATCCCGAGGGCCACACCGAGTGAATTCGAGGGACGGAGGTTCCCCTGTTGTTATTTATGTAGTTATAAGCTAGTCCCGCCACCACTGGTTCTCATAGGTGAGTCAATATAGTAAGCAACAGTATAACGACACTTTGTGTCCTTAACTATATGCAGGTTTATTTGCAATATATGCATTCATCCCGCAAAGTGCTCTGCCAAACAACCATATAGAGTAGAAGGAAAATACTGTACCGCACAGCATTGCTTGTGTACAATACACAGTCTTCGTACCAATGAGCTGTAAGTGCTGAGTCATTTTGCACTCATTACGCAGTCTCTGCACTCATCACCATATCCTGCTTAGAAGCAGTTCTTGCTTGGCTGAGCCTTGCTGGAACGCTGGTGTCGTCTCTTTTGACACTGACTGTGAGATCAGCATGCTTCCATGCTAGTCACTGCCTCTTGCCTTACTGAGCATTTTTATATGCTGACATCCCCACCCCTGGCGTAGAGGATGTGCTTAGAAGAATGCTTAGTTTTAGCAGTATAGAGTGTAATGAAACAATTTATGCTGGCCACCATTTCTTTGCTTACTGTTCCAGCTTGCTTGGCTCTGAGAACCTGTCCTTCCTATAATCTGTTCAGACACTCAAGAGAAGGATGCTCCCTTCCTTTCTCTATTAGGCACTTTGGAGCAGTGAGGTGGATGATATGCTGGATCGTATGCTGAACATGAGCCAACAGTGTGATGCGGCGGCTAAAAAGGCAAATGCAATTTTGGGCTGTATCAGCAGAAGTATCATGTCCAGATCACGTGACGTGATGGTATCGCTTTACTCTGCTCTGGTAAGACCTCACCTGGAGTATTGTGTTCAGTTTTGGGCACCACGTTTTAAGACGGATATAGACAAGCTAGAGCGGATCCAGAGGAGGGCGACGAAGATGGTGAGGGGTCTGGAGACCAAGTCCTATGAAGAAATGTTGAAGGATCTGGGTATGTTTAGCCTGGAGGGGAGGTGGCTGAGAGGTGATATGATCACCATCTTCAAGTACTTGAAGGGCTGTCATATAGAGGATGGTGTGGAATTGTTTTCTGTGGCCCGAGAAGGTAGGACAAGAACCAATGGGTTGAAATTAAATTAAAAGAGTTTCCAGCTCAACATTAGGAAGAATTTCCTGACCGTTAAGAGCGGTTCCTCAGTGGAACAAACTTTCTCAGGAGGTGGTGGGCTCTCCTTCCTTGGAGGTTTTTAAACAGAGGCTAGATGGCCATCTGACAATGAAGCTTCTACTCAGAATAAAATTTTGCTGGTCCTCAAGCTGACATTGGACACAACCTTTTCCCTAAGAGAAGGAAAAAACAATTTAGATGTGTGGCAAGTCCTTAAAGAGATGGGGGCATATAACCTCTTTATATAGGTTTCTCCTGAGAAACCTATATAAGGATCGAGAAGCAACTGTCAGAACAGGATATGGAGCAACTGATAGGTTTAGAATACGAAAGGGGTTTCGACAAGGATGCATTAGGTCACCCTGCTTATTTAATTTATATGCAGAGTACATCATGCGGAATGCTGGCCTGAATAAAGCACAAGCCCCAATTAAGATTGCCAGTAAAAACATCAACAACCTCAGATATTCAGATGACACCACTGTAATGGCAGAAAGTGAGGAGGACCTAAAGGACTTCTTGTTGAGGGTGGAAGAGGAGAGCACAAAAGTAGGCTTGAAACTCAACATCAAAAAAACTAAGATCATGGCATCTGGCCCCATCGCACCTTGGCAAATAGAAGCGGAAGACTTGGAAGTAGTGACAGACTTCACATTTCTGGGATCCAAGATCACTGCAGATGGTGACTGTAGCCATGAAATTAAAATACGTTTGCTCCTTGGGAGGACAGCTATGGCGAACCTGAGCAGTATAATAAAAGGCAGAGACATCACCCTGCCAACAAAAGTCTGTATAGTCAAAGCGACGGTATTCCCAGCAGTAATGTATGGCTGTGAGAGCTGGACCATAAGGAAGGCCGAGCGCAGAAGAATAGATGCTTTTGAGCTGTGGTGCTGGAGAAGAATCTTGAGAGTCCCTTGAAGTGCAAGAAGATCAAATCAGTGAGTCCTAAGGAAAATCCACCCTGACTGTTCCCTGGAAGGTCGGGCGCTGAAGCTGAAGCTCAAATACTTTGGCTACCAAATGAGAAGGGAGCACTCCCTGGAGAAGACTCCTGGAGAAGACTCCCTGGAGAAAGACAGAAGGCAAAAGAAGAAGGGGACGGCAAAGGATGAGATGGCTGGGCAGAGTTATTTATGTAACTAACATGAATTTGAGCAGACTTTGGAAGATGGTGGAAGACAGGAGGGCCTGGCGTGATTTTGTCCGTGGGGTAGCAAAGAGTCGGCGTCAACTGTTTGACTGAACAACAAAAAACCCTGCCCAAGCACTTATAACATTTCTTTCTGATTAGAGTAAGGTTTCTTCTGCAGATTAGAGCCTTATAAGCAATTGGCATCAATACTTTTTGTGGTCTGTGGTTGTCTTTTACATATGAAATAGGGGGAAAGCTCTTTTTATGGGCTAAGAGGTTACATGGATCCTTCTTGCGCGGGTTCCTCGACACAGTAGCAGAGAACTTCTTTGATTGAATCACTTTCAAAGCTCCTAACATTAAAATTGTGTCTTCCCTGTGTGGGGTCTCAGTTGCCATCAAGGAGTGCTTCTGCGACAGAATCTCTTTCCACAGTCTGAAAAGCCAAAAGGCTTCTCCGTTACAAGAGTTCATATATGCATTTGAAAATTGTCACAATGACTGAATCTGCACACTCAAAGGTTTTCTCCCCATGTGCGGGTACTTTGATGCACCTGAAGAGTGCCACTCTAACTGAATCTTCTCTCACACTCTAAGCACTGAAAAGGTTTCTCATGTTTGGAGTTTATCAGCAAGTTCAAGGGGGGGTGGGGAGTGGTCTCATTCATTGGGATGCTGTCTCTCCAACATCAAAGCATCCGTTGGGGTCATTAACGAGTCCAGGTGTGGCAAGCCGCGGCCGGACATTGAGAATTCTAACGGTTCCTCCCTCTGTGTGTTCTCTGATGCTGTTCAAGACTCCTCCTCTCACTGAATCTCTTTCGGTTTTAAACAATTTATTGGTAGCATATGGTTACAAAACTTATCTATTTCTTAATTTTTTTTTTCCTTTTTTCACATTAACCCATATGACATTTCCACCCCCCCTCCCTCCAATGTTGACTTCCCCGAGGTTATAAGTTCAAATCCATACTAAAGGCACTTCTGACTGCTCAAAGTTCCATATATATATATTCTTACAACTAAAAAATTGTCCAATATTTCTTTACTTTCCAAGTTTTCTCCATATATCCTTTAAATTTTCTCCACTCCCTTTTGAATATCTCTAGATCATAGTCTCTTAGTGTTCTGGTTAATTTGTCCATTTCACACCACGATAAAACTTTCATGGTCCATTCCCATTTCTCTGGTATTTTTTCTTGCTTCCAAAGCTGCGCGTACAAAGTCCTAGCAGCTGATAACAGGTACCAAATTAAAGTCCTATCTTCTTTGGGGTATTTTTCTAATTGTAATCCAAGTAAAAACGTCTCTGCAATTTTCTTAAAATCATAACCCAAAATTTTGGTGATTTCTTGTATCATCTTCCAAAATTCTTTCGCTTTTTCACATGTCCACCACATATGGAAGAAAGAACCTTCATGTTTTTTACATTTCTAACATCTATCCGACATTTTCTTACTTATCTTAGCCAATTTTTTCGGAGTCATATACCACCTATACATCATTTTAAAACAGTTCTCCTTAATGCTTTGACAAGTTGATATCTTCATTGAGTTCTTCCAGAGGTGCTCCCATGTTTCCATTTGTATTTCTCTATTCACATTAATTGCCCATTTGACCATTTGAGACTTTACTACTTCTTCTTCTGTAGACCATTTCAATAATAACTTATATACTCTTGATATCAATTTTTCATTGTCACCTAACAGGACCCTTTCCAGTTCTGTTTGTTCTCGTCTAATTCCCTCTGATTTTATGTCGTTTTCCATCAAACTTTTAATTTGTTGCATTTGAAACCAGTCGTAATTGTTATTTAACTCTTCTGAGGTTTTTAATTCAATTTTATCTCCTTGAATCTTAAGCAGTTGGTTATATGACATTTCTCTTTTTTCTTCAGAATCAGCTGTTATTTTTATTACTTCTGCTGGCACTATCCATAGTGGTTTTCTCTCGTCCCCGTATTTCTTGTATTTTATCCAAGTATTTAGTAATGTATTTCTGACATAGTGGTGAGAGAAAAAACCATCCATTTTATTCTTCCCATAGTACATGTATGCATGCCAGCCGAATCTATTTCCGTGAGCTTCTAACCACAAAGGTTTTTTGTCTAACAGCATTATCCAATCTTTTATCCATGTCAAACAAACTGCATCGTGATAGTCTTAGATCAGGAAGTTGAAAACCTCCTCTCTCTTTGGCATCCGTTAAGATCTTCATCTTTATCCTTGGTTTCTTTCCGGCCCAAATGAAATCAGAAATTTTCCTTTGCCATTTGTTGAATTGTTTTGCTTCTTTTACAATCGGGATGGTTTGAAACAAATACATTATCCTTGGCAAAATATTCATTTTGATTGCAGCTATCCTGCCCAGTAAGGACAAGTTGAGTTTATTCCATTTCATCAAATCTTTGTCCATCTTACACCACAGTTTTTCATAATTGTTTTTGAATAAATCAATGTTCTTCATTGTTATCTCTATTCCAAGGTACCTAACTTTGGTTGTGACTTCACAACCTGTCACCTTTTGTAGTTCTTTTGTTTTATTTGGTTGCATGTTTTTACAGAGGAATTTCGATTTCTCCTTATTTATGTATAATCCTGCTAGTTCTCCGTACTCTTTTATCTTAGCTAACAGCAGTGGTGACACTTGAACCGGATTCTCCATTATGAACACTATATCGTCTGCAAAAGCTTTGTATTTATAAGAGAATCTTCTAAGGTCTATGCTCATTAACCCTAGGCAAGGGTTAACCCAAGACGACTTATCTTCCTTTAATGCTGTTGATATCGAACTGGAGGAGTCAGGAAGCTGGCTCCTTCAGTTCTTGATGTCCGGCAATGGAATTTGTCAACCATCGTCTGCAGTGACTCTAAAGTGACTTCGGTCACTTAAGGCTGTCGGAATCCAAGCACTTTAGAAGGACTGATTTTAATTGCAAGAAAATAGCAGCCGGGGGAGTTGAGAACATCTAAAAGGTACACTCATTATTCTTATCTTCACTCTGAGAGACTTTGAATATAGTTTAAATACTGAGTGGATTAACAACAGACGAAGGCAAAGCATAATTGAATGGGAAAAAAAAAACTTTTACCTTGTTAAGCTGAGCTCTGTGGCTTTGGAAGTGAACAACAGCAAAAAATAAAAAAAAAACCTTCAAGATAAGAGTGAAAGTTGGCAGTCGGAGGCTGGTGACGCAGAAGAAAGAAAAGAGAGTTGCCGTGTATATATGCCCATAAACTGCAGAACCTTGAATGAACTGAGCTGAGTGGGGGCATAGTAGGAAAAGAATTCAGCTTGTGAAAATTGAAAGCCGTAAAAATAATTGCCTTCAAAGATATTCGGAGAAAAGACATATTGTTGTGGATTTTTGTGGTTGCGGTTTCTTCATGCAGCTCAAAAAACTGCGAGACTAGACACGAGATCAGTCTAAGCTGTGACAGGAAGTGAAACTAAAAGGGGCTGGGCAATAAATCAGAGCCTATAAGGATAACAAGAGCTGTGACATCCGACCTTTGAACTAGGAAGGAATTGAGTCCAAGACTCAGACCAAGAAAGACGAAGAGAGACCTCTCTAGGCTGGAACTGTACCATAGAGAAATAACGATTGCCATTTTAAAAGGGAGAAAAACTGTCAAAATTGTTAAAATTCAATATCTTTGCTCAGGAAGAAGGGAGAAAAACGAAACTAGTCTCATCTGAAAGAACTGACTCTAAGCTATTGGATTGGATGCTAAACTTAATGTGGGGATTTTTTTAAGGTTTGGTGATTTTTTATATGTCAGTAGAAAGAATAACACGTGCAAGAGCCCAATCATTTGACAAGATGCAGTCTCAATTTGACGCTCTGGAGGCAAAAATGTTAAAAGCTATGGACAAATTGCATTTGGCAATAAAAAAAGATATTAAAAAAGAAGTTGGAGACCCTAGGAAGGAGATAGAGAGTTTTAAGGAAGAGACTCAAAATAAAGTGAAAGAGGTAGAGATGAAAGTGGATGCACAGGCCTCTGCCTTGCTAAGAATTCAAGAAAAGGTCATAATACACGACTGTAAGTTGCTGGAGTCACAAGTGCGTCTAAGAGGGGTACCTGAAAAAGAAGAGACAGATTTAAAAGGCTATATGGTGGATATCATCACTGAGTACATAGAAGAAGACCCTGACAGATTTAAGAGTATGTTGGAGGGTGCCTATAGAGTCAACTCAGTTTATGCGAAAAATAAAGGCCTGCCAAGAGACATCGTCATAAGATTAAGATCAAAAGAGGTGGCAGAGAAAATCTTGAGGAAAGGGTACCAAAAAGCCTGGGCAATAGAAGGGAGCAGAGTTAAAATAATGAAAGAGCTACCAAGAGAAGTGATCAGCGATAGGAAAAAGTACAAGAAGCTAACCGATCAGTTGCGTGCAGAGGGCACAAGATATAGATGGATAATACCAGAGGGTCTTGGATTTGAACAAAATGGCAAAAGGATTACAATAAGAAGCGAACAAGAGATGCATAGCTTTTTTGAAGAAAATAAAGAACCAACATCATAATGGAGTACAAATTACTATCTTGGAATATAAATGGACTAAATTCACCACAGAAAAGAAGGAGAACATTTCATTGGATTAAAAAGCAAAAATGTAATATAATTTGTTTACAGGAAGTTCATATACAACGCAAGGACAGTAAATTTTTGTGGAATAGAAATTTGGGGTTGGAATTTTTTTCACTAGCAGAGCAAAAGAAAAGAGGGGTGGTTTTTTACATTAAAGAACAACTTGACCCAAAATTAATCTTTAAAGATAAAGAAGGAAGATATATTGCTGTTGAGGTGACGATAGAGGCGAAAAAAACGTTACTACTAGGACTTTATGCACCCAATGGAGCGAAAGATAAATTCTTTAAAGACATAAATCGACAAATGGACGAAGAGACCTATGACCAGGTATTGATGATGGGCGATTTTAATGGGACAATACAAAATAACCTTGACAGATCAAGTCCAAAGAAGAATGATAAAGAAGGGAAACTGCCCAATTCTTTCTTTGAGTTGGTTAAACAGGAAAATCTAGAAGACATTTGGAGAAAGTTCAACCCTGAGGTAAGAGACTATACATTTTTCTCAGCAAGGCATAATTCTTTTTCCAGAATTGACATGTTGTGGGGTTCCCAAGGCTTGGGCCTCATAACAAAAAAAATTGAGATTCTTCCAAAGGTTTGGGCGGACCATAATCCAATATGCTGGTCCACAAAATTGCAAAAAAAATCAAGAAGATGGAGAATTAATGAGGATTTACTACAAAATAAAGACACTGTGTCATTCTTAGAAAAGGAGACCGCAGCATTCTTCCAAATAAATGAAACGGATGATGTGGAGTATCAAACAGTATGGGACACTTATAAAGCAGTAATGAGGGGTATATTAATTACATTGAATAATAAAGACAAAAGAGCAAGAGAAGAAAGGCTGTCAGCACTGCAAAATGAAATAAATAAAAAAGAAAAGGACTTAAAAAAAAGACCAGGGAAGAAAAAATTAATAAAAGAAATTACGATATTACAATCCCAAGTTAAACATTTGCTGAATAAAGAACTAGAATGGAATTTAAAAAATTTGAAACAGAAATCGTTTGAAAGTGCAAACAAACCTGGTAAATACCTGGCCTGGCAATT
Source organism: Heteronotia binoei (assembly GCF_032191835.1). Taxonomy (NCBI): domain Eukaryota; kingdom Metazoa; phylum Chordata; class Lepidosauria; order Squamata; family Gekkonidae; genus Heteronotia; species Heteronotia binoei. The sequence continues at coordinate 4,464,586 of NC_083227.1, forward strand.
AAAAAAGAAGAAAGAAAATAAGACTATAAATAAAATCATGGCAAATGGGAAAACAGTAGTGGACCAAGAAGGAATTAAAAGAGAATTCTTTAAATACTATGCAAATTTATTCAAGGGTGTGAACGTAAGTAAAGAAAAAGTGGAAGAGTATCTACGAAACATTCAGGTGGCACCTTTGACGGAATATATGAAAAAGATATTAAATGACCCAATAGAGAAAATTGAAATAGAAGCAGCAATAAAAGCAATGCAAGAGGGTAAAGCTCCAGGGCCAGATGGATTTACATCAAAATTTTACAAATCTCTTAAGGATGAATTAACACCCAAACTGTTGAAGTTGTTAAACACGATAAGAGAAGAAGGGAAAATCCCAAAGACCTGGAGGGAAGCTGTAATCTCTTTGATTCCTAAGGAAGATAAAGATAGCACAAACGTAAAAAATTATAGACCAATCTCATTGTTGAATAATGACTATAAGATCTATACAAGAATCTTAGCAGAGCGACTGAAACAATACCTGACCAACTTTATAAACAAAGACCAAGCGGGATTTCTTCCAAAAAGACAAATAAGGGACAATGTAAGAGCTGTTATTAATGTCGTGGAATACTATGAAAAGCACCCGGAAAAAGAAGTGGCCTTATTTTTTGTTGACGCAGAGAAAGCCTTTGACAACTTAAATTGGGACTTTATGTTTGCGGTAATGGAAAAAATTAATTTAGGGGAACAATTTATAAAAATGACAAGAGCAATATATACAGATCAGCATGCAAAATTGTGTATAAACGCAGACCTTACCAAAGAATTGAAAGTGAGCAAAGGAACAAGGCAAGGATGCCCGCTATCACCATTGTTGTTTATAATGACTCTTGAAATTCTGTTACAACAAATTCAAAAAGATGAAAAAATAGAAGGACTGAATCTCTTTCCACACTATGACCATTCAAAAGGTTTCTCCCCTGTGTGAGTTCTGTAATGAAGCTGAACATCAACACTTCTACTAAATCTCTTTCCACACTCTGAGCATTCAAATGGTTTCTCCCGTGTGGGTTCTCTGATGAAGTTGAAGACTGCTGCTCCGACTGAATCTCTTTCCACACTCTGGGCATTCAAAAGGTTTCTCCCCTGTGTGGGTTCTCTGATGACGTTGAAGACTGTCACTCCGACTGAATCTCTTTCCACACTCTGAGCATTCAAAAGGTTCTTCCCCTGTGTGAGTTCTACGATGATATTGAAGATTGCCACTTGTACCGAATCTCTTTCCACACTCTGAGCATTCAAAAGGTTTCTCCCCTGTGTGGGTTCTCTGATGACGTTGAAGACTGCCACTCCGACTGAATCTCTTTCCACACTCTGAGCATTCAAAAGATTCTTCCCCTGTGTGAGTTCTACGATGATATTGAAGATTTCCACTTGTACCGAATCTCTTTCCACACTCTGAGCATTCAAAAGGTTTCTCCCCTGTGTGGGTTCTCTGATGACGTTGAAGACTGCCACTCCGACTGAATCTCTTTCCACACTCTGAGCATTCAAAAGGTTCTTCCCCTGTGTGAGTTCTACGATGATATTGAAGATTGCCGCTTGTACCGAATCTCTTTCCACACTCTGAGCATTCAAAAGGTTTCTCCCCTGTGTGGGTTCTCTGATGACGCTGAAGACTGCCACTCCGACTGAATCTCTTTCCACACTCTGAGCATTCAAAAGGTTCTTCCCCTGTGTGAGTTCTACGATGATATTCAAGATTTCCACTTGTACCGAATCTCTTTCCACACTCTGAGCATTCAAAAGGTTTCTCCCCTGTGTGGGTTCTCTGATGACGTTGAAGACTGCCACTCCGACTGAATCTCTTTCCACACTCTGAGCATTCAAAAGGTTCCTCCCCTGTGTGGGTTCTCTGATGACGTTGAAGATGGCCACTCTGACTGAATCTCTTTCCACACTCTGAGCATTCAAAAGGTTTCTCCCCTGTATGGGTTCTCTGATGATGTTGAAGAGTGCCACTCTCACTGAATTTCTTCCGACACACAGAGCATTCAAAAGGTTTCTCCCCTGTGTGAGTTCTCTGATGCCTTTTAAGATCGCTACTCTGAATGAATCTCTTCGCACATACTGAGCATTTGAAAGTTTTTTCCCCTGTGTGGGTTCTCTGATGAAGTTGAAGACTGCCGCTCCGACTGAATCTCTTTCCACACTCTGGGCATTCAAAAGATTTCTCCCCTGTGTGAGTTCTACGATGATATTGAAGACTGCCACTCTGACTGAATCTGTTTCCACACTCTAAGCATTCAAAAGGTTTCTCTCCTGTGTGGGTTCTCTGATGACGTTGAAGACTGCCACTCCGACTGAATCTCTTTTCACACTCTGAGCATTCAAAAGGTTTCTCCTCTGTGTGGGTTCTCTGATGACATTGAAGATGGCCACTCCGACTGAATCTCTTTCCACACTCTGTGCATTCAAAAGGTTTCTCCCCTGTTTGGGTTCTGTGATGATGTTGAAGAGTGCCACTCTCACTGAATTTCTTTCCACACTCTGAGCATTCAAAAGGATTCTCCCCTGTGTGGGTTCTCTGATGAAGCTGAAGACTGCCACTCCGACTGAATCTTTTTCCAAACTCTGAGCATTCAAAAGGTTTCTCCCCTGTGTGGGTTCTCTGATGATGTTGAAGAGTGCCACTCTCACTGAATCTCTTTCCACACTCTGAGCATTCAAAAGGTTTCTCCCCTGTGTGGGTTCTCTGATGACATTGAAGATGGCCACTCTCACTGAATCTCTTTCCACACTTTGAGCATTCAAAAGGTTTCTCCCCTGTGTGGGTTCTCTGATGAAGTTGAAGATGGCCACTCTCACTGAATCTCTTTCCACACTCTGAGCATTCAAAAGGTTCCTCCCGTGTGTGGGTTGTATGATGACGTTGAAGACTGCCACTCTTAATTAATCTCTTTCCACTCTCTGGGCATGTAAAAGTTCTCTCGTCTCTGTGGGTTTTTTGGTGCAGCTGAAAGATTCTACTCTGACTGAATTTATTACTCATTTCTGAGAATTCAGAAGGTTTCTCCTCTCTCTGTATTGTTTGGTGAACAAGGAGCTGTGATGTATTTCTGAAATACTTTCCACACTGAATGGATTTCCTTACCTTCACTATTCTGTGCTTTGGAAAATGTACATTCTGCTTTTTTCCATAATGCTTCTCAACCATACCACCACCTTTCTTTCTCTTAGGTTTGCTTCGATTCCTGACAATTTTGTTCAAGTTTTCATTTTTAACTCTATGTGGCATTTTCTGATAAAGTTCCTCACCCTCCACATTCCTCTGCTCATCTTCTGCTGGAATAGAGAGAAACTGTTAGCACTTGGAAAGGGAGTAAGATCTAGCAGCATCTATATGACTATAGGAGGAAAGTTTGGCTGATCGGAACCACACATCCATGTTTCCCCCAAAATAATTAATATTTAAAAATACGTCCCCCTCCCATCTATCTGCCCAGACATCTCTTTTATAAGAGGCTGAATTAATCTAACTCAAACCTCATGATACCACTAACTTCTCAGCATCAGATGCTCAATATTTCCTGTCTCCCCAGACTCACATTCACAAAGTCTCTCTTCTGAATTTGGATCTCTTCTGAATCTGCCCTCAAGCACCACAGAGGGGAGAGCCTCACATCTAGCCACTGTGAAGGCTTTTCTGGTTTTTCTTTACATCAAGGTGTGTTCGAGGGAGGGAGGAAGGATGGGATGAAGGGAGGGTGGAATGAAGGAAGGAAAGGAGGGAGGGTGGAAGAAAGGGAGGGATGGTGGAAGGGAGGGAGGAATGGTGGAGGGAAGGAAGGAAGGGAGGGAGTAAAGGAGAGAGGGTGGAAGAGAGGGAGGAAGGAAGGAAGGAAGGAAGGAAGGAAGGAAGGAAGGAAGGAAGGAAGGAAGGAAGGAAGGAAGGAAGGAAGGAAGGAAGGAAGGAAGGAAGGAAGGAAGGAAGGAAGGAAGGAAGGAAGGAAAGGAGGGAGGGAGGGAGGGAAGGGAGGGAGGGTGGAAAACAAAGAAGGGAGGGAGGAAGCGAGGGAGTCAGCATTGAAAGGAAGAAGGAAGGGAGGAACGAAGGGAGGGAGTGATGGACAGAGGGAGTGAGGGAGGGACGGAGGGAGGAAAGAAGGAAGGAGAGGAGAAAGGAAAAGAGGAAGTGAAGGAGGGAGGAAGGGAAGAAAGGAAGGGAGGGAGGGAAGGAAGCCGCTCTGAGCCTGCTTCGGCAGGGAGGGCGGGATATAAATTTGAGAAATAAATAAATAAGGAATGGAGGGAGGGTGGAAGGAAGGAAAGAAGGGGGGAGGGAGGGAGGGAGGGAGGAAGGAAGGAAGGAAGGAAGGAAGGAAGGAAGGAAGGAAGGAAGGAAGGAAGGAAGGAAGGAAGGAAGGAGGGAGGAAGTGTGGCAGGAAGGGAGAAAGGAAGGGAGGGAGGAAAATAGATGGGGAGGGAGGAGGGAGAGAGAGGTGAAAAGAAATCAACTTTTACTGCATTCTCCAAGCTCCCAGCTGGCTTTGCTTGGAAAAGTGATTTAAAGAGAACTGCCTCCTCCAAGCTGGTCGACAGGGCAGTGGGAGCTTTGGGAGCCACACGATCTGTGTGAAAGAGCCACGTTTTGGCCAGCCCGGACTAGTCCCTCAGGCTGAAAGTCCCTTTCCAGCCAGTTATGGAGTGAAGCCATTTTGGCTTCCATTGTCAAAGTGCCAGTTTCTAGTCATGTCAGCATTCGGGACACATCTGGGGACCTGCAGGTTCGCTCTAAGGAATTTGGTCTGAACCCTCTGAAGAGCAGCAGAGCTGGAAGAGGAAGGGCCGATCAGAGCGCCACAGAGCCCTTCTGCAACTGCCTTCACTTGAAATACCTTTTGGGTGGCTGGAACATCAAGAGCCACTTTGCATGATAGAATTTAAGGATGCTGTTGGCAGTTCTTTCACCTGCATCGCTACATACTGCATATGGGCATCTCTGCCCCCTCCCCCAGATGACCCCAGAGGTCAGTTCCAATTCTATGAATACGTGAAGTTTCCTTATCCTGAATCAGACCCTTGATCCCTTGGAGTATCATCTGCTCAGTCCAGCATCGGCTCTCCAGGGTCCAGGCAGAGTCTTTCATTTCACCTCCTACCTGATCCTTTTCTCTAGAGATGCTGCCGGTTGAACTGGAGATCTTTTCATTCCACACAGATCCTCTGCCAGGGAGCCACAGCCCCTCCCCTAGTGGTAGGACGTGCCTCAGAATGATGCAGTGCTATTCAGTATTTGGATTCATTCCTCATCACAATGGAATGGCACCCATGAAAGATCCTTACCCAGAGAGGCCACATTCTCATAGTTCTCCAGCATGACTTCCCTGTACAGAGCTCTTTGGCCTGGATTCAACAGGGCCCACTCTGCCTCCGTGAAAGAGACGGACACCTCCTCCAAGGAAAAGGGACCCTGGAAGAACAAGAAGATGCCCTCCTCTTCAGAGATCACGCCAGGCAGAGATTGCACACTGGAAGGGATTCGTCTGGTAAGATATGGAAAGGAAGGCTTAGGATGGGTAAATGGAACAGTATTCAAGGGATCTCTCACACAGACTCCTTGTAGAAACAGAAGGAGCAAAAACTGCTCTGAGAAAATAGGAGGGACTCGGGCTGTGCCCCCCACCCACAATCTCTCCTACCTGGATTGCAGGTTCAGCAGCCATCTCCACCCTTCTGAAAAGACGAAGGCTCAACAGCATCTCTTCACTGCCTGTTCCTGAGACAAGGGAGGAAGGAAGGGTGCTGGCCTATTTGTTCCCTGCTTCACACACCTCCTTTCTGGGGTTATGAAACCTTACCCTTTTTATTACATTCTGGGAGAGGCAGAAGAGAAGCACCAGGGACCTATGAGCCTCAGGGATTATAAATGCTGCGAGAATATTTCAGACTTCTGTGAGACTTGGGTTTCCTCTGTGGCAGGGGTGGACAACGGTAGCTCTCCAGATGTTTTTAGCCTACAACTCCCATCAGCCCCAGCTATTGGCATGCTGGCTGGGGCTGATGGGAGTTGTAGGCAAAAAACATCTGGAGAGCTACCGTTTGGCCACCCCTGTTCTATGGAGAGGGAAAGGGGTTGGTGGAAAGGCCATGTCTGTGAGGCAGAATTTCCCATTTTAGTCTCTACTGTTACGTTGTAATTTTAGATTTTATATATTTTAAATGTTTTTTTTTCATTGTTGATTGTTTTTATGATGTAACCCACCCTGAGCCTGTTCTACGGGAAGTGCGGGCTAAAACTCAAACAAACAAAGAAATAAATATACCCCTTCCATAGATGCATTTGCGGGGGGCGGGGCGGAATATGTATGGATGAGCAACGGCATTGGCTGCACTCTCTGACATGGGATTGCTGGTGGGGGAGACCTTCTGTAGAAAGAGGAGGGGGTTTGTCCCTTGGGAGGAGGAGACCATAGAAGCCTGGAGCATCCTGGAGGGAAAATGGGGGGTCTTGTGGGGAGGATATTGTGGCTTTGGCCTAAGGACAGGCTTATTCAAACCCCCCACCCTTTTTTTTAATTTTTACATTCTTATGTGCCTGCCTGAGTGTTTGTTTCCTTTGCAATAATTGTGCATTTCATTTTCACAGATGGAAAAATAATCTCTGTTCCGTTGTTTCATAGGCACAACTCAAGAGTCTTTTTACTATTCTGTTGTTGTGTGGAACTGCTACTTTAACTGCTTAGGTCAAAGGTGGCCAAACTTGCTAAAGATAAGGGCCAAATAAGTTATATGTCAGAAGTTTGAGAGGCGCAAGACATGAACAAACATTATAAACATGTCTTAAAAAAACAAAACCTGGGGAACCTTTTTTCTGACAAGGGCCATATGGATATTTATAACATCCTTCGTGGGCCATAAAAAATTATCAACTTAAAAAACTGTGCTCCACCGAGGGAGAATGATTCAGGCCAGCAAAATTAATGCAAATAATTGTTTTTCTATTTGAAGTCATTTGGGGAGAGCCTAATCTGGCACTCAGACACACACACACCTGGCCTGCCGCCCTAGGCAAATCCATAGGTACAGGGCTTTTTTGTAGAAAAAGCCCAGCAGGAACTCAGTAGCATATTAGACCACATGCCCTAATACTAGCATATTAGGTCACACACTCATTAGCATATTAGGCCACACCCTCTGGAATAATCAAGTGCAAACTGAACTGTGACAATAACTTTTCCAGGCCCTGCAGCAATTCTGGCCGGCAAGCCAGGCCCGAGAGTGGCTGCCACATGGCTTGGTTTGGCCCAGCAATCCCCGAGGGCCACACCAAGTGAGGGCCGTATACGGCCCTTGGGACGGAGGTTCCCCACCCTTGGCGTAGAGGATGTGCTTTGAAGAATGCTTAGTTTTACCGGTATAGAGTGTAATGAAACAATTTATGCTGGCCACCATTTGTTTGCTTACTCTTCCAGCTTGCTTGGCTCTGATAACCTGTCCTTCCTGTAATCTGTTCAGACACTCAAGAGAAGGATGCTCCCTTCCTTTCTCTATTAGGCACTTTGGAGCAGTGAGGGGGATGATATGCTGGACCATATGCTGAACATGAGTCAACAGTGTGATGCGGCGGCTAAAAAGGCAAATGTAATTTTGGGCTGTATCAGCAGAAGTATCGTGTCCAGATCACGTGAAGTGATGGTATCGCTTTACTCTACTCTGGTAAGACCTCACCTGGAGTATTGTGTTCAGTTTTGGGCACCACATTTTTCAGAATTCTGTGAGACTTGGGTTTCCTCTGTGGCAGGGGTGGCCAACGGTAGCTCTCCAGATGTTTTTTCCTACAATTCTCATCAGCCCCAGCTATTGGCCATGCTGGCTGGGCCTGATGGGAGTTGTAGGCAAAAAACATCTGGAGATCTACCACTGGCCACCTCTGCTCTATGGAGAGGGAAAGGGGTTGGTGGAAATGCCACAGCATGAAACTTCACTGTCACAATGTACCAGATGCGAATCAAGAAGTTCTGGAGAGTTGAAGGAAATAAGAATGAGTTTTCAGAGTGTCTCTGGGCATGCTACGTTCACAACCAGATTTTCAGCCAGATGCAACTTCAACAAGATATCACATCTGTCCCAAGTCCCACCCCAAGACCCTCCCCAAAGTTCCTGGCAGTGCTGGGCCATCACCTGCCATCCCTCCTCCACCCCCTGCTGCCCACAGCAGCCCCCCAGGTGACCCTTCAAGCACAAGCACAGAAACCACAGTTCCCCATTGGTATTTGCCCCCAGGGACAAGTTTTCAGAGTTTGGCTGCCCCAGAAGTTTCCCTTTATTCACCAGGCTGAAGAGCTCTGCTGAGGCTGATCTACCTTCCCCCCCCCCCCCCCACCTTGGCAAGTTGAGACTCTGATGGAAGGAAGGTGAGATGTGATTTTTTTTTTAATATAATGAGAGACACTGACCTCCAGGAATTTGTCTAATCTCCTTTTGGAGGCATCACAGTTTGTGGACATTGAGTGCCACCAATGAACTCTGTGTTGTCTGTAGAAATAAGTATCCCCCCCCAACCTGAACTCTCTACCCACCACATTCACGGGTTGCCCCAATCACACCCAAACACCCTCCTCCTTACCACAGGAGAGGGCATCTTGGGCACGCTCCACAGCCTGCACCCTCTGCCCCTGCTCGAAGGAAGCTCCTTCTGCCTCAGGGATTGCAGCTTCCATCTCCAAAGGTGGTCCCTGCATCTGAAACAGCAGCCAGGGAGAGGGGTAAGAGATGGAATGGAATGAGACCAAGGAAGGGATCCTGCCCCACTCCCAGATTCTGCACCCTTCTCTCAGCAGAGCTGGTGAGGTAGCTGCAGGGGTCAGAAATTCTCTAGCAGAAGAAGCTCTGGGCAATTATCTGGCAAGGAAACTTTAAGATAAGGTCAGATTTAGTTGCTTGAATTAGACATACAGGAGAGAATCCCCTCACCTGTTCTGCCTGCCTCTTCTCCTCTGCCTGACTCAGGAGGAAACCTTCGGCCAGGGCCACTGCCTGGGAACTGGTCTCCGGCCCACATCCTCTGACCCAACCCTGCATTTCCTGGGGCAGGAGAGTCAGGAACTGCTCCAGGATCACCAGGTCCAGGATCTGCTTCTTGGTGTGCCTCTCCGGCTTCAGCCACTGGCTGCAAAGTCCATGGAGCTGGCTGCAAAGCTCTCGGGGCCCATCGGCCTCATGGTAGCAGAACTGCCGGAAGTGTTGGCAGTGTACATCTGAGGTCGTGGTGTCTTCAGACAGGACCTCTGGCACAGCTCTTTCCCAGAATTCAGCACCACTTCCAGGTGGGATGGGCTGGGGAATCTTCCTTGCTCTCTTGCCAGTTCCAGGTCCTTCTGGGTCCTGCTCTTCCATCTCCTTCCCCTTCTCTTGAGTCACCTCCGTCTCTGAAAAGCTGCCTTTATTAACTTGGCTATGAAGGGAGGCTTCTCCTTGATGGGATGGAGAGAGACAGACAGGAGTGTGTCAAAAGGCAGATACACACACACACAAACCTGCAGACACATAGATGCACATATAAGTACAACCTCCATTCCCCAAGAGAAGCATGAAATAAAGCACCAGTCCTTCATCCAGAGAATTATCGCAATTCTCTCCCGGCCCCATATTCCCGCTCACCCTGAAAGAAGGGCCATTTTCCAGAGTCCAGACTATTTGGAATAAAGCCAAGACTCTGAAGACCTTTGCATGGCTACTAATTATCTCAGTGGTGGAGATGGTAGTTGGGAGGAGGATCAGCCAAAATACCTGCCATTGCGAGAAGCCAATCAGTATGAATGATTCATACATGTGATCCCATCTGGGATTCCTTACTGGGCCCCCCAAAGGCAGGCTTCATAGTCTTGTTGGCATCTCCCTTAACAACATCTGAACCGACCCCTCCTGGGACTGTGCTCTGGTGTTCCTCCCTGTTGTGCTGCCTGGGGGTCTATGCCTCTCTCGCCTGGCAAAAGGATGCCCTTACTCCCACCCTAACCCCAGTGCAGGAGGGGGAATCTGGCATCGTGTCACGTCTGCCTCTGCCAAGTGAGCCATAGAGGGATGGGGCAGGGCGATGCGTTTGGAGCAGGCGCGGTTCCTCCCATGTGTTTACATGCCATGTTCCTCACAGGGGTGGATTCTTGTGTGGCCTTTATTCCTCCAGGCCTTGTATCTATTGGGGGCGTGGCCACATCAGCATGCTCCACCCCTCTCTGCCTGCCAGGGGAGCTGCCTAATGCTCTGATTGGTGGGTGTGGGTGGTGTTTGAATGAGCACCAATGGGGTTGCTAAGGGCTCTCCACCTTGGCAAGGGAGGCATTTAAAATGATCCTCTCCTGTGCTGGGGGGCCTTGGGCACTGACTGGCAGCTGCAGCCCCACACTAGCCCCACATCAGGGCCTTAGGATGGGGCTGCAGCGGGTTCCAGTGCAGGCTGGACTTCCCTTCCCCCAGCCCACACCCCTTTCTTACTCATCCCGCTCCCCAAAAGGCCTGCTTCGGTTGTGGTTTGCAGAATGGAAATGACCAGCAAGAGAATGCCAGTTTCATATATTTAATTTTTCTTACATTTAATCACACTGATTATCGCTGCTCCCCAACAAACTCCGCTTCCATAGCAGAGCAAAACTGGTGCCTAAAAAGTTACCAACCAGCAACCCTGAATAAATAACCAACGAAGTTTCCTGCAGTGCCAAACAAATCCCTGAGAAACTGATCCACTCCATCCTCGCAAGGCTCCCCCTTTATACTGCAACCGACACAGGAAACGGAGAAGTCTTTTTGCAGGCTCCTTATTCAAGAAATACAGGATCAGCCCAAGCGCTTTTCCCCTGCTCTCGAGAGAGGCCAAGAAGACGCCTGCGCTATAAGGGACGTTTAGGGCACTTTCTATTGTGAACTGTGCAAGGGACATATGCATGAGAGAGATGTGGACTTTACTGAATGTAAGAAATAATATTTGGATCTGCAGTAAAATTGCTAGCTATGTATTCACAGTAGTTGATTATGGTGGCTTTAGCTGTTTCCGTTAATTCTCCCAGAATTAGAACCCACCTCCAGCAGACAGAGATCAGTTCCCCGGGAGAAAATGGCTGCAGGGGAGAGAGCTGGCAATAATCAATCAACTACCTTGGATAAATAAGCAAGAAAGTTTACTACAGTTCCAAAGTAAGTCATGAGAGATTGATCCAGGCCATCCTCAGAAGGCCCCCACTTTGCACTGAAATCCACACGTGAAACTGACGATACTTTTTGCAAGCCCTTTATTCAAGGAACACTGGATCAGCAGAAGAACTTTTTGCATTGTCTTGAGAGAGGCTGAGAAGACACTTGCACTTTTAAGAGACATTTCGGGCACTTTATGCTGTGAACTGTGCAATGGATATATGCATGAACGATATGTGATTTATTGATAAATGAGCATAAGAAACAATATTTTGGTCTGTATTCTCCTCATTGGATCTTAAATTTGTACCATTTTGCACTCTGAGCTCCGTGTGGCTCTACTCACTGTACCGGATTCCTTGTCCAATGAAGCGTGCTTGGAGCACACAAAAGCTTACGTTCTGAATAAAGCTAAGTAGGTCTTAAAGGCGCCACTGGACTCCTGTTTTCTTCTTGTACTTCAGACCAACAAAGCTGCCCACTTGGATGTAGCAACATTTGTGAGTTATGTCTTCACAATAGTTGATTATGGCAGCTTTAGCTGTTCCCAGGCCGAATCTCTTGGTTTGTATCCTCCAGGTGGGGCCTGAAGTTCTCCCAGAATTAGAACCCACCTCCAACGTGGCGCAGAGTGTTAAAGCTGCAGTACTGCAGTCCTAAGCTCTGCTTACGACCTGAGTTCGATCCCCGGCGGAAGCTGGGTTTTCAGGTAGCCGGCTCGAGGTTGACTCAGCCTTCCATCCTTCCGAGGTCGGTCAAATGAGTCCCCAGCTTGCTTGGGGGGGAGGGAGTGTAAATGACTGGGGAAGGCAATGGCAGACCACCCCGTCAAAAGTCTGCCCTGAAAACGTCACCCCAGAGTCAAATACGAGTGGTGCTTGCACAGGGGACCTTTCCTTTCCTTCCAACGTACAGAGGTCAGTTCCCCGGGAGAAAATGGTGCAGGGGAGGGAAGTGGTCCACCCAGGACAGCCCCGGCTTGCAATGATCCCCGCCTCCCTCCCCACCCCCCCTCCAGAACCTAAAAGTTTACCCCCCCCCCCTTCCTCCTCCAAGACTTACTTCCAAGTAAACTTTCCAGGGATCCGGCTGCTGCAAAGCGTTTCTCTCCAGCTGCTGCTTCTCCCACCATCCAGGCCTCCTTAGCTCTGCAAATGCAAAACCCTCCCCCAGGAAAAGCGCCTTTCCTCTCCTGCCCCCCCCTTGCTCGGCCTCTCTAGCAAGCAGCTCCGCGGTTTTAACCCTTTCAGTGCTGCAGAGGAAGGCGAAACGCGTCTTGCTGCCGTCATCCACGCCTTGTGCTGCTCAGTGGGGCTGCTCGGGAGTAACCCTGCTGCAGGGGGTTGCGCTCCTCCCGGGGTGTCCCAGGTGCTGTTCAGGCAGGTCAGGAAAAGGAGGCTGCAGCTGGGTCCCCCCTCCTTAGTCCTCCCCCTTCTAGAACAAGGTCCTAAAATTCATGGGGGGGGCGAAGGGGGGGTTAGTGATGATATGAGAGTCTTCTTTAAATGGACCATTGAGCGTTTCTGTTGCCCCCCCCCCCCAGAGAAAACCTGGTGGGACCAATAGGGCTTTGATGCCACAGAGCACCCCCCCCCTCTGCAGTTGTCCTCTCCTGGGGGGGGGGGGGGCTGATCTCTGTGGTCTCTGGAGACAAGCATTGGTATTCCAGAAGATCTCCAGGCCCTCCCTGGAGGTTGGCAATCCTGTACCAATTGAGGCACGAATCCCATGGCAGCTTCCTTGGGGAGGTAGGGGGAGGGGAGAAAGAGCTTGCTTTGCCAGGCTCTCTCAATCGCACAGCAGAGCTACTGAGCCAAGCCTCTCTTCCTTCTCTGTTAGCTGAGATTCCACCCTCTCTGGTCCCCTGGGAAGGAAGGAAGGAAGGAAGGAAGGAAGGAAGGAAGGAAGGAAGGAAGGAAGGAAGGAAGGAAGGAAGGAAGGAAGGAAGGAAGGAAGGAAGGAAGGAAGGAAGGAAGGAAGGAAGGAAGGAAGGAACAACATATAATCTTTAAGCGTGTTTTCTGGATCCTTTATAAAATGTATATCTCTGCCACTTAATCTTAAATAGGTGCACGCATGGCCCAGCCTGGCATGGCCCAGCCCAGCCAGGTCTCCTTTATGTCGGATCCAGCCCTCGTAACGAATGAGTTTGACACCTGTGGTCTAGCACAAGCCCTACAGTGTGCTGGCTGGCAGCTTTATTTCATTTTGGTAAAAAAAAATCAAACGAATTCATGAGGATCCAGGCTTTGGAACCATGTTTTTGCGGCATGGTGTCACCACAACTCTATGGAGGAGCGATTTTTGTGGTGCTGCCTATAGTCTAAGACATGGTCTATAGTGGAATTCACTGCCACAGGAGGTGGTGGCAGCTACAAGCATAGCCAGCTTCAAGAGGGGATTGGATAAGCATCTGGAGCAGAGGCCCATCAGTGGCTATTAGCCACAGCGTACTGTTGGAACTCTCTGTTTGGGGCAGTGATGCTCTGTATTCTTGGTGCTTGGGGGGAGGCACTGTGGGAGGGCTTCTACCTCCACCGGTGGACCTCCTGATGGCACTTGGTTTTTTTGGCCACTGTGTGACACAGTGTTGGACTTGATGGGCCATTGGCCTGATCCAGCATGGCTTCTCTTATGTTCGTATGGTGTTGGTTTTATTTCATTTCATTGTAAAAATCATACGCATTGATAAGGATCCATGTAGATCCAATTTTTAATTTTTCCATATTATGGGATTATGAATATTGTAGGAATATCATATGAATGGATTTTTCATGTACATCAGAAACCATCTAGAAGGAACAAGGATCAGAGCCGGCCCTTCCACTTGGCAAATTTGGCATTTGCCTAGGGCGCCGGTCCAGGGGGGTGCTGAATTGGGAGCCCCTTCCCCCGTGACTCACAGAGGCCTTCCCTGCTCTCACGCCAGCTTTCTTGCTTTCACTCCAGCTTTCACACTCTCATGCTGCCTTCCCCTCTCTCGGCCAGGTTTCTGGCTCTCATGCTGCCTTCCCCTCTCTCGGCCAGGTTTCTGGCTCTCATGCTGCCTTCCCTACTCTCGCACTGCCTTCCCTGCTCTCATGCTGCCTTCCCCTCTCTCGGCCAGGTTTCTGGCTCTCATGCTGCCTTCCCCTCTCTCGGCCAGGTTTTTGGCTCTCATGCTGCCTTCCCCTCTCTCGGCCAGGTTTCTGGCTCTCATGCTGCCTTCCCTACTCTCGCACTGCCTTCCCTGCTCTCATGCTGCCTTCCCCTCTCTCGGCCAGGTTTCTGGCTCTCATGCTGCCTTCCCCCCTCTCGGCCAGGTTTCTGGCTCTCATGCTGCCTTCCCCTCTCTCGGCCAGGTTTCTGGCTCTCATGCTGCCTTCCCTACTCTCGCACTGCCTTCTGCGCTCTCGGCCGGCTTTCTTGCTCTTGTCCCTTTCCCTGCTCTCATGCCAGCTTTCTCACTCTCACGCTGCCTTCCCCACTCTCGCACTGCCTTCCCGTCTCTCGGCCGGCTTTCTTGCTCTCCTGTCCCCTTCCTGCCGCCCTCCCCGCCTCCATCTCTTCTCCCTTACTGTGCAGGTGATGGGGTGCAGCATCATGGAGAGGGTGGTGGGAAGCACGCCTGCCTGGGGTGCAGCCCTCCCAGGACTGGCCCTGACAAGGATTCTACTTCATACCGATGAAAGCCATAGCATGACATCCGCTGTTCTGAAGACTGCTATGAGTGGACTCAGCTTTGGGAATTTGGTTTTGTGCAAAACTTGCTATTAATATCTCCATTTGAATAGATGTTAAATATAGTAACATTGCCCAAGTTCTGTTTGTGCAAATATACTTCCCTGGAGGTTGGCAACTGTGTCCCAATTGAAGCACAAATCTCAAAGCAGCCCCCCCCCCAATCCTCCCCCCGGCCACCCTCTGTCTTTCCCAGCCCCCCTTGGTCTCTAGCCCGGGCCCTACGAAGGGCGTAACCCCAGGAGTGCCCAAATGCAAAGAACTGCCAGCGAAAGGGGGCCAAACCCAAATCCCTCTCCCCAAAAAACTAGGCTGGGCTTCCTTGGCCCTCTCAGCCAAGAAGGCGGAAGGCAAACACTCCCCCCTCCTCCCCCAGGGGCAGCCCCCCCTTTATTGGCCAGTAGAGCTCAGACAGTGGAGGGTGGGCAGGCAAGGATGAGCTGCAAGGAATACACCCCTCCCATAGATTTCAGTTTATTTCAATTCATATCCTGCCCTTCCCACAGAAGCGGCTCAGGGTGGCTCACAACATATAAAATTTAACATAGAATTTTAAATTTAAAATACATCAATTACAACAGTTAAAACAATAAAACATGTAAACAGCGATCTATCAAAATACTACACTGAGCCTTCTATAGAATTTCTAATGCCAGTTAATTATAGGCCAGCCGGAAGAGGGCTGTCTTACAGATGCGTTTTCATGGGGGAAACACATGCATGGAAGAGCAATATCATTGGCTGCACTCCCTGACATGGGATCAATGGTGGGGGGGAGACCTTCTGTAGAAAAAGGAGGGGGTTTGTTCCTTGGGAGGAGGAAACCATAGAAGCCTGGAGCATCCTGGAGGGAAAATGGGGGGTCTTGTGGGAAGGATATTGTGTACTTTAGCCTAAGGACAGGCTTATTCTTGCCATTTATCTGGAATTACTTTCACTTTGCACTTTCTCTGCTTTGCACTGCTTCTAGCTCTATGTCAGGGGTGGGGAACCTTTTTTCTGCCAAGGACCATATGGATATTTATAACATCATTTGAAGGCCATAAAAAATTATCAACTTAAAAAACAGTGCTCCGCCAAGGGAGAATGATTCAGGCCAGCAAAATTAATGCAAATAATTGTTTTTCTATTTGAAGTCATGTGGGGAGAGTCTAATCTGGCACGCGCGCACACACACATATGGCCCGCCGCCCTAGGCAAATGCATAGGTCCAGGGCTTTTTTGTAGAAAAAGCCCAGCATGAAGTCAGTAGCATATTAGACCACATCCCCTAATATTAGCATATTAGGTCACACTCATTAGCATATTAGGCCACAGCATCTGGGATAATTAAGTGGAAAGTGAACTGTGACAATAACTTTTCCAGGCCCTGCAGCAATTCTGGCTGGCTGGCTAGCCAGGCCCCAGAGAGGCTGCCACTAGGGTTGCCAATCCCCAGGTGGGGGCAGGGGATCCCCTGGTTTGGAGGACCTCCCCCCGCTTCAGGGTCGTCAGAAAGCAGGGGGAGGGGAAGGAAATGTCTGCTGGGTACTCATGATTCCCTATGGAGACTTATTCCCCTAGAAAATAATGAAGAATTGATCCGTGGGTATCTGGGGCTCTGAGGGCCGTTTTTTGAGGTAGAGGCACCATATTTTCAGTATAGCATCCAGTGGCTGTGCCCAAAATACTCCCTAAGTTTCAAAAAGATTGGACCGGGGGATCCAATTCTATGAGCCCCCAAAGAAGGTGCAGCTATCCTTCATTATATCCTATGGAAGGAAGGCATTTAAAAAGTGTGTGGTCCCTTGAAATGGCCAAAACTCCCTTTGGAGTTCAATTATGCTTGTCACACCCTTGCTCCTGGCTCCACCCCCAAAGGCTCCTGGCTCCACCCCCAAAGTCCCCAGATATTTCTTGAATTGGACTTGGCAACCCTAGCTGCCACATGGCTCGGTTCAGCCCAGCAATCCCCGAGGGCCACACCAAGTGACCTCGAGGGCCATATACGGCCCTTGGGACGGAGGTTCCCCACCCCTGGCGTAGAGGATGTGCTTTGAAGAATGTTTACTTTTACTGGCATAGACAGTAATATAACAATTTATACTGGCCACCATTTGTTTGCTTACTGTTCCAGCTTGCTTGGCTCTGAGAACCTGTCCTTCCTGTAATCTGTTCAGACACTCAAGAGAAGGATGCTCCCTTCCTTTCTCTATTAGGCACTTTGGAGCAGTGAGGTGGATGATATGCTGGACCATATGCTGAACATGAGTCAACAGTGTGATGGGGCGGCTAAAAAGGCAAATGCAATTTTGGGCTGTATCAGCAGAAGTGTAGTGTCCAGATCACGTGAAGTGATGGTATCGCTTTACTCTGCTCTGGTAAGACCTCACCTGGAGTCTTGTGTTCAGTTTTGGGCACCACATTTTAAGAAAGATATAGACAAGCTGGAACGGATCCAGAGAAGGGCGACGAAGATGGTGAGGGGTCTGGAGACCAAGTCCTATGAGAAAAGGTTGAAGGAGCTGGGGATGTTTCGCCTGGAGATGCGGCGGCTGAGAGGTGATAGGATCATCATCTTCAAGGACTTGAAGGGCTGTCGTATAGAGGATGGAGTGGAATTGTTTTCTGTGGCCCCGGAAGGTAGGACCAGAATCAATGGGTTGAAATTAAATCAAGAGTTTCCAGCTCACCATTAGGAAGAACTTCCTGACCGTTAGAGCGGTTCCTCAGTGGAACAGGCTTTCTCAGGAGGTGGTGGACTCTCCTTCCTTAGAGGTTTTTAAACAGAGGCTAGATGGCCATCTGACAACAATGAAGATTCTGTGAATTTAGAGGGAGGTATTTCTGCCGGGGGTTGGACTAGATGACCCTGGAGGTCCCTTCCAACTCTTCTAAGGCCATTTTCTGTGAATTGCAATTTTTTCTCTGTGTCAATGCTTCCCCCTCCTGCCTGCTGGTGTGGGGCCCAGACTGTGTGTGTCATACTGGGGGGGGGGGGGGGGTGAGTGGAAAGGAACTTCCTGCCCATTTGGTCAAGCAGAAAGAAAAAATGCTTCAAGGCCTTTTTACTGCAACAGGTCAAGAGCAAATTAATATGACTCTGATGGTTTGATGTTGGACCCAAACCTCCCCACAATGGGCACCATATAAATCTCTCATCTCCGTTTGCATCATTATGTATCTCTTTGCCATAAAACTTAGGTTAGTAAATGCAGCTCCTCCAAGAGCTATGAAACTATGGGGGGAACCCGGCACTGCCCCCTTTACTTCCATCCCACCTTCCAGGGGATCTCTCAGCTCTTGCACTGGCTTTCCCGCTCTAGGCCCCTAGGTGACCTGTGGTGGAGGAGAAGCGCTTGCAAGCCTATTTCCCCTTTATTCCCCCCTTCACTCTCAGTTAAATATCTGCCTGTCTCAGTGCTCAGAGGCCAACTGTGGTCCCAGTGCTAAGTAAGCTTACTTGAGAGTAAGCCTGCATTATGGTCCTCCTTGACCTCTGAGAGCTGCACAATATGCGTGAAAGAGCCACATGTGGCTCAAGCCAGTTTGGACACCCCTGGTTTAGGTTTTACCAGCTGCTTTAGTCCAGTCTCAGCTGTACTTATGACCAGTGACTGATGCATCTTCTTCTTCTTTTGTATTTTCGTGTGTGTGCATCTGAAGGCCATGACGACCTCTGGTGACTGACCCCTGCTAGAGGCCTGGAGGATATTCAGGGAGGTAGCTAAATAAAGCCTGCCTCTGCTTCCCCACTACTGGTATTCCAAGGAGATCTCCCATCCAAGCCCTTGCCAGAGTCCACCCTGCTCGGCTTCTGAGATCTGACAAGATCAGGCTTGCCTGGTCTCTCCCAGTCAGGGTCCAGTTCCTTCTGCATCATGACTCTAACTAGCCCTGCCTGGCGACTAACCCTCCGCCCACACTCTTTCTACCTAGATGGCAGGGGGCTTGAGGAAGTTCTCTTTCCCTGTCTCTGAAGAAGTGTGCTTCCACAACGAAGCTTCTACTCAGAATAAAACTTTGTTGGTCCCCAAGCTGACATTGGACACAACCTTTTCCCTAAAAGAAGAAGGAAAAAACAATGCAGATGTGTGGCAAGTCCTTAAAGAGATGGGGGCACCAGCCCACCTCACACGTCTCCTGAGAAACCTATATAAGGACCGAGAAGCAACTGTCAGAACGGGATGTGGAGCAACTGATTGGTTTAGAATAGGAAAAGGGGTTCGACAAGGATGCATATTGTCACCCTGCTTATTTAATTTACATGCAGAGTACATCATGTGGAATGCTGGCCTGAATAAAGCACAAGCCGGAATTAAGATTGCCAGTAAAAACATCAACAACCTCAGATATTCAGATGACACCACTGTAATGGCAGAAAGTGAGGAGGACCTAAAGAACCTCTTGTTGAGGGTGAAAGAGGAGAGCACAAAAGTAGGCTTGAAACTCAACATCAAAAAAAACTAAGATCATGGCATCCAGCCCCATCACACCTTGGCAAATAGAATGATGGGAGATTTTAATGGGACAATACAAAATAATATTGATAGATCAAGCCAAAAGAAAAAAGACAAAGAAGGAAAATTACCAAATTCTTTTTTTGAGTTAGTTAAACAAGAAAATTTGGAAGATATTTGGAGAAAATTTAATCCTGAAGTAAGAGACTATACCTTCTTCTCAGCAAGGCATAATTCCTTTTCTAGAATAGATATGTTATGGGGTTCCAAAAACTTGGGCCTCATGACTAAAAAAGTAGAGATTCTACCAAAGGTTTTTGCAGATCACAACCCAATTTGTTGGACTACAAAATTGCAAAGAAAAACAAGAAGATGGAGAATTAATGAGGACTTACTACAAGATAAAGACATTGTGGCATTTTTAGAGAAGGAATCTGCAGCGTTTTTCCAAATAAATGAAACTGAGGATGTAGAATTTCAAACAGTTTGGGACACTTACAAAGCAGTAATGAGAGGAATACTAATTACATTGAATAATAAAGATAAGAAGGCCAAAGAAGAACGGTTGCTAGCTTTACAAAATGAAATAAATAAAAAAGAGGGGGAATTGAAAAAAAGACCAGGAAAAAAGAAGCTAATAAAAGAAATTACAATACTACAATCTCAAGTAAGACATTTGCTGAACAAAGAATTAGAATGGAATTTAAAAAGTTTACAACAGAAATCGTTTGAGGGTGCGAATAAACCTGGGAAGTACCTAGCCTGGCAGTTGAAAAAAAAGAAAGAAAATAAAATCATCAATAAAATTATGGTGAATGGAAAAGAAATAGTAGATCAAGACGGAATCAAAAGAGAATTTTTTAAATATTATGCAAAATTATTCAAAGGCGTGACAAATAGAAAAGAAAAAATGGAAGAGTATTTACGAAATATCCAAATAGCGCCCTTGACTGAGTACATGAAAAAGATTTTAAATGATCCAATTGAAAAGATCGAAATTGAAGCCGCAATAAAAGCAATGAAAGAAGGTAAGGCTCCTGGGCCAGATGGATTTACATCTAAATTTTATAAAACCCTCAAAGATGAGATAACACCCAAACTGCAGAAACTGATCAATATAATAAGAGAAAAAGGGATAATTCCAAATACATGGAAAGAAGCTGTAATCTCGTTGATCCCCAAAGAAGATAAAGATGTCACAAATGTAAAGAATTATAGACCAATTTCATTATTAAATAAGGACTACAAGATCTACACAAGAATTCTGGCAGAACGATTGAAGCAATATCTGATAAACTTTATAAAAAAAATCAAGCTGGATTTCTTTCTAAAAGGCAAATAAGAGACAATGTAAGAGCTGTCATCAATGTTGTGGAATATTATGAAAAGCATCCAGAAAAAGAAGCGGCTTTATTTTTTGTAGATGCGGAAAAAGCCTTTGACAATTTGAACTGGGACTTTATGTTTGCAGTAATGGAAAAAATTAATTTAGGGGAACATTTTATAAGAATGACGAAAGCAATATATACAGAACAGCAAGCAAAATTGTGCGTAAATGCAGATCTTACAAGAGAATTGATGGTAAGCAAAGGCACAAGACAAGGATGTCTGTTATCACCATTGTTGTTTATAATGACTCTGGAAATATTATTACAACAAGTGCAAAACGACAAAAAAATAGAAGGATTAAAAATTAAAGGATTCTCTTATAAATATAAAGCTTTTGCAGATGACATTGTGTTTATTATAGAGAATCCGATTCAAGTAACACCGTTGCTCTTAACCAAGATAAAAGAATATGGAGAGATTGCAGGACTATATATAAATGCAAAGAAGTCGATGTTTTTATGTAAAAATATGCAACCAAATAGACAGAATGAATTGCAGGCACTGACGGGGTATAAAGTTACTTCTAAAGTAAAATATCTTGGCGTAGAAATAACTATGAAGAACATAGATTTATTTAAAAATAATTATGAAAAGCTTTGGTGCAAGATGGACAAAGATTTGACAAAATGGAACAGACTTAATTTGTCTTTATTGGGCAGGATTGCTGCAGTTAAGATGAATATTTTGCCAAGAATAATGTATCTGTTTCAAACTATCCCGATTGTGAAAGATAGCAAACAATTCAATAAGTGGCAAAAGAAGCTCTCTGACTTTGTATGGGCCGGGAAGAAACCAAGAATTAAGATGAAAATTTTAACAGATGCAAAAGAAAGAGGAGGCTTTCAGCTCCCAGACTTAAGATTGTACCATGACGCTGTTTGCTTGAGGTGGATCAAGGATTGGATAATGCTGTTGGATAAAAAACCTTTAAGGTTGGAAGCTCATGGGAATAAATTCGGCTGGCACGCATATTTGTATTATGGGAAACACAAGATGGATGGGTTTTTTTCTCATCACTACATCAGAAACACTTTATTAAATACTTGGATAAAATATAAGAAATATGGTGATGAGAGGAAGCCGCTTTGGATAGTGCCAGCAGAAGTAATAAAAATAACAGCTGAATCTGAGGAAGAAAGAGTGATGTCATACAGTCAATTGTTAAAGATTCAAGGTGGGAAAGTTGAATTAAAGTCAGCAGAAGAGCTAAATAATAAATATGATTGGTTCCAAATGCAACAAATAAAAAGTCTGATGGAAAATGATATGAAATCTGATGGAATTAGACATGAGCAAACAGAATTGGAAAAGGTTTTGCTTGGAGACAATGAAAAATTAATATCAAAAGTATATAAATTATTATTGAAATGGTCTACAGAAGAGGAAGTAGTAAAATCTCAAATGGTTAAATGGGCAATCAATATAAACAGAGAAATCCAAATGGATACTTGGGAATACCTTTGGAAGAACTCGATGAAGATATCAACATGTCAGAATATCAAGGAGAACTGTTTTAAAATGATGTACATGTGGTATATGACTCCGAAGAAACTGGCAAAGATGAGTAAAAAGATGTCAGACAGATGTTGGAAATGTAAGCACCATGAAGGTTCTTTTTTTCATATGTGGTGGACCTGTGAAAAAGCAAAAAACTTTTGGCGGATGATACAACAAGAAATTTCTAAAATTTTGGGTTATGACTTCAAGAAAGTGGAAGAGACTTTTCTGCTAGGATTACAAATAGAAAAATTTCCAAAAGAAGATAGGACTTTAATTTGGTATCTGCTCTCAGCTGCTAGGACATTGTATGCGCAGCTGTGGAAACAAGAAAAAATACCAGAGAAATGGGACTGGATTGTGAAAGTTTTATCGTGGAGCGAGATGGATAAATTAACAAGAACTTTGAGAGACTATGATCTGGAAGTGTTTAAAAAGGAGTGGAAGAAATTTAAAAAATATATAGAGTTAGAATGGAACGTAAAAAGACATTGGACAATCTTTTAATATGAATGAGAAGAAAAAGACAGTGTGTTTTGATGGGTTTGGGATACCTTTATATTTGGATTTAAATATATAACTTCGGGGTAAGTCTAATAACGGAGGGAAGGGGGATTGAAAATATCATATGGGTTAGGGATAGAAAAGATATAACTAAACATCGTAACCATAGGTTATTAATAAATTGTTAAAATACAACATTGGAGGGAGGGGGGATTGAAATGTCATACGGATTAATATTGAGATAATTAAGAAATAACTAAGTTGTATAACCATATGATATCAATAAATTGTTAAAACACACCTTGGCAAATAGAAGAGGAAGGCATGGAAGTAGTGACAGACTTCACATTTCTGGGATCCAAGATCACTGCAGATGGTGACTGTAGCCATGAAACTAAAAGATGTTTGCTCCTTGGGAGGGCAGCTATGGCGAACCTGAGCAGTATAATAAAAGGCAGAGACATCACCCTGCCAACAAAAGTCTGTACAGTCAAAGCGACGGTATTCCCAGTAGTAATGTATGGCTGTGAGAGCTGGACCATAAGGAAGGCCGAGCGCAGAAGAATAGATGCTTTTGAGCTGTGGTGCTGGAGAAGAATCTTGAGAGTCCCTTGAAGTGCAAGAAGATCCAATCAGTCAGTCCTAAGGGAAATCCACCCAGACTGTTCCCTGGAAGGTCAGGTGCTGAAGCTGAAGCTCAAATACTTTGGCTACCAAATGAGAAAGGAGCACTCCCTGGAGAAGTTCCTGATGCTGGGAAAGACAGAAGGCAAAAGAAGAAGGGGACGGCAAAGGATGAGACGGCTGGGCAGCGTTATTTATGTAACAAACATGAATTTGAGCAGACTTTGGAGGATGGTGGAAGACAGGAGGGCCTGGCGTGCTTTTGTCCGTGGGGTCGCAAAGAGTCGGCGTCAACTGTGTGACTGAAGAACAAAAAACCTTGCCCAAGCATTTATAACATTTCTTTCTGATTAGAGTAAGGTTTCTTTTGCAGATTAGAGCCTTATAAGCAATTGGCATCAATACTTTTTGTGGTCTGTGGTTGTCTTTTACATATGAAATAGGGGGAAAGCTCTTTTTATGGGCTAAGAGGTTACATGGATCCTCCTTGTGCGAGTTCCTCGACACAGTAGCAGAGAACATCTCCGACTGAATCACTTTCAAAACTCCCAACATTAAAATTGTGTCTTCCCTGTGTGGGGTCTCAGTTGCTATCAAGGAGTGCTTCTGCAACAGAATCTCTTTCCACAATAAGAAAAGCCAAAAGGCTTCTCCCTTACAAGAGTTCATATATGCTTTTGAAAATTGTCACACTGGAGGAGGCAAGATGGCGTGGTAAGGCAGAGTGCCTGTCCAAGTGCTCTTGGAAGACACCTGAATTACAAGCCTTTGGGGTGTCCCCTCAGTGTGCCCTTTAGGTGTACGCCTTGGGTCTTGCCCCAAGGAGCTGTCTGGGGATGCCTCCGCAGCTGAAGGGAGCTTGCAGAGGGCTGAATGAGTGGCGAAGGCTGCTTCGATCAACCCCTGCTTTCCCTGGGCAGAGGCTTGTAATGCCCTCGGGCACCAACCGGGCCGCCGGAGAAAGGAGCGTTTGAGGCTACAGCGTCTTGGTAAACTTGCAATAGCCTAATAACTTGCAAAAGGAATCATTGGAAGGATGGAACTAAAATGCTGCTTTGACTGGAAAGCGTACACACTGTGAGAGGAAGGCGAAAGTTGCTTTGGCGGAGTGGCGGAGAATGGCGGCGTTGACAGCGGACAGCGGCAGCTGCTTCGGAAGAGGGTGAGCGTTTATGGACTTTCCCACCCCCCTTTTTCTTTTTGTGTGACTGAAATTTTTGTTGAGAGAAGTGGGAAGAAAAGGGGAATGAAGTGGATTAAGAAGACGTGAGAGCTTGTGAGACTGAAATAGAGGGACTGAGATTTAAATGTGAGAGCGATTCAGCTGGAGTTGGAGTGAGAGCGATTCAGCTGGAGATTTAAATGTGAGAGCGATTCAGCTGGAGGAGAAAAATGTGCAGAGACAAGTGACGGAAGAGAGAAAAAGAAAGTTTGAACAGAAGGAACTGAGCAGGGTAAAGTGGTCGGGAGAGAGTAGGGGTGGAACTGGCAAGTAGGAAAGAAAATTGGTGGATTGAAAAAGAGACAGAAACTGAGGGTTGTGGAGAGAAATACAGAGAGAGAAAGAAAGAACTGGAACTAAAGTAGAAGGACTTGCTGTAAAGATGGTGGAGTATGGTGGAGCGTGAGGGGCGAACGTGGAGGACGAAAGACAGCGCTGGGAAATAAAGGAGGAGGAGGGGGTTTTTAGCGACGATCTTTCACCGCGGCCACCTCCTCCTTGAAGAGTGGGGAACGGAACTGTATAGTAGACTGCCTTTTGGATGTTGGACGTTGGACTCTGCAGATTTTTGGGCTGGACATTGAGTTATATGAAAATGGCGAAAGCTGGGTCTGGATTGTAAAGAAGCGGAGCTTGCTGGGAAGAAGAAGGAGGAAAAGGAGCAGGGGATGCCGGGACCTTTGGGATGAAATTTCCTAAAGAGGGTGAAGTACATATTTAAACCCATGAATTAATGAACTAACAAACTTTAATTAACTATATGAATGTTATTAGGTACTGGTAATGAACTAATAAATTTTTGGACATCTCCTGATTTTCCCTTGAACTTTTCTGCTTATTATTGGACTGTGATTATTATTGTTTATTATTGGACCGTGATCTGGGTATTATTTTTTGAGAGGTTTGGGAAGTATAATATAAATAAAAAATAAGAAATAAGAAAGAAATAAGAAAAGGAACTTAATCTGGTAAGAATTATAAAAAGGGTATGTTAAATGTATAGAAGGTCTTAAGTACTAGGGTAGGTATTTTTGGAAAACTTTCCCTGGCCATTGAGATAAGGAGGTGAAGGATTAAATTGAACCTTTAAGGGGGAAAGTAGGGTGATAGGACTTTTTAAGTTGGATATAGAATGGATGCCAAAGCTAAAAAATTAGCACAGGCCACACCTCCAGGTCTGGGGAAGGCTTCCACAACCACATTAAATCAAGACGCAGTGGAGAAACTCCAGAGTATAATGCTAGCAGGTTTTAAACAAAACCAGGAAGCTCTTGAAGAGATCCAGACAGAGCTCAAGGAAGAAATTAAAAAAACAAATGAAAGGATGGATGAATTCCAGAAACAGGTATTGGCAAATACCCAGCAAATTCATAAGCTATCTGCAAAAGTTGATGCTCTGGATGAGCAGGGGAAAACAATGGTTGCCAGCATGAAAGAAGTAAAAAAAACTACTTCAGTTCTGGAAGATAGAGTAGCTAAAATTGAAATGGAGAAAGCCATGTACAAATTGAGATTTCAAAATATAATAGAGGAAAAAGGTGAAGATATGTACAAAAAAATTGAGGAAATTTTAACAATAGGAGAAGACCAGTCAACAAAAGATATAATGCAAGAAGTTGATTGGATAAGGAGGGTTGCAACAACATACACTAAAAAATCTAATTTACCAAGAGAAATTCACGTAAGATTTCTGAAGGTCTCGACATGTGAAAAAGTTCTGAGAACAGCGAGAGAAAATGATTTGAGGTGGAAAGGAAATAAAATCCAAGTGTTGAAAGATATACCATGGAGTATAAGGCAGAGAAGAGAGAGTTATAAGAAGCTGACATCTTGGCTGAGTGAGCAATCCATCTCCTTCAGATGGTTAGTTCCAGAAGAAGTCTTTTTTATGTTTCAAAGTAAAAGGTTCAACAACTTCTGTGGAGAAAATGGGGGAATTTTGGAGAGAGAATGTGGACATAGATGTTCAAGAGTCTGATGTGGATGAGGACCAAGAAGGAGGGGATGAAGCAAGTAGAACTAGTAAAGAAAGTGCCAAGAGAAAGAACAATGGAAGAATAAAGACAAGACTACAAGTACTAAAAGAGAAAAAAAACATTATTAGATAGTAATTTACAAGCTGAAAAATGAATAAATGGGGACTTAAGATTACATCGGTGAATATAAATGGCTTGAATGAACCACAGAAAAGGCAGAAGACCTTTCTCCAACTCAAAAAGACTAACTCAGACATAATATGTATGCAAGAAACGCATATCAAGGAAGAAGACTGAAAATATTTGCTGAATAAAAAATTGGGAACTTTATACCATTCTTCAGATTTAAAAAATAAAAGAGGCGTGGCTATATACATTAAAGAATGGATAAAATCCAAATTGCTCCACAGTGATGAATCAGGGAGAATAGTTTTGGTAGAAATTGAATTGGAAGGCCAAAGAACGATTGTAGGAAATATTTATGCACCCAATAATAATCAAGAAAATTTTTTTGCTGAGTTACACCAAAAGTTGACTGAGTTTGAGGCTACAAATTACTGTATTATGGAGACTTTAATGCAGTCCTGGATGTCTATAAAGATAAAAAAAATGGGAAAAATAAGACAAAAAAATACGTGGTTCTCTACTGAAAACCTTCTTTAAGATGGCAGATGAGCTAAATTTGATTGATGTCTGGAGAATGAAGAATTCTCGGACAAGTGATTATACTTTTTATTCTCAAGTTCACGACTCATGGTTGAGAATAGACATGGGCTGGATGTCAACATCGATGGCAATAACAGTGGACAAAGCTGATATACTTCCTAAAACCTCTGCAGACCATAGCCCGGTTCAGATAACTTTGGAAAAACCAAGATTGAAATCTCGTTGGACCCTAAATCTCCAAATATTGAAAGATAAGGAATTTGTTGAAGAATCTAAAGAGAAAATTAAAACGTTTTTTGAGTGTAATAGAGAGGAAGATTCTGCTACACAAACTATTTGGGATGCTTTTAAGGCCTTTTTTAGGGGTTTAGCAATTAGCTATTCAGCGCAAAGAAAAAGACAAAGAACATGTAGATATAATGAATTATTGGCGAATCTGAAGAAACAAGAGGACCTGCAGAAGACAAATAGTACGGAGCAGATAAAAATGAAGATCCAGGTATTGCAACACCAAATAAATTTAATACTTCAAGAGGAATTAGAGAAAAAACTGATTTGGGCCAAACAATACTATTTCGAAAATGCGAATAAAACTAGTAGGTGGCTTGCATTTAAGCTGAGAAAAGAAAGGGGGGGGGGGAATTATTAAATCCCTAAAAGATGAGAATCAATCAGAAGTGATGCAAAAATCCCAAATAGAAGAAATAGTTAAAAAGTTTTACCAAAAGCTATATCAAGAACAGAATTTGAAGGAAACCCAGCAGAATGAATATATAGAACAAACTAAGTTACAACAATTAACAAACCAGCAACGGGATTCTCTGGAAGATTCAATAACAGTACAAGAGATTATAGAAGCAATAAGGATACAGAAAAACAACAAAACTCCTGGTTTGCACGGTCTGCCAATTGAATTTTATAGGTGTTTTGAAGAAACTCTCTTGTTACCTTATAAAAGAGTATTGGAGGGGATATATAGAACAAATGAGATTCTGGAATCATGGAAGGAAGCTTTAATTTCATTATTGCATAAGGAAGGAACTGACTGAAATTAAAAACTATAGACCGATTTCTTTGTTAAATGCAGATTATAAGATCTTTGCATCGATATTAGCGAAAAGATTGAAAAGAATTTTACCAGACATAATACATGAAGATCAGTCAGGTTTTATACCTGGGAGAGTTATGAGGCAAAATTTAAGAGTGATTATGAATATTCTGGAATATTACAAGGAGCATCCAGAGAAACAGTTCGCAGCAATAACATTAGATGCTGAAAAAGTGTTTGATAATGTTAATTGGGCTTTTATGCTGAAAACGCTGACCTCGATCGGTTGTGGAGAGAACCTGGTGAAATTGATTAAATCAATTTACACAAACCAAAAGGCAAGAATTAATGTCAATGGATCTGTATCAGATCCAATAATGATTGGACAAGGGACAAGACAAGGCTGCCCGTTATCCCCTATTCTTTTTGTATTGACATTAGAACCCTTATTACAGAGGATGAGAGAAAACGTGGAGATCAGAGGGGTCAAAATTAGGAAGGAAGTTTATAAAATACAAGCTTTTGCAGATGACATATTAGTTACCTTGGAAGAACCTAACAGCTCGATGGAAGAACTGAAGAAAACTTTAAAGCAATATGGTGAGGTGGTGGATTTTAAGGTTAATTATCAAAAAACCAAGTTTTTGTCCCGAAACATGACGAAAGAACAGATCTTAGAATTGGAAGCGAAATCAGGATTTCATTGCGAAAGGAAAGTCAAATATTTAGGTATATATTTAACATTGGAACTAAAAACTCTTGTAAGGGACAATTATAAAAAGATTTTAAAAGAGGTCAAAATAGATTTAGAACGGTGGTATGACCTACAAATTTCCCTTATGGGGAGAATAGCATCAGTTAAAATGAATATACTTCCAAGAATATTATTCTTGTTCCAAATGTTACCGATAATGTTACCCAAATCCTTTTTTAAACAATTGAATAGAATGGTAGCAAGATTTATCTGGCAAAACAAAAAAACAAGGATTAAGTTAAAAATTCTTCAAGATAGCAAAGAAAGGGGGGGCTTTGCCTTACCTGATTGGCAAATTTATCACAAAGCTTGTATTTTGACATGGGTTAAAGAATGGCTGCTTCTAAAAAATAAAAGACTTTTAATATTGGAAGGGGCTGACTTGGCTAAAGGGTGGCACGCATTCATATGGTATGATTGCCCAATAAAAGGAAGTAAATTCCTTAGACACGAAATAAGGAAGTCTTTATATAAGACCTGGTCTGAGGTTAAAAATCAAATATATAAATATACTCCTAAGTGGCTCTCTCCAGTTGAAGCATCGGTTCAACCTAATCTTTTTAATTGGGAAGAAGATTATACTTATGAAAGCCTGTTAGATGTCAGACAGGAATTGAATATGGAAGTAATTTCTAAAATGGACTGATGGTTGAGAACTCAAGTTAAATCTAGGCATAAGTCAGATAAGGGGCTAGGTTTCCCAAAAAAATGAATAAATTCGATTGCATTATATATGAATCTGATAGAAAAATGATCTCTAGTTGTTATACTTGGCTATTAGAAATGAAGATGCAAGAGGAAAATGTAAAGGAGAGTTGGATTAAATGGTTACAAGAATTTGGCTACACTATTGACTTAGATAATTGGGAGAAAATATGGAAAGAAAATAATAAATTGTCTAAATCCTCTTTATTAAAAGAAAATTTGTACAAAATGGTTTACTGCTGGTACTATACCCCCGAAAGACTCTCTAAAGCACTTCCAAATAGCTCAGATAAGTGTTGGAAGTGCACAAAAGTAAAGGGTTCGTTATATCACTTGTGGTGGAAATGTGATTATGCGAAAAAATATTGGGTAAAAATATCCATCTGGTGTCAAAAGATGTTAAAAACAAGAATTCCTCATGTACCAGAACTATATTTATTAAATATTTGTCAAATCACATTACCCAAGAAAATAAAAAGGCTGTTACTGCATATTATAACTATAGCTAGGATATTGTATGCTAAGTACTGGAAAAAGCCGCAAACGCCAAACAAGAATGAATTTCTGTCCAAATTAATGGAAGCAGCTGAAATGGATATGTTAACTTGCAGATTGAAAGGAGGAAATGTGGAAGAATGTAAAGAGACTTGGAACCCGATGAACGATATGAAAATATGGAAAGTCATAGTCTTTTTTGACTCAATCGCTCCATTAGGTGTTGTATGTTAGTAGGTTGATGTTGATGTTCATGGTGATATGTAAATGTTTATATTTTGATTTGTAAGGTGTATTACTATGTTAAATGTTTAAATGTTCAACAATAAAAAGTAACTTGTTAAAAAAAATTGTCACACTGACTGAATCTGCACACTCAAAGGTTTTCTCCCCATGTGCGGGTACTTTGATGCAGCTGAAGAGTGCCACTCGAACCGAATCTTCTCTCAGACTCTAAGCACTGAAAAGGTTTCTCGTGTTTGGAGTTTATCAGCAAGTTCAAGGGGGGGTGGGGAGTGGTCTCATTCATTGGGATGCTGTCTCTCCAACATCAAAGCATCCGTTGGGGTCATTAACGAGTCCAGGTGTGGCAAGCCGCGGCCGGATATTGAGAATTCTAACGATTCCCCCTTCTGTGTCTTCTCTGATGCTGTTCAAGACTCCTCCTCTGACTGAATCTCTTTCCACACTCTGAGCATTCAAAAGGTTTCTCCCCTGTGTGGGTTCTCTGATGACGTTGAAGATTGCCACTCAAACTGAATTTCTTTCCACACTCTAAGCATTTAAAAGGTTTCTCCTCTGTGTGGGTTCTCTGATGAAGTTGAAGACTGCTGCTCTGACTGAATCTCTTTCCACACTCTGAGCATTCAAAAGGTTTATCCCCTGTGTGGGTTCTCTGATGACGTTGAAGAGTGCCACTCCCACTGAATCTCTTTCCACACTCTGAGCATTCAAAAGGTTTATCCCCTGTGTGGGTTCTCTGATGACGTTGAAGAGTGCCACACCCACTGAATCTCTTTCCACACTCTGAGCATTCAAAAGGTCTCTCCCCTGTGTGGGTTCTCTGATGATATTGAAGACTGCCACTCCGACTGAATCTCTTTCCACACTCTGAGCATTCAAAAGGTTTCTCCCCTGTGTGGGTTCTCTGATGAAGCTGAAGACTGCCACTCTGACTGAATTTTGTTCCACACTCTGAGCATTCAAAAGGTTTCTCCCCTGTGTGGGTTCTCTGATGACGTTGAAGAGTGCCACTCAAACTGAATTTCTTTCCACACTCTAAGCATTTAAAAGGTTTCTCCTCTCTGTGGGTTCTCTGATGAAGCTGAAGACTGCCACTCTGACTGAATTTTGTTCCACACTCTGAGCATTCAAAAGGTTTCTCCCCTGTGTGGGTTCTCTGATGACGTTGAAGACTGTTACTCTGACTGAATCTCCTTCCACACTCTGAGCATTCAAAAGGTTTATCCCCCGTGTGGGTTCTCTGATGACTTTGAAGATGGCCACTCCGACTGAATCTCTTTCCACACTCTGAGCATTCAAAAGGTTTCTCCCCTGTGTGGGTTCTCTGATGACGTTGAAGATAGCCACTCCGACTGAATCTCTTTCCACACTCTGAGCATTCAAAAGGTTTCTCCCCTGTGTGGGTTCTCTGATGAAGTTGAAGACTGCCACTCTCACTGAATTTCTTTCCACACTCTAAGCATTCAAAAGGTCTCTCCCCTGTGTGGGTTCTCTGATGAAGTTGAAGACTGCCACTCTCACTGAATTTCTTTCCACACTCTGAGCACTCAAAAGGTTTCTCCCCTGTGTGGGTTCTCTGATGACGTTGAAGATGGCCACTCTGATTGAATCTCTTTCCACACTCTGAGCATTCAAAAGGTCTCTCCCCTGTGTGGGTTGTCTGATGACATTGAAGACTGCCACTACAACTGAATCTCTTTCCACACTCTGAACATTCATAAGGATTGTCCCCTGTGTGGGTTCTCTGACGATGTTGAAGACTGCCACTCTTAATAAATCTCTTTCCATTCTCTGTGCATGAAAAAGTTCTCTCTCCTCTGTGGGTTTTTTGGTGCAGCTGAAAGATTCTACTTTGACTGAATTTATTACTCATTTCTGAGAATTCAGAAGGTTTCTCCTCTCTCTGTATTGTCTGGTGTACAAGGATCTGTGATGTATTTCTGAAATACTTTCCACACTGAATGGATTTCCTTGCCTTCATTATCCTGTGCTTTGGAAAATGTACATTCTGCTTTCTTCCATAATGCTTCTCAACCATACCACCATCTTTCTTTCTCTTAGGTTTGCCTCGATTCCTGACAATTTTGTTCAAGTTTTCATTTTTAGCTCTATGTGGCATTTTCTGATAAAGTTCCTCACCCTCCACATTCCTCTGCTCATCTTCTGCTGGGATAGATAGAAAGAAACTGTTAGCGCTTGGAAAGGGAGTAAGATCTAACAGCATCTACATGACTATAGGAAGAAAGTTTGGCTGATCTGAACCACACATCCCCCTTTCTCCGAGAATAATTAATATTTAAAAATACGTCCCCCTCCCATCTGTCTGCCCAGGCATCTCTTTTATAAGAGGCTGAATTAATCTAATTCGAACCTCATGATGCCACTAACTTCTCAGCATCAGATGCTCAACATTTTCTGTCTTCCCAGACTCACATTCACAAAGTCTCTGTGCAAAAGGATCTCTTCTGAATTTGCCCTCAAGCACCACAGAGGGGAGAGCCTCACATCCAGCCACTGTGAAGGCTTTTCTGGTTTTTCTTTACATCAAGGTGTGTTCGATACCTGAACCATATCCAATTTGACTGTGCACTCTGCATTTGGAATTCTATGAAGATCTACTTGTCTCTCTATATCCTCAGTTTAAGAACGACCTTGGCCTGAGCCCAGGTCATGGCTAGAAGCACCTGGCGAGGGGGAAATCCAAGTAACTGTGATTTGTTATGCACCGATTTCAACCATTTAGCTTGAAAAGTATTGGGTAATAGCAAATGGATTAGTCCAGGGGTGGTCAAACTTGCTTCATGTAAAATCCACATGGAATAAACTTTAGGGTTTTGAGAGTTGCAAGAAATGAATGTCAGATATCTGAGAGAAGAAAGGGAGGGAGGGAGGGAAGGAAGGAGGAAAGGAAGGGAGGGAGGCAGGAAAAGAAAGAAGGGAGGAAGGGAGGGAGAAAGCGATGACAGGAAGGAAGGAAGGAAGGAAGGAAGGAAGGAAGGAAGGAAGGAAGGAAGGAAGGAAGGAAGGAAGGAAGGAAGGAAGGAAGGAAGGAAGGGAGGGAGGGAGGGAGGGAGGGAGGGAGGGAAGTCGCCCTGAGCCTGCATCGGCAGGGAGGGCGGGATATAAATTCGAGAAATAAATAAATAAATAAATAAATAAATAAATAAATAAATAAATAAATAAATAAGGGAGGGAGGGAGGGTGGAATGAAGGAAGGAAAGGAGGGAGGGTGGAAAGAAGGCAGGGATGGTGGAAGGAAGGGAGGAAGGGTGGAGGGAGGGAGGGAGGGAGGAAGGAAGGAAGGAAGGAAGGAAGGAAGGAAGGAAGGAAGGAAGGAAAGGAGGGAGGGGTGGTGGAAGGGAGTGAAGGTGGAAGGGAGGGAGGGAGGTAGGAAGCAAGGGAGGGTGGAAGGAAGGAAAGGATGGAGGGAGCAAGGGAGGGAGGGAGGAAGGAAAGGAGGGAGGGTGGAAGGGAAGAACGGAGGGAGGGTCCAAGGAAAGGAGGGAGGGTGGAAGGGAGGAATGGAGGGAGGGAGGGAGGAAAATAGATGGGGAGGGAGGAGGGAGATAGAGGTGAAAAGAAATCAACTTTTACTGCATTCTCCAAGCTCCCAGCTGGCTTGGCTTGGAAAAGTGATTTAAAGACAAATGTCTCCTCCAAACTGGCCAACAGGGCAGTGGGAGCTTTGGGAGCCACACGATCTGTGTGAAAGAGCCACGGTTTGGCCACCCGGGACTAGTCCCTCAGGCTGAAAGGGAGGGAGGGAGGAAGGAAGGGAGGAAGGGAGTGTGGAAGAAAGGGAGGGAGGGAAGGGAGGGAGGGAGGAAAAGAAAGAAGGGAGGGAGGAAGCGAGGGAGGAAGCGATGATAGGAAGAATAGAAGGATGGGAGAAACGAAGGGAGGAAGGGAGGGAGTGATGGACGGAGGGAGTGAGGGAGGGAGGAAGGGACGGAGGGAGGAAAGAAGGAAGGAGGGGAGAAAGGATAAGAGGAAGGGAGGGAGGGAGGAAGGGAAGGAAGCCGCCCTGAGCCTGCTTTGACAGGGAGGGCGGGATATAAATTTGAGTAATAAATAAATAAATAAGTAATGGAAGGAGGGAGAAAGGATGGATGGAAGGAAGGAAAGAAAGGGGGAGGGATGGTGGAAGGCAGGGAAGGAGGGTGGAAGGAAGGGAGGGAGGTTGGAAGGGAGGGAGGGAGGAAGGAAGGAAAGGAGGGAGGGAGGGAGGAAGTGTGGAAGGAAGGGAGGAAGGAAAGGTGGAAGGGAGGGAGGGAGGAAAATAGATGGGGAGGAAGGAGGGAGAGAGAACCTTTCTGCAACTGCCTTCACTTGAAATAGCTTTTGGGTGGCTGGAACATCAAGAGCCCCTTTTGCATGATAGAATTTAAGGATGCTGTTGGCAGTTCTTTCGCCTTGCATTGCTGCATACTGCATATGGGCATCTCTGCCCCCTCCCCCCAGATGACCCCAGAGGTCAGTTCCAATGCTATGAATACGTGAAGTTTCTTATCCTGAATCAGACCCTTGGTCCCTTGGAGTCAGTATCATCTGCTCAGTCCAGCATCGGCTCTCCAGGGTCCAGGCAGAGTCTTTCATTTCACCTCCTACCTGATCCTTTTCTCTGGAGATGCTGCCGGTTGAACTGGAGATCTTTTCATTCCACACAGATCCTCTGCCAGGGAGCCACAGCCCCTCCCCTAGTGGTAGGACGTGCCTCAAAATGATGCAGTGCTATTCAGTATTTGGATTCATTCCTCATCACAACGGAATGGCACCCATGAAAGATCCTTACCCAGAGAGGACACATTCTCATAGTTCTCCAGCATGACTTCCCTGTACAGAGCTCTTTGTCCCGGATCCAGCAGGGCCCACTCTGCCTCCGCGAAAGAGACGGACACCTCTTCAAAGGAAAAGGGACCCTGAAAGAAAAAGCAGATTCAACCTCTTCAGATATCACACCTTGCAGAGATTGCACACTGGAAGGGAGTCGTCTGGGGAGATATGGAAAGGAAGGCTTGGGATGGGTAAATGGAATAGTATTCAAGGGATCTCTCACACAGACCCTTTGTAGAAACAGAAGGAGCAAAAACTCCTCTGAGAAAATAGGAGGAACTCAGGCTGTGCCCACCCCCCACCCCCCAATTCTCTCCTACTTGGATTGCAGGTGCAGCAGTCGTTTCCACCCCTCTGAAAAGACGAAGGCTCCACAACATCTCTTCACTGCCTGTTCCTGAAACAGGGGAGGAAGGAAGGGTGTTTGCTTGTTTGTTCCCTGCTTCACACACCTCCTTTCTGGGGTTGTGAAACTTTACCCTATTTATGTTCAACAGATTTTTAAAATACTTTTTATTACATTCTGGGAGAGGCAGAAGAGAAGCACCAGGGACCTATGAGCCTCAGGGATTATAAATGCTGGCAGAATATTTCAGACTTCTGTGAGACTTGGGTTTCCTCTATGGCAGGTGTGGGCAACGGTAGCTCTCCAAATGTTTTTTGCCTACAACTCCCATCAGCCCCAGCTATTGGCCATACTGACTGGGGTTGATGGGAGTTGTAGGCAAAAAACATCTGGAGAGTCACCGTTGGCCACCCCTGCTCTATGGAGAGGGAAAGGGTTAGGTGGAAATGCCATAGCATGAAACTTCACCGTCACAATGTACCAGACGTGAATCAAACAGTTCTGGAGAGTTGAAGGAAATAAGAATGAGTTTTCAGAGTGTCTCTGGACATGCTAAGTTCACAACCAGATTTTCAGCCAGATGAAACGTCAACAAGATATCGCATCTGTCCCAAGTCCCGTCCCAAGTCCCTCCCCAAAGTTCCTGACAGTGCTGGGCCATCGCCTGCCATCCCTCCTCCACCCCCTGCTGCCCACAGCAGCCCCCCAGGTGACCCTTCAAGCCAAGCACAAAAGCCACAGTTCCCCATTATTATTGGCCCCCAGGGACACGTTTTCAGAGTTCGACTGCCCCAGAAGGTGGAGGTTCCCTTTATTCACCAGGCTGAGGAGCTCTGCTGAGGCTGATCTACCTTCCCGCCCCCCCCCACCTTGGCAAGTTGAAATTCTGATGGAAGGAAGGTGAGATGTGATTTTTTTTTTAATATAATGAGAGACACTGACCTCCAGGAATTTTTCTAATCTCCTTTTGGAAGCATCACAGTTTGTGGACGTTGAGTGCCACCAATTAATTGTGTTGCCTGTAGAAATACGTATTCCCACCCAGCTCGACCTGAACTCTCTACCCACCACATTCACGGGCTGCCCCGATTGCATCCAGCCACAACAAGTCCTTACCACAGGAGAGGGCATCTTGGGCACGCTCCACCGCCGGCACCCTCTGCCCCTGCTCCAAGGAAGCTCCTTCTGCCTCAGGGATTGCAGCTTCCATCTCCAAAGGTGGTCCCCGCATCTGAAACAGCAGCCAGGGAGAAGGTAAGACATGGAATGGAATGAGACCAGGAAGGGATCCTGCCCCACTCCCAGACTCTGCACCCTTCTATCAGCAGAGATGGTGAGGTACCTGCAGGGTCAGAAATCTTCTAGCAGAAGAGGCTCTGGGCAGTTATCTGGGAAGAAAACTTTAAGAAGGTCAGATTTAGTTGCTTGAATTAGACATACAGGAGAGAATCCCCTCACCTGCTCTGCCTGCCTCTTCTCCTCTGCCTGACTCAGGAGGAAACCTTCGGCCAGGGCCACTGCCTGGGAACTGGTCTCCGGCCCACATCCTCTGACCCAGCCCTGCATTTCCTGGGGCAGGAGATTCAGGAACTGCTTCAGGATCACCAGGTCCAGGATTTGCTTCTTGGTGTGCCTCTCCGGCTTCAGCCACTGGCTGCAAAGTCCATGGAGCTGGCTGCAAACCTCTCGGGGCCCATCGGCCTCATGGTAGCAGAACTGCCGGATGTATTGGCAGTGTACATCTGAGGTCGTGGTGTCTTTAGACAGGACCTCTGGCACAGCTCTTTCCCAGAATTCAGCACCACTTCCAGGTGGGATGGGATGGGGACTCTTCCTTGCTCTCTTGCCAGCTCCAGGTCCTTCTGGGTCCTGCTCTTCCATCTCCTTCCCCTTCTCTTGAGTCATCTCTGTCTCTGAAAAGCTGCCTTTATTAACATGGCTATGAAAGGAGGCAACTCCCTAAGGGGATGGAGAGAGACAGAAAGGAGTGTGTCAAAAAAAAGATACATACACACACACACAAACCTGCAGACATATTGATGCACATATAAATACAACCTCCATGCCCCAATTGAAGCAGGAGTAACAGAAGTTTATTGATCCTCTCCATTCCTTAGTGTGAATGAGTTTGTAGTTGTAGTGGTTTTTCTTTTCAATTGTATTGTTGTGTATTCCCTATTGTGTTCCATTGTGTTTTATTGTGTTCTATTGTGTTTTATTATCTTTTCGCTTATTGTTGTGTTGGATGTATTGGTTTCTTTTTTATTAAAAAAAAAAAGAGAGAAGCAGGAAATATAACACAAGTCCTTCATCCAGAGAATTATCGCAATTCTCTCCCAGCCGCCGTATTCCCGCTCACCCTGAAAGAAGAGCCATTTTCCAGAGTCCAGACTATTTGGAATAAAGCCTATGCCGAGACTCTGAAGACCTTTGCATGGCTACTAATTATCTCAGTGGTGGAGATGGTAGTTGGGGGGAGGGTCAGCCAAAATACCTGCCATTAAGAGAAGCCAAGCAGCATGAATGATTCATACATGTGATCCCATCTGGGATCCCTTACTGGGCCCCCCATAGGCAGGCTTCATAGTCTTGTTGGCTTCTCCCTTAACGAGATCTGAACCCACCCCTCCTGGCATTGTGCCTTGGCGTTTCTCCCTGTTGTGCTGCCTGGGTGTCTGTGCCTCTCTCGCCTGGCAAAAGGATGCCCGTCCTCGCACCCTAACCCCAGTGCAGGAGGGAGAATCTGGCATTGTGTTGCAGCTGCCTCTGCCAAGTGAGCTGTGGAGGGATGGGGCAGGGCGATGCGTTTGGAGCAGGCACAGTTCCTCTGTGTGTTTACCTGGCATGTTCCTCACAGTGGTGGATTCTTGTGTGGCCTTTGTTCCTTCAGACCCTGCATCCATTGGGGGCGTGGCCACATCAGCAAGCTCCACCCCTCTCTGT
Source organism: Heteronotia binoei (assembly GCF_032191835.1). Classification (NCBI taxonomy): domain Eukaryota; kingdom Metazoa; phylum Chordata; class Lepidosauria; order Squamata; family Gekkonidae; genus Heteronotia; species Heteronotia binoei. The sequence goes on from NC_083227.1 coordinate 4,503,159, forward strand.
CAGGGGAGCCGCCTAATGCTCCAATTGGTGGGCTGGGGTGGTGTTCGCATGGGGTTGCTAGGGGCTCTCCACCTTGGCAATGGAGGCATTTAAAATGATCCTCTCCTCTACTGGGAGGCCTTGGACACTGACTGGCAGCCGCAGCCCCACATCAGGGCCTTAGGATGGGGCTGCAGAGGATTCCGGTGCAGGCTGGACTTCCCTTCCCCCAGCCCACACCCCTTTCCTAACTCATCCTGCTCCCCCAAAAGGCCAGCTTCGGTTGTGGTTTGCAGAATGAAAATGACCAGCAAGAGAACGCCGGTTTCATATATTTAATTTTTCTTACATTTAATCACACTGATTATCGCTGCTCCCCAACAAACTCCGCTTCCATAGCAGAGCAAAACTGGTGCCTCACCGTTACCAGCCTCTTGGTGCCTGGAGCCAAAATAATCTGCAACCCTGAATAAATAACCAAGTTTACTACATTGCCAAAGAAATCCCTGAGAAATTGATCCACTCCATCCTCACAAGGCTTCCCCTTTATACTGCAACCGACACAGGAAACGGAGAAGTCTTTTTGCAAGCTCCTTATTCAAGAAATACAGGATCAGCTCAAGCGCTTTTCCCCTGCTCTCGAGAGAAGCCAAGAAGATGCCTGCACTTTAAGGGACGTTTAGGGCACTCTCTATTGTGAGCTGTGCAAGGGACATATGCATGAGAGAGATGCAAACTGATCTACTGATTATTGAACATAAGAAATAATATTTGGATCTGCAGTAAAAATTGCTAGCTATGTATTCACAGTGTTTGATTAGGGTGGCTTTAGCTGTTTCCGTGAATCTCCTGGCCTGAAGTTCTCCCAGAATTAGAACCCACCTCCAGCAGACCGAGATCAGTTCCCCGGGAGAAAACGGCCCACCTGGGACAGCCACGGCTTGCAATGATCCTCGCCCCCCTCCCTCCTTCCCAAGATCTAAATGTTATTCCCCCCTCCCCCCCTTACCCTCCACTTGCAGGATCCAGCGGCTGCAACGCGTCCCTCTCCTGCTGCAGCTTCTTTGCAGGCTTCTCCCTTCCTCCTTCGCCCTGCAACAGCAAACCCCTTCCCCAGGAAAAGCCCCTTCCCTCTCCTGCCCCCCCCCACTTGCTCGGCCTCTCTAGCAAGCAGCTCAGCTGTCTTAACCCTTCCAGTGCTGCAGACAGAGGAGCTTCATGTAGGCTGCCGTCAGCCCCGCCTTGTGCTGCTCAATGGGGCTGCTTGGGAGAAACTTTGCAGCAGGGGGCTGCGCTCCTCCCCGGTGCTGCTGAGGCAGCTCAGAAAAAGGGGGTTGCAGCTGGGTCCCCCCTCCTGAGTCCTCCCCCTCGTAAAATAAGGACCGTCAAACTCAAGGGGGGGGTGGTGCTGATGAGATGAGGGTCTCCTTTCAACAGGCCGTTTGGCATTTCTGTGGCCCCCCTGGAGAGAAAACCTGGTGGGGCCTCCTGGCCCTTCCTTGCACGTCCAGGGAGATGCTGAGGGCCGCTTTGGGGTCCGGCAGGCGATGGTGCACAGCTGGTGCGGGGTGAAGGTTAAGCCCCCTTCCCTATTATCCCTGCCCAGGGACCCCAGGCTGGAGGAAGGGGGGTTCTCCTCCCGCAGGATCTCTGCTAGGCTGGCCAACCTCCCGGCGGGGCCTGGAGACCTCTCCAGATGACACTTTATCCCCAGGCTACAGAGGTCAGTCCCCTTGCAGGAAATGGCTGTTTTAGAGGGGAGGGGGGTGTCTCTAGGGCAATATACCTCCCCGAGGACCCTCCCCTCCTCTGAAATTCCCCAAATCAGAGTTAGCCCTTTCCACTCCACTCATCTTCTAGGGGCTCCACCGGCCCTTCCCCTCCTCTCCACCACCCACCCACCCTGCAAGGTAGACCAGTTCCAGAGGGAAGGCTGGGCAGAAGAAGAGTCAAGTTCGAACTCAGACCTTCCTCCAGGCTGTGGGCAAACCTGAACTCTTCACGTCCGCCTCTTCTCCGGGCCCTTCTGAAGATCTCCTCCCTCTGCGGGGGTTGCCAACTGCAGGTGATGGAGTTTGGCTTTGATTCCACAAAGACACCCCTCCCCCTGCAATCTCTGCAGTCACCCTTTCCCACGGGGGGGGGGGGGGGCTGGTCTCTGGAGAGGATCTGGGTAAAAGTCCGATCTGAACGGATCTTCATGGATTCGTATGATTTTTACATTGAATCAAAACAAAATCACCATCCTACAGTAGAGTGTGTCTTAGACTATAGATAGCAGCACCACAATAATCATGCCTCCATGGATTTGTGGCACCACAACAGTGAAAAAAGACGTTTCTAAAGCATAGATCCTCATGATTTCTGCTTTGGATCCCCTCAAGCTAACCATGAAGAAAGGTCATCTATCATGTCCATGGGCAGGGTTTGCACCCTAGAAATCACAGATCCACACCCTTGTGGCATCACCATGCAGCAAAAACATGGCTCCAGACCACCGATCCTAAAGGATCTTTTGGTTCTTGTTTTGGGTCACCCCAAGCTCTCCCTTCAATACCATGTTTTTTTCATTATGGTGTTGCCACAAACCCACAGATCCACGATTTCTATGGTGCAAGCTCTGTCCATATGATTTGATGATGAGTTTGGGGAAATCCAAAGCAAAGCTCATAAGGATCCATGAGGATCTGTGCTTTCGAATATTTTTCTTGCATGGTGTTGCCACGAAGCCATGGACTATGATCACTGGGGTGCAAATTCTTCCCATGGGCATGATTAGTGAGTTGACGGCGATATTGTGCTGACCCCAAGCAGAAGCCCTGAGGATCCGTCCCTCAAACCCATGTGTTTTGAAGCATGGTGTTGCCACAAAGCTGTTGATCACTGACTTTTGTGGCCGTGGACATAATATGGGATTTGATGGTGAATTCAGGGTGATCCAAGGCAAAAACCCTGAGGATCCATGAGGCAATGTGCCTCCAAACTATGACTTTGTGCTCATGTGGCACCACAACTCCACGGATGAATGGTTTTTGTGGTGCTTCCTACAGACCAAGAGATGGCGTACAATGTGATGGTGCTTTGATTTCATTTCAGCAACAAACAAACAAAACAAAAACATATGAATTTATGAGGCTCCGTGCTTCGGAATAATGTTTCTGTTGCATGGTGTTGCCATGAAGCTGTGGATGTATGATTTCTGTGGCGTCAGCTGTGGCCATGTTTATAATGTGTGATTTGATGCTGAATTTGGGGTGATCTGATGCAAAAACTATGATAATCCATGAGAATTTGCGGTTTTCAACCATATCTTTGCAGCATGGTGTTGCCATGAATGCGTGGTTTTTCTGGTGCAAGCAGTGTCCCTGAACATGATATGTGATTGATGTTGATGTTGAGGGGACCCCAAGCAAAAACCCTGGGGATCCATGTGGATCTGTGCCTTGGATTCATGTTTTTGAAGAAGACTGTAGATTTATACCCCACCCTTCTGTCTGAATCAGAGTCTCATTAACCATAAACTGAAGACGCACAGGGCTGCGTCAGGTGACCTGAGGGTGGGGGCAAAGTGCTCAGAGCTCTCAGGGAGAGAAAAGAAGTTGAGTGAGAGAAACTGCTGAGGCAGGGGTCAGTCAAGTTGATGTCTGACAGAGTGGAGGCCTGTCAGAGAAGTCTGTCAGTGGGGACCTGACAGAGACTGAGAGGGTCAGTTCGAGCCTGCCAGAGAGGCTGAGAGGGCAGCTGATCCCGTGAAGGAGCTTGAGGCGGAGACGGGGAAGTCTTCCAGAGACTGCAAGCTCGAAAAAACCAGCCAAGAGGGCTGTGTGTGTGTGAGTCAGTTAAGACCTGAACAGTCACAAACACCTAGAGACAACTCTGAAGATCTAGTGAGGTGGTTGAGGGAGTGGATGTGGGTCTGAGACACCAGAAGGACTGGTAGTAGTGACTCCAGTCGAGGGGTGAGACTTGGCACATCATTCCCAAGAGGCCAGACCTTTTCTAGAGGTGGAGAGAGCAAGATATAGGGAAACTGTGAACTGTGAAACTGAGAGAGACTCAAAGAAGGAAAAAGTTAATGTAAAGCCTGAAACAACTGAGCAACGTGTTAGCCTGTGTAAATATCTCCCATGTCCCCAAGTTAAGAACTTTTGTTATAATAAATCTGTGGTTTAAGTTAAAGTTCTCAAGAGCCTATATTTTGTGGGAAGAACAAACAAAGCTGCTGTGGTCCCATCAAATAAACAAGTAAAATACCCCGAAGAGACTGAAATAAAGAGGTCCAGTGAGGCCGTGAGGCGGGCGCTGCTATAATTGGTTGCCAGCGTCGGGATTTTGAAGAAAACCCCCAAAATAAGTGTCACTAAGACACACAGAAAGTAGAGGGACACTACAGTGAAGGAATTAAGACAGTTTTGTGGAAAATTCCTGTCAGAAATGGCTCCTCCTAAGAGAACTACCACAGCCACGGGGGATGGGCAGACACAAGAAGAGATTCCTGAGGAGAATCCTAGTCAGAGCATAGAGGCTATGAAAATACAGTTGGAATTGGCCAGAATAGAGGCAGAAAAAGAAATTCAGATGGCCAAGATTCAAGCAGAAAGAGAGAAAGAATTGCAGATGGCTAGGCTGGAATCAGAGAGAGAAAGAGAGAAGAGAGAACACAGAGAAAGGGAAGCAGAAAGAGAGAAAGAATTGCAAATGGCTAGGCTGGAATCAGAAAATAGAGAGAGAGAACATGAGGAAAAAATGTACAGTTTGAAACTCCAGGAGATTCAGGGAAAGCCAGAATTTCAACGTGATACTAGAAATGAAAGGCGCCTCACAGTAGAACAAAAGAAATTCCCCAAGTACCAAAAAGGGGATGATGTTGAAGCTTTTTTGTTTAATTTTGAAAGAACCTGTAAGGATTTAAGAGTTGCTGATGAGGACAGAATGATTTATTTGAGACCTCAGATCTGTGGAGAGTTGAGTGAAATATACTCTGAACTGAGGGATGAGGAAACTTTGACTATCAATTGTACAAGGAAAGAGTCAGGGTCCGTTTTGGCTTAACAGCAGAGCAAAGCAGAAATAAATCAGAGAAATCAGAAGAAAGCCTGGAGAAACATACTCTCAACTAGGTTGTCGGTTAGACAGAGCCCTTAACAGATGGGTAGAAGGGAGTAAAGTTTCCACTTTAGAAGACCTGAAAAACTTAGTGGGCTTGGAACAGTTTTATAACCAAGTCCCCTTTCAGTATAGGTGGGTTCTGAGAGACAAGAAATTGAAGACAGTAGAAGAAGCAGCTATGATTCTCGATGAGATTGAATCAGATCTAGGGAGATCAATGTGGACTGCTCCAACTAAAAAAACCCGAGTCTGGAACTCTCCAGAGAAGGCTGGGGTGGGTAACAACAGCCCTGCAAAGCGGTCCAGTCCACCTCCTTACAGAAAGACTCAGGCTGCTTGTTTCCAATGTGGGGGAATAGGGCACTATGCCAGATTTTGCCCAGAAAAAGGAAAAAAGACCCCACCAGCCAAGACAGTTAAAATGGTGCAAGGTCAACAGAAAGAAGTAGAAATAAACCCCTCACTTCCAGAGAACACACCACCAGAAAGACCCACTAGTGTTCTGAAAGTGTGGAAGGTACAGGAAAGCTTGAGTGAGGAGTATACTGAGACTGTGACAGTAAATGACAAGGAAGTCAAGGCTTATAGGGATACAGGGGCGCAGGTTTCCCTGATACAGCCAGGATTAGTAAAAAGTCATCAGTATTTGCCTGGGAAATCTTACACCATAAAAGGCATTAAAGGACCTGCATTTGAAGTGGCCCTAGCAGAAGTTCCTATCAAGTATAGAGAGTTCCAAGTTGATTGGATTGTGGGAGTCCTGAGTGACATAGGAACATCGCTTTTATTGGGCAATGATTTAGCTTCTGAATTAAAGAGACAGCAAGCTAATCCTGTGAACATTGTTACAAGAAGCAGGCCAGAGCCAGCCCCTACGCCTGAGGTGGCTGTACAGCAACCAGCAGAAGAAGAGGAAACAATGTTGCAGACCATCCCTGCTGCAGAATTCCTCAGAGAACAGCAACAGGATGACAGCCTGAAGGAACTATGGCAGAGAGCTGGGGAGATGACGGAAGAAGACTGGGAGAGCATGTTTGGCTCTTTGGAACCCTCCAAGATGGCCCAACCAGTGAGCAGAGGACACAGCCAAGCAACAGAGCAAGAAATCGTCCAGACCAGCAAGCCTCTTCGATCAGAGTCGTCAGTTGGCATGTGTGCTCCTTTGTCATCCTCTCCCAAGACAACTAATGGAACTGTTGTCCAAGCTAGGAAACCAACCGTGCAAGTGTTGAGCAGTATAGCTTCCCCACCTACATACCAGCTATGCATCACCACTTGTGAAACAGAACTGCAGCGGCTCATTCAGCAGAAGCAAGAACAATGCACCGCTGGAAGAATTGCCAAGCAGATGATGGAGACTGCAGACAACATGAGAAGATCGCAACGACGGCAGAAGCAATGGTATGACTCCAAGTCCAGAGACAGAGAGTTCAAGCCAGGAGACAGAGTACTGGTTTTGAAGCCCAGGAAAAAGAACAAGTTAGACGTGGCCTGGGAGGGACCTTATACCATCGCCCATAAGGTCTCCAACGTGAACTATGTAGTGAACTTAAGTGAAGATGGTGAACAATGTAAAGTGTTCCATGTAAACATGTTAAAACCTTATTTTGACAGGGGTAATTTGGTTTTAATTGCTAAGAAGGGAGAGTGTGCAGGAACTGAATTGTCGGGTTGGGGGAAAATATCCCAGGAAGAGACCATTAATGAGGTTCAATTCGCCCCTTCTCTTAATGGAGAACAAAGAGGCCAATTACAAACAATATTGGGAAGGTACAAAACAATTTTTTCAGATGTACCAGGTAAGACAAACCTAGCGTGTCACAAGATTGACACAGGGGATTCGAGGCCTGTGACACTCCAACCGTATAGAGTGACTGGCCCAAATGCCAAATATGTACAGCAGGAGGTAGAAGAAATGTTGAAATTGGGTTTGATTGTACCATCAGAAAGTCCGTGGGCCTCACCTGTAGTCCTAGTACCCAAACCGGACAAAACCATGAGGTTTTGTGTGGACTACAGAAGATTGAATAAGATCACAGTACCGGATGTGTATCCAATGCCTCGCATAGACGAGTTGGTCGAGACAATTGGAGCTGCCAATTTTATCACCACCTTAGATTTGACAAAAGGTTATTGGCAGGTAGCTATGGATCCAAAAGATCAGCAGAAAACAGCTTTTGTAACCAAAGAGGGACTCTTTGAGTTTACTGTATTACCATTTGGGTTAAGGAATGCTCCCTCCACATTCCAAAGAGTAATTGATAAGATGTTAGTGGGACTGAAAGAATTTGCTCTTGCATATATTGACGATATTGCTATTTACAGTGCTACATGGAAGGAACATTTGCAGCATGTGGCCATTGTGTTACAACGAGTGAAAGATGCGGGTCTCACCATCAAAGCATCTAAGTGTCAACTAGCCATGGCCGAGGTTAAGTATTTAGGGCATGTGCTAGGAGGAGGTAAGATCAAAGCAGATTGGGGAAAGGTGCAAGCCATACATGAGTGGCCCAGACCCAAAACCAAGAAACAAATTCGAGCATTTTTGGGCGTAGTAGGATACTGCAGAAGGTTTATACCTGAGTTTAGCACGATAGCAGCACCGCTATGTGAGTGCACCAAGAAAAAGAACCCTGATCCAGTAAACTGGAATGCAGAGTGTCAAAAAGCTTATGAACATCTGAAAGTGGTTCTGACCACTGAGCCAGTATTGAGAACTCCAGAGTTTTCAAAGGAGTTTACCCTCTTTACTGACGCATCTAATGTTGGGGTAGGTGCAACATTAAGTCAGCAAGGAGAGGAAGGACTATATCATCCAGTTCTGTATCTGAGTAGAAAGTTATTGGACCGAGAGCAACACCTCTCAGTAATTGAAAAAGAGTGTTTAGCGATTGTGTGGGCAATAGGTAAATTGAAACCATACCTATGGGGAAGGAAGTTTACACTGTGTACAGATCATTCTCCCCTGAAATGGTTGAACCAGGTTAAAGATACGAACAGCAAACTGATAAGATGGAGTTTACAGCTCCAAGATTACAACTTTGACATTCAGCATATCCCTGGGAAGCAAAATGTGATAGCAGATGCACTATCAAGAAGAATGTAAAATTTTAAAAGTCTGTATGTATGGTAATGTTATAGAAGAAATTAGACTGTATAACTGATGTAGAATGTATATAATTTTGAAGTTGGGGTTATAACAAAATTGTAAAGTTATAACGTAGTGTAACCCAAAAAAGTGTGCCCATGTCCCATTGCTCAGCAAAAGGCTGAGACCTTTCGCCTTGCGCAATGTCTCAAAAGGGGGAGGGACATGTGACGGAAAGCAATGGGTTGACCATAAACTGAAGATGCACAGGGCTGCGTCAGGTGACCTGAGGGTGGGGGCAAAGTGCTGAGAGCTCTCAGGGAGGAAAAAGAAGTTGAGTGAGAGAAACTGCTGAGGCAGGGGTCAGTCAAGTTGATGTCTGACAGAGTGGAGGCCTGTCAGAGAAGTCTGTCAGTGGGGACCTGACAGAGACTGAGAGGGTCAGTTCGAGCCTGCCAGAGAGGCTGAGAGGGCAGCTGATCCTGTGAAGGAGCTTGAGGCGGAGACGGGGAAGTCTTCCAGAGACTGCAAGCTCGACAAAACCAGCCAAGAGGGCTGTGTGTGTGTGAGTCAGTTAAGACCTGAACGGTCACAAACACCTAGAGACAACTCTGAAGATCTAGTGAGGTGGTTGAGGGAGTGAATGTGGGTCTGAGACACCAGAAGGACTGGTAGTAGTGGCTCCAGTCGAGGGGTGAGACTTGGCACATCATTCCCAAGAGGCCAGACCTTTTCTAGAGGTGGAGAGAGCAAGATATAGGGAAACTGTGAACTGTGAAACTGAGAGAGACTCAAAGAAGGAAAAAGTTAATGTAAAGCCTGAAACAACTGAGCAACGTGTTAGCCTGTGTAAATATCTCCCATATCCCCAGTTTAGAGACTTTGTGTTATAATAAATCTGTGGTTTAAGTTAAAGTTCTCAAGAGCCTATATTTTGTGGGAAGAACAAACAAAGCTGCTGTGGTCCCATCAAATAAACAAGTAAAATACCCCGAAGAGACTGAAATAAAGAGGTCCAGTGATGCCGTGAGGTGGGCGCTGCTATACCCACCCTTCTGTCTGAATCAGAGTCTCAAAACAGCTCACAATCTTCTTTCTCTTCTTTCCCCACAACAGACACCCTGTGAGGTGGGTGGGGCTGAGAGAGCTCTACCAGAAGCTGCCCTTTCAAGGACAACCTTTGCCAGAGCTATGGCTGACCCAAGGCCATTCCAGCAGCTGAAAGTGAAGGAGTGGGAAATCAAACCTGGTTCTCCCAGATAAGACTCTGCACACTTAACCGCTACACCAAATGGGCTCTGTTGTGGTGCCACAAATCTGTAGATGCATAATTTTGTGGTGTTGCTGATAGTCTAACGCAGGGGTGTCGAACATGCAGCCCAGGGGCCGAATCAGGCCCCCAGAGGACTCCTATTAGGCCCCCCAGCAACTGGCTGTCATCTGCTTCTTTCTCCCTCTCTCTTCATTCCTTCTGCATGCTTTGCAAGGCTTGCTCAATCGCACAGGAGTTAGAGAGCAAACCCTCTAGGTATATCATGTGCGATTTGATGCTGCATTTGGGGGGATCTGATGCAAAAACTATGAGGAGCCGTGAGGATTTATGGTTTTGAACCCTATTATTGCTGCATGGTGTTGCCTTGAAGCCGTGGATGCATGATTTTTTGGGTGCAAGCAGTGTCCCTGGACATGATATGTGGGGATGTTGGGGAGACCCCAAGCAAAAACCCTGAGGATCCATGTGGATCTGTGCCTTGTATTCATGTTTTTGAAGTAGATTTATACCCCGTCCTTCTCTCTGAATCAGTCTCAGAGAGGCTCACAATCTCCTTTATCTTCTTCCCCCACAACAGACACCCTGTGAGGTAGGTGGGGCTGAGAGAGCTCTCCCAGAAGCTGCCCTTTCATGGACAACTCCTACAAGAGCTATGGCTGACCCAAGGCCATTCCAGCAGCTGCAAGTGGAGGAGTGGGGAATCAAACCCAGTTCTTCCAGATAAGACTGCACACTTAACTACACCAAATGGCCTGTGTTGTGGTGCCACAAATACATGGACGCATGATTTTTGCGGTGTTGCTGATAGTCTAACACAAGGGTGTCAAACATGCAGCCCAGGGGGTGAATCAGGCCCTCCAGCAGATGGCTGCCATCTGCTACCTTCTCCTCTCTTAATTCCTTCTGCATGCTTTGCAAGGCTTGCTCAATTGCACAGGAGCTGAAGAGCAAACCTTCTATTTTTGCCACTGGCTGAAGCTTCTTCCTTGGGAAGGAAGAGCTTGCTTTGCCAGGCTCTCTCAATCGCACAGCAGAGCTACTGAGTCAAGCCTCTCTTCCTTCTATTAGCTGAGTTGCCACACCTTCCTGGTCCCCTGGGGAAGGAAGGAAGGAAAAGGCCAGACCTTCCTTTGTTCAGTTCCCTGGATCCCATGGGAGAAATACAAAGAGAGCACCTTTAAGACCAATGAGGGCTAATGTTTTAAGCATGTTTTTTTTGTGTGTGTGTTTTAATCTTTGTTTGTTGTAGATTTTCCGGGCTTTGTAGCTGTGGTCTTGGCATTTGGGTCAGAGAGAACTCCAGATTTTGGGGTTCTACCTCTGAGGATGCAAGTCACAGTTGCTAGCTAAATGTCAGCTCTCACAATGTCAAGACAACAGTCACAAAGCCTGGAAAATCTACAACAACCAGGGCCTCTGGCTGTGAGAGCCTTCAACAACATATAAACTTTAATTGTGTTTGTCCTTTCTAAAGTTTATATCTCTGCCACCTAATCTGAAATAGGTGCACGCATGGCCCAGCCTGAATGGCGCGGCCCAGCAAGGTCTCCTTTAGGTCGGATCCAGCCCTCGTAACGAATGAGTTTTACACCTCTGCTCTAACACCAGCCCTACATTGTGCCGGCAGTAGGGTTGCCAAGTCCAATTCAAGAAATATCTGGGGACTTTGGGGGTGGAGCCAGGAGACATTAGGGGTGGGGCCAAGATCAACGCTGTGACAAGCATAATTGAACTCCAAAGGGAATTCTGGCCATCACATTAAAAGGGACGGCACACTTTTTCAATTCCTTCTTTCCATAGGAAATAATGAAGGATGGGGCACCTTCTTTTGGGGCTCGTAGAATTGGACCCCCTGGTCCAATCTTTTTGAAACTTGGAGGGTATTTTGGGGAGAGGCACTAGATACTATACTGAAAATTTGGTGCTTCTATCCCAAAAAACAGCCCCCCCAGATCTCCTGCCCCCACCTGGGGATTGGCAACCCTACTCACAACTTTCGTGCCAGTAGCTCACAAAGAAGAATTTTTGCTCACAAGCCTCTGCAGCTTAGAGGGAACGTTGATCAAGACCATGGTGTGCATGGAGAATGGGTTTCAGGCCCCCTCCCCACCATTTTCCCAGCTTGAAGTAATCCTGGGAGTGAGGGCGTTATCTGGTGAAATTCAAGTTATTCCCCAACATAAAGAAACGAGCCCTGAAGGCGAGCTGGTTGTCGCTGCCACTGCCGCCGCCACACAAAGGAACCTTTCTCCTCACCCCACACATGCAAAGGCTTCCCTCCGTCAGCATCCCTCCCACCCATACAAAGCTCCCTCTCCACAAACAGAAGCGGCCCGTCAGTGAGCAGCTGTTTACCTCAGTGAAAGGGTCCGTGTCTGCAACAGGCACCGCTATGGCGCTTGCTCTCCCTTCGCTGCGTCCCTCTGAGGCAAGAGTAGCTATCAACCGCCCTTCATATTTGAATTTCAGCGCCTGCTGCTGCCCAGCCCTGCAACACGCCTGCGCCCCGCCCGATCACATGGGGGGGGGGACAAGCGCAACCAAAAGAGAGTCTGGCCTGCCTGGTCTGCTGCGAATGCATCCTACAATGTAGGAGCAATCCAAGGCTGGAGGAACAAAGTAGGATTCAGACTAGCAGGGCTGCCCACTTGGATCTATTTAGAGGCTGCTCCTCCGAGATGGGCTCAGCTGTATTTATGGCCAGTGATTGATGCATCTTCTTCTTCGTCTTTTGGTGTGTGTGTGTGCATCTGAAGGCCATGACGACCTCTGGTGAATGACCCCTGCTGGAGGCCTGGAGGATATTCAGGGAGGTAGCTAAATAAAGCCTGCCTCTGCTTCCCCACTGCTGGTATTCCAAGGAGATCTCCCATCCAAACCCTTGCCAGAGTCCACCCTGCTCGGCTTCTGAGATCTGACAAGATCAGGCTTGCCTGGTCTCTCCCAGTCAGGGCCCAGTTCCTTCTGCATCGTGACTCTAACTGGCCCTGCCTGGCAACTAACCCTCCGCCCACCCTCTTTCTACCTAGATGGAAGGCTTGAGGAAGTTCCCTTTCCCTGTCTCTGAAGAAATGTGCTTCCACAACAAAGCTTCTACTCAGAATAAAACTTTGTTGGTCCCCAAGCTGACATTGGACACAACCTTTTCCCTAAAAGAAGAAGAAAAAAAAATGCAGATGTGTGGCAAGTCCTTAAAGAGATGGGAGCACCAGCCCACCTCACACGTCTCCTGGGAAACCTATATAAGGATCGAGAAGCAACTGTCAGAACGTGATATGAAGCAAAACATCAACAACCTCAGATATTCAGATGACACCACTGTAATGGCAGAAAGTGAGGAGGACCTAAAGGACTTCTTGTTGAGGGTGGAAGAGGAGAACACAAAAGTAGGCTTGAAACTCAACATCAAGAAAACTAAGATCATGGCATCCGGCCCCATCACACCTTGGCAAATAGAAGGGGAAGACATGGAAGCAGTGACAGACTTCACATTTCTGGGATCCAAGATCACTGCAGATGGTGACAGTAGCCATGAAATTAAAAGACGTTTGCCCCTTGGGAGGACAGCTATGGCGAACCTGAGCAGTATAATAAAAGGCAGAGACATCACCCTAACAACAAAAGTCTGTATAGTCAAAGCGACGGTATTCCCAGTAGTAATGTATGGCTGTGAGAGCTGGACCATAAGGAAGGCCGAGCGCAGAAGAATAGATGCTTTTGAGCTGTGGTGCTGGAGAAGAATCTTGAGAGTCCCTTGAAGTGCAAGAAGATCCAATCAGTCAGTCCTAAGGGAAATCCACCCAGACTGTTCCCTGGAAGGTCGGGCGTTGAAGCTCAAATACTTTGGATACCAAATGAGAAGGGAGCACTCCCTGGAGAAGATCCTGATGCTGGGAAAGACAGAAGGCAAAAGAAGAAGGGGACGGCAAAGGATGAGACGGCTGGGCAGCGTTATTTATGTAACTAACATGAATTTGAGCAGACTTTGGAAGATGGTGAAAGACAGGAGGGCCTGGCGTGATTTTGTCCGTGGGGTCGCAAAGAGTCAGACTCGACTGTGTGACTGAACAACAAAAAACCCTGCCCAAGCACTTATAACATTTCTTTCTGATTAGAGTAAGGTTTCTTCTGCAGATTAGAGCCTTATAAGCAATTGGCATCAATACTTTTTGTGGTCTGTGGTTGTCTTTTAAGTATGAATTAGGAGGAAAGCTCTTTTTATGGGCTAAGAGGTTACATGGATCCTTCTTGTGCAGGTTCCTCGACACAGTAGCAGAGAACTTCTTCCCTTAGGACTTTCCCTTAGGACTGACTCCGCTGTGTGAGTTCTCTGATGTTTTTGAAGACTGCTATTGCAAGTGAATTTCTTTCCACACTCTGAGCATTCAAAAGGTTTCTCCCCTGTGTGAGTTCTACGATGACGTTGAAGACTGCCACTTCTACTGAATCTCTTTCCACACTCTGAGCATTCAAATGGTTTCTCCCCTGTGTGGGTTCTTTGATGCTTTTGAAGACTGCCACTTCTACTGAATCTCTTTCCACACTCTGAGCATTCAAAAGGTTTCTCCCCTGTGTGGGTTCTCTGATGATACTGAAGATGGCCACTCTGACTGAATTTTTTTCCACACTCTGAGCACTCAAAGGGTTTCTCCCCAGTGTGGGTTCTCTGATGATTTTGAAGATTGGCACTCTGACTGAATCTCTTTCCACACTGCGAGCATTCAAAAGGCTTATCCCCTGTGTGGGTTCTCTGATGATATTGAAGACTGCCACTTGTACTGAATCTCTTTCCACACTCTGATTAGAGTAAGGTCTCTTCTGCAGATTAGAGCCTTATAAGCAATTGGCATCAATACTTTTTGTGGTCTGTGGTTGTCTTTTAAGTATGAATTAGGAGGAAAGCTCTTTTTATGGGCTAAGAGGTTACATGGATCCTTCTTGTGCAGGTTCCTCGACACAGTAGCAGAGAACTTCTTCGACTGAATCACTTTCAAAGCTCCCAACATTAAAATTGTGTCTTCCCTGTGTGGGGTCTCAGTTGCCATCAAGGAGTGCTTCTGCGACAGAATCTCTTTCCACAGTCTGAAAAGCCAAAAGGCTTCTCCGTTACAGGAGTTCATATATGCTTGTAAAAATTGTCACATTGACTGAATCTGCACACTCAAAGGTTTTCTCCCCATGTGCGGGTACTTTGAGACAGCTGAAGAGTGCCACTCTAACTGAATCTTCTCTCACACTCTAAGCAATGAAAAGGTTTCTCATGTTTGGAGTTTATCAGCAAGTTCAAGGGGGGGTGGGGAGTGGTCTCATTCATTAGGATGCTGTCTCTCCAACATCAAAGCATCCGTTGGGGTCATTAACGAGTCCAGGTGTGGCAAGCCGCGGCCGGACATTGAGAATTCTAACAATTCCCCCCTCTGTGTGTTCTCTGATGCTGTTCAAGACTCTTCCTCTCACTGAATCCCTTTCCACACTATGACCATTCAAAGGGTTTCTCCCCTGTGTGAGTTCTGTAATGAAGCTGAAGATCACCACTTCTACTGAATCTCTTTCCACACTCTGAGCATTCAAATGGTTTCTTCCCAGTGTGGGTTCTCTGATGCTGTTGAAGAGTTTCTCTCCAATTGAATCTCTTTCCACACTCTGAGCATTCAAAAGGTTTCTCCCCTGTGTGGGTTCTCTGATGACGTTGAAGATGGCCACTCTGACTGAATCTCTTTCCACACTCTGAGCATTCAAAAGGTTTCTCCCCTGTGTGGGTTCTCTGATGACGTTGAAGAGTGCCACTCCGACTGAATCTCTTTCCACACTCAGAGCATTCAAAAGGTTTTTCCCCTGTGTGGGTTCTCTGATGACGTTGAAGATGGTCACTCTCACTGAATCTCTTTCCACACTCTGAGCATTCAAAAGGTTTCTCCCCTGTGTGGGTTCTCTGATGACGTTGAAGAGTGCCACTCCGACTGAATCTCTTTCCACACTCAGAGCATTCAAAAGGTTTTTCCCCTGTGTGGGTTCTCTGATGACGTTGAAGATGGTCACTCTTTCCACACTCTGAGCATTCAAAAGGTTTCTCCTCTGTGTGGGTTCTCTGATGACGTTGAAGATGGCCACTCTCACTGAATATCTTTCCACACTCTGAGCACTCAAAGGGTTTCTCCCCAGTGTGGGTTCTCTGATGCTTTTGAAGATTGGCACTCTGACTGAATCTCTGTCCACACTCTGAGCATTCAAAAGGTTTCTCCTCTGTGTGGGTTCTCTGATGACGTTGAAGATGGCCACTCTCACTGAATATCTTTCCACACTCTGAGCACTCAAAGGGTTTCTCCCCAGTGTGGGTTCTCTGATGCTTTTGAAGATTGGCACTCTGACTGAATCTCTGTCCACACTCTGAGCATTCAAAAGATTTCTCCTCTGTGTGCGTTTTCTGATGACGTTGAAGAGTTTCTCTCCGACTGAATCTCTTTCCACACTCTGAGCATTCAAATGGTTTCTCCCCTGTGTGGGTTCTCTGATGATACTGAAGATGGCCACTCTGACTGAATTTTTGTCCACACTCTGAGCACTCAAAGGGTTTCTCCCCAGTGTGGGTTCTCTGATGCTTTTGAAGATTGGCACTCTGACTGAATCTCTGTCCACACTCTCAGCATTCAAAAGGTTTCTCCTCTGTGTGCGTTCTCTGATGACGTTGAAGAGTTCCTCTCCGACTGAATCTCTTTCCACACTCTGAGCATTCAAATGGTTTCTTCCCTGTGTGGGTTCTTTGATGCTTTTGAAGACTGCCACTATGACTAAATTTCTTTCCACACTCTGAGCACTCAAAAGGTTTCTCCGCTGTGTGAGTTCTCTGATGTTTTTGAAGACTGCTATTGCAAGTGAATTTCTTTCCACACTCTGAGCATTCAAAAGGTTTCTCCCCTGTGTGAGTTCTACGATGACGTTGAAGACTGCCACTTCTACTGAATCTCTTTCCACACTCTGAGCATTCAAATGGTTTCTCCCCTGTGTGGGTTCTTTGATGCTTTTGAAGACTGCCACTATGACTAAATTTTTTTTCACACTCTGAGCACTCAAAGCGTTTCTCCCCTGTGTGGGTTCTCTGATGTTTTTGAAGACTGCCACTTCTACTGAATCTCTTTCCACACTCTGAGCATTCAAAAGGTTTCTCCCCTGTGTGGGTTCTCTGATGATACTGAAGATGGCCACTCTGACTGAATTTTTTTCCACACTCTGAGCACTCAAAGGGTTTCTCCCCAGTGTGGGTTCTCTGATGATACTGAAGATGGCCACTCTGACTGAATTTTTTTCCACACTCTGAGCACTCAAAGGGTTTCTCCCCAGTGTGGGTTCTCTGATGATTTTGAAGATTGGCACTCTGACTGAATCTCTTTCCACACTGCGAGCATTCAAAAGGCTTATCCCCTGTGTGGGTTCTCTGATGATATTGAAGACTGCTACTTGTACTGAATCTCTTTCCACACTCTGAGCATTCAAATGGTTTCTCCCCTGTGTGGGTTATGTGATGATACTGCAGATGGCCACTCTGACTGAATTTCTTGCCGCACTCTGAGCATTCAAAAGGTTTCTTCCCTGTGTGGGTTCTTTGATGCTTTTGAAGACTGCCACTTTGACTGAATTTCTTTCCACACTCTGAGCACTCAAAGGGTTTCTCCCCAGTGTGAGTTCTGTAATGATGCTGAAGATCACCCCTTCTACTGAATCTCTTTCCACACTCTGAGCATTCAAAAGGTTTCTCCCCTGTGTGAATTCCACGATGACATTGAAGACTGCCACTCCAACTGAATCTCTTTCCACACTTTGAACAGTCAAAAGGTTTCTCCCCTGTGTGAGTTCTGTGATGATGCTGAAGGTCACCACTTCTACTGAATCTCTTTCCACCCTCTGAGCACTCAAAGGGTTTCTCCCTTGTGTGGGTTCTCTTATGATTTTGAAGACTGCCATTCACAATAAATCTCTTTCCACACTCTGAGCATTCAAAAGGTTTCTCTCCTGTGTGGGTTTTTTGGTGCAGCTGAAGTATTCTACTCTGACTGAATTCATTTCTCATCCCTGAATATACAGAAGGTTTCACCTCTCTGTGTATTCTTTGGATTACAAGGAGCTGTGATCTATTTCTGAAATATTTTCCACACTGAATGGATTTCCTTGCCTTCATTATCCTTTGCTTGGAAAAATATACATTCCGCTTTCTTCCATCACGCTTCTCAGCCATACCGCCGCCTTTCTTTCTTTTAGGTATGCCGCGATTCCTGAAATTTTCATTCAAGTCTTCATTTTTAACTCTATCTTGCATTTGCTGATGAAGTTCCTCCCCCTCCTCATTCCTCCGATCATCTTCTGCTGGAATAGAGAGAGAGAAACTGTTAGCTCTTGGAAAAGCTGGTAAGACCTAACAGCATCTAAATGTTTATAAGCGGAAAGGATTGATAGCCCTTTGGCTTCATCCAGTTTGGCTGATCTTAACCACATGTCCACCTTTCCCCAAGATTATCTAGTATTTAAGGATACCTCCCCCTCCCGTGAAGAGCCTCAGCTGAACTCTTGCTCAGAAGGGGTTTCAGAGTCTCCAGATTTCAGGTTCAGAGAAGGCCTCCCTCCCTCTTTTCCCACTGGCCTGTATGATTGTACCAAACAAAACGTTGCTCAGAAGTGAATCAGGAATCCCGCATGCTTATTCCTGGCCTGTTGCCTTGATATAACATTGATGGATGCTCACTCTCACCTGTCAAGGGGCCTTGCCATTTTTGTATTTCTAGATCTCTTAGGAATTGGGGAGGGTGCTCTGTGCTTGCTTGGTTTGGTGTAGTGGTTAAGTGTGCGGACTCTTATCTGGGAGAACCGGGTTTGATTCCACACTCTTCCACGTGCAGCTGCTGGAATGGCCTTGGGTCAGCCATAGCTTTCGCAGAAGTTGTCCTCGAAAGGGCAGCTTCTCTGAGAGGTCTCTCAGCCCCATCCACCTCATGGGGTGCCTGTTGTGGGGGAGGAAGATAAAGGAGATTGGGGGACGCTCTGAGACTCTGATTCATAGAATCAAAGAGTTGGAACCGACCTCTAGGGTCATCTAGTCCAATCCCCTGTGTCATCTTCTTTGCTCTATACATTGTAACAATCGCAAGTATTAATTTCTGCCCTGTAGAAGGGAGTGAAGCCTCCGTCTCAAGGATGCACAGCTTTGAGACAGCTCAAACTGCTAAATGTTTAATGAAGAAAGGTGTTGGTGGGAACAAGTTTGTACTGTTTTACATGGGCTTTTTCACTGTAAGTTTGGCGGGCTGCATAACGGCCCAGATATGGTATAAAGGACTGGCCACCCCAAAAGTATGCCAGTTCTGACACAGTCATGTCTCACTACTGTTTCTATCTATCAATAGAGCCAGCTTTCTGACCACACTGGAAGCCTTCTTGAATTGAGGATAGCCCTAGAGCTGACATCAGCCACCTCTTTGGGGAAGGAGATATGCTCCTGGGATCCTCTAGAAGACCTCTTCAGCCTTTCTTTGGATGCAAGGCTGTTCTCTGTCTCCACCATGGTTTCTCTTATACTTCTGGATTCTTTTGCAGAGAGAGAAAGTGATCATTCTCACATGGGGAAAGAAAGAAATGAAGATTAAAAATTCTTCTGGAAGGACGGCACCACAGTTGAGATCAAAGCCCAGAATCTGAACCAGTCTATGCGGGATGGATGTGTGAGGCAAAGAACCCAAGTTTCCCCAAGGGTTACAGGGATTACTAAGAGGCCAGGTGTGATTCCTGGGTGTTCATAATTTGAGTCTGCCTGCAGCTAACACCAAGATCTTTTCCGAGGCCAGATCCCAGAATGTGGTCATTGGTTAACCGTGAGGATCTGTATCCAGTTCTGTAAACAGAAGTATGAGGGGATTAGGAAGGTGCTGACAGCCCCTAGAAAATTCCATCAAGCGGGACCCTTGATTGTGTCATTAGGACCACCTGACCCTTGAGAGGTAGAAACTACAATACAGGGATGGATAAGAGGGAAGCCGGGCTAACTTTATGCTCATGGCATGTTAGTACACCTTGATGTTTTCTTGCTGCATCATGATGAATAGTTCTCTCTAGAGTCATTTAGGCTACAGTTGGAATTCTTATGCTGCAACAAGAGGTGCCTTCTAAGTACTTCATATCTTAGATAGAACAGTTACTTTTTCTTCTATTACTGTTGCTGAACTGCAGAAACTGCTGTTTTGTGATGTCTTACTTTTAAATCCTTAATCAATTTTTTATATATTTTAAAAGGGGTCTGAACAGGGTGTTGCTGAGGTAACAAGGGGGACCCAGGTGGAAACTGTTCTAAGAGTTCTAAGAGCATAGTGTGTAAGTTCTAAGAGCATAGTGGCCGCCCTGAGCCACTTGTGGGAAGGGCGGGGTATAAATCTTAAATAAATAAATAAATAAATAAGTTTTGTTATCTGTAACTGGAAGTTGTTTTGTTTCTCTTACAAGTAGCCTGAATATGCTGTCTTTAGAGACTGCTGAAAAATAAAACGTCTCATCAGTTTTTTGTGTGGAACAGTGGCTTTCTGTCTCATAGATTAGATGCTGGGAGAAATGACTTCAATGGACCAAGGGACTGATTCATTACATAGCAGCTTCTTGCGTTGTTCATGTGTGTGTACTTGCAGAAGGGCAACTGAGGCCATCTGACAGCAATGCTGATTCTGTGAAGTCAGGTAGACAATGAGAGGGTGGAAAGGAAGTGCTGCATTGTTGCTTAGGTCTTGTGACACTTTCTTACACGCCCAGGGAAATGCGACTCCCGCTTTGGGATCAGGAAACAAATTCCTCCAGGTCAGTTTAGAAAAGGTTCCTCCAGCCAAACAATTCTAACAATTCCATGCTTCAACAAGGGGGTACCAAAATGAATATACAGTATACAAATAGGAAATATATAAGAAATTGACAAAACAAAAAAAAGATTTACAGCTTTACAAATTAAATTGTCTTTTGAATGCAACCCTGTGCCAACCCAAATTTAGCCACAGTCTTAGTAATGAAACGATTTCCATCAGATAACTGTTTATTACAGCAATCCAAGTCTGTCTGCCCAGCCATCTCTTTTACATGAGGCTGAATTAATCTAGCTTGAACCTCATTATACCACTAACATCTCAGCATCAGAATGCTCGATAGATTCTGTCTCCCCAGACTCACATTCACAAAGTCTCTGCGCAAAAGGAACTCTTTTGAATCTGCCCTCTAGCACTGCAGAGGGGAGAGCCTCACATCCAGCTAGTGTGAAGGCTTTTCTGAGTTTATTTACATCAAGGTGTGTTAGATGTGCCATTGGGACCAAACAATATCTAATTTGACTGGGCACTCTGCATTCGGGATATCGCTCAAGATCTGCTTGTCTCTCTATATCCTCTGCTTAAGACCTACCTTGGCCTGATCCCAGTTCATGGCTAGAATCAATGGTGGGGGAATCCAAGTAATTGTAATTTGTTATGCACCCATTTCATTAAGTTTGAAAAGTATCCGATAATAACAGATGAACTAGTCCCTCAGGTTGAAAGTTCCTTTTAAGCCAGTAATGGAGTGAAGCCAAAATACTGTTTGGCTTCCATCTTCAGTGTGCCAATTTCTAGTCATGTTAGTACATTCAGGACACATCTGGAGACCTGAAAGATTGCTCTAAAGAATTTGCTCTGAACCCTCTCGAGAGGGGCAGAGCTGGAAGAGGAAAGGCCAATCAGAGTGCCACAGAGCATTTCTGCGACTTCCTTCACTTGAAATAGGTTTGGGGTGGCTGGAACATATAGACCCCCTTTCGTATGGTAGATTTGTTATTGGCAGTTCTTTCACCTGGTGTCACTACATACTACAGATGGGCCCTATATGTGGTCCTGGTGGGTTCCCTGCATTTTGCAGGGGGTTGGACTAGATGACCCTGGAGGTCAGTTCCAGTTCTACGATTCTGTGAACACCTGAAGTTTCCTGACACTGAATCAGATCTTGCTCCCTTGAAGTCTGCATTATCTACTCCATCCAGCATCGGCTCTCCACGGTCTCAGTCTTTCATTTCACCTCCTACCAGATCTTTATCTCTGGAGATGCTGGCGATTGAACTGGGGACCTTTTCAATCCAAGCAGATGCTCTACCAGTATCCATGGCCCTTCCCAAGTAGCGGAAAAGTCCTCAAAATGATGCATTGCTATTCAATATTTGGATTCATTCCTCATCACAATGGCAGCAAGTTGCTCTAAAAGATCCTTACCCAGAGAGGCCAAATTCCCGTAGTTCTCCAGCATGACTTCCCTGTACAGAGCTCTTTGTCCCGGATCCAGCAGGGCCCACTCTGCTTCCGTGAAAGAGACGGACACCTCCTCAAAGGAAAAAGGACCCTGGAAGAACAAGAAGATGCCCTCCTCTTCAGAGATCACGCCAGGCAGAGTTTGCACACTGGAAGGGAGTCGTCTGGGAAGGTATGGAAAGTAAGGCTTGGGATGGGTAAATGCAACGGCATTCAAAGGATCTCTCGCTGTGCCCCCTCTCCTACCTGGATTGCAGGTGCAGCTGCTGTTTCCACACCTCTGAAAAGACAATGGATCAATGGCATCACTTCACTGCCTGTTCCTGAGACAAGGGAGGAAGAAGCTGTTTGCTTGTTTGTTGCCGGCTTCACACACCCCCTTCCCAGAATTATGAAACCTTGCCCTACCTACATTCCCAGTTTTTAAACACTTTTATTACATTCTGGGAGAGGTAGAAGAGAAGTACCAGGGATTAGGGGTGTGCATTCGGTTCAGCCGAACCTAATTAGCCGCCGAATCACCACTGATTCGGCTGTATACGGAATCGGCTGCAGCCATTTCCAATCGGAGACCATTATGCGGCAGCCGAATACAGCTCACCGTATACTTCCGAATAGATATTTGGAAGTATATGGAATTCAATGCAAAAGGCGGGAAAGGGGCTTCTGCAGCCTCAGGGGAGCTGCTTGCCTCCTTTCCCGCCTTTGGTAGCCTTTTCCCGCCTCTCCCATAGCCTCCCTGGGATCAGGGAGGGGGGAGGGGGAAGAGGAGCCCCAGTAGCCAATCCAAAGCTTGCATTTGCAAAATGCATTGCAAATGCATACTTTGCAGGGCTGTTGTGTAGCTGATGGCCCAGCCATCAGCAACATTGTAGTTCTTTTGATCTTTTGCTTACTTGGGTATCCAAGTAAGCACTGTTGTCTGGCCAGCCAGAGAGCAGTGCTATTTTTTGAAACTGCTCTCTGTAGGGAACCTTTTTAAGGAGTCTGCCTGGCTGGACTCCCATTCCATTGCTGCTGTGTTGCTGTGTGTTGGTGTGAGAGATTGTGCTGCTGCTGGCTGGCTCTTGGCTTCAGCTGCTGCCTGCTGCTCTCTCACTCAGCCTTACCAGACTTCCCTGGAGTAGAAAAGACAAGGTAAGACAGTCTTGGGGTTCTTGTTTTTATTTTTGTTGGTGAAAGGACTTTTTAAGACTCAGAGTCCCTTTACTTATCCAGATTTGGGTGGTGGTGGTGGTGGGGTAGCTTATTTGGGGTTAGGGGCTTCTGCTTGGGGAGGGGGCTGGGGTGGGGTGGGGTTTGCCAATTTGCCCATATCTTAATTTAGTGAAAGGACTTTTAAAAGTGCAATGTCCTTTTACTTCTCCTGATTTGGGTGGCTTGGATTTCTGGGGGTTAGGGTGAAGTGTTTTTTTGGGGAGGAGGGATTGGCAAAGTTCCTGTATTGTTAAAAGTTAAGTTTTTTACTGTTTTAAAAGTATTCTGTGTTTGATTTGTTGCTGCTGTGTTGTGCTGCTGTTGTTACTTTTCTCTTCTGGTTCTTGGGGGGGGGGGATGCTGTTTGGCCTAATGTTCATTGTTTAAAAGGCCACTTTTGTCCCCCTTTTCCTGGTTCTGGTTTTAGGGGGGAGGTGTTGTTGATTGATTTGGCCTGAGGTTTCTTATTGGTAAAAAGGCCACTTTTTTAATAGTTGAGTTGCTTGGCCTTTTCTGATTGTGCTGGTTTTGTTTTGGTTTTTTTAAATTACCTCTGGTTGGTGTGGGGGTTGGCGAGAGTGTGTGTGGGCTGGGTCACTTTCATGTTTTTATAGAGTGAGTTTTGGAGTCTGAGTGTGCTCTCGGTTTGGCTAGGGCCACTAAATAGGCTGCCCCACTAATAAGGGTGTATTTAGGGATTGTGTTTTTTGAAATTAAAAAAAAAATAATCCAGTTTAGGGCTTTATCCCCTTTCAAAATTCAAGTAGGCCAGATAGGGGTGATTTAAAAAGATTTTAGGTTTCTCATAAAAGGCATTCCCAATTGTTAAACACTTTTACTACATTCTGGGAGAGGCAGAAGAGAAGCACCAGGGACCAGCGAGCCTCAGGGATTATCAATGCTGCCAACATATTTCAGGCTTCTGTGGGACTTTGGTTTCCTCTATGGGGACTTGAAGGTCATAAGAATGAGTTTCCAGAGTGTCTCTGGGCTTGCTAAATTCACAGTCAGGTGTTCAGCCAGAAGCAACTTCAAGATGGCATCACATCTGTTCCAAGCCCCGCCCCAAGACCCTCCCCACAGCTCCTGGGTGGGCCAAGCCACAGCCCCCCACCCCCTGCTGCCCACAGCAGTCCCCCAGATTACCCTTCAAGCACAGGCACCGAAGCCACATTTCCCCAGGATTATTGGCCCCTAGAAAGTGCTTTCCAGAGCTCTGCTCCCCCAGAAGGTGGGGGCTCCCTTGATTCCCCAGGGTGAAGGGCTCTGCTGAGGCTTGTCTGCCTTTCCCCTCAGCAATTTAAGATCTTCATGGAAGGAAGGAGAGATATGAATATATATGTTTTTAATCAATGATAGAAATTGACCCCGAGGAATTTGTCTAATCTCATTTTAGAGGCATCACAAATTATGGACACTGAGTGCCACCAATTAACTCTGAGTTGCTTCATTTTCATCTGACCTGAACTCTCTACCCACCACATTCACAGGCTGCCCCAACTGCACCCAGGCACAAGGAGTCCTTACCACAGGAGAGGGCATCTTGGGCACGCTCCACCGCCTGCACCCTCTGGCCCTGCTCCAAGGAAGCTCCTTCTGCCTCAGGGATTGCAGCTTCCATCTCCAAAGGTGGTCCCCGCATCTGAAACAGCAGCCAGGGAGAGGGGTAAGAGATGGAATGGAAAAGAGACCAAGGAAGGGATCCTGCCCCACTTAGGGTTGCCAATCCCCAGGTGGGGGCAGGAAATCCCCCTGTTTGGAGACCCCTCCCCCCACTTCAGGGACGTCAGAAAGTGCAGGGAGGGGAGGGAAATGTCTGCTGAGAACTCTATTATTCCCTATGGAGATTTATTTGCATAGAAAATCATGGAGAATTGATCCACGGGTATCTGGGGCTCTGGGGGGGCTGTTTTTTGGGGTAGAGGCGCCACATTTTCAGTATAGCATCTAGTGCCTCTCCTCAAAATACCCCCCAAGTTTCAAAAAGATTGGACCAGGGGGTCCAATTCTATGAACCCCAAAAGAAGGTGCCCCTATCCTTCATTATTTCCTATAGAAGGAAGGAATTGAAAAGGTGTGCTGTCCCTTTAAATGTGATGGCCAAAACTCCCTTTGGAGTTCAATGATGCTGGTCACAGCCTTGATCTTGGCTCCACCCCCAATGTCTCCTGGCTCCACCCCAATGTCTCCTGGTTCCACCCCCAAAGTCTCCTGGCTCCACCCCCAAAGTCCCCAGATATCTCTTGAATTGGACTTGGCAACCCTAGCCCCACTCCCAGACTCTGCACCCTTCTCTCAGCAGATTTGGTGAGTTATTTGCATGGGCTAGAAATTCTCTAGCAGAAGAGGCCCTGGGCAATTATCTGGCAAGGAAACTTTAAGATAAGATCAGATATGGTTGCTTGAATTAGACACATCTGGAGGGAATCCCCTCACCTGTTCTGCCTGCCTCTTCTCCTCTGCCTGACTCAGGAGGAAACCTTCGGCCAGGGCCACTGCCTGGGAACTGCTCTCCGGCCCACATCCTATGACCCAGCCCTGCATTTCCTGGGGCAGGAGAGTCAGGAACTGCTCCAGGATCACCAGGTCCAGGATCTGCTTCTTGGTGTGCCTCTCCGGCTTCAGCCACTGGCTGCAAAGTCCATGGAGCTGGCTGCAAACCTCTCGGGGCCCATCGACCTCATGGTAGCGGAGCTGCCGGAAGCACTGGCGATGCACATCTGAGGTCACGGTGTCCTTAGCCATGGCCTTTGACACAGCCCTTTCCCAGAATTCAGCATCACTTCCAGGTGGGATGGGATGGGGGCTCTTTCCTGCTCTCTTCCCAGGTCCTTCTGGGTCCTGCTGTTCCATCTCCTTCCCCTTCTCTTGGGCCACCTCTGTCTTTCAAAAGTGGCCTTTATTCACTTTGTTCTGTTTTTGTTAACTTGTACTCCACCCTTTCCCATGAACTGGCTCTGGGAGGATGACAACAAAGGTAAAACAATTTAAAACTACCAGCTGAAACTACCGGCTCTGAAGGGAGGCTTTTCCCTGAGGGGACTGAGGGAGACGGACAGGAGTGTGTCGAAAGGAAGATACACACACACACACACACAAATATGCAGACACACAGATGCACGTAACAAATACAACCTCCATTCCCAAAAAGAAGCAGGGAATAGACCACATGTCCTTCATCCAGAGAATTATCACAGTTTTCTCCCAGCCCCATATTCCCGCTCACCCTGAAAGAAGGACCGTTTTCCAGAGTCCAGACTATTTGGAATAAAGGCTACACCAAGACCTTGAACACCTTTGCTTGGCTACTAATTATCTCATTGGTGGAGATGGTAGTTGAGGGAAGAGTCAGCCAAAATACCTGCCATGCGACCAGCCAATCAGCATGAATGATTCAACACATGTGATCCCATCTGAGATTCCTTTCTGGGCCTCCTGACCCCACAAAAGGCAGGCTTCAAAGTCTTGCCGGCATCTCCCTGAACAAGTTCTGAACCCCCCCACCCCTCCTGGGACTGGCGTTCCTCCCTGTTGTGCTGCCTGGGGGTCTGTGCCTCTCTTGCCTGGCAAAGAGATCCCCTTTCTTCTCCCCTAACCCCAATGCAGGAGGGATGGGCAGGGGCGATGCGTTTGGAGCAAGCCTGTTCTCTCCCTGGGTGCCCACTTCCCAAAACACTGATGCAGGTGGGGACTTGAATCCAGATCCGTGGAATACCCTGGTGTGTTTACATGCCATGATTCTCACAGTGGTGGATTCTTGTGTGGCCTTTGTTCCTCCAGGCCCTGTATATATTGTGGGCGTGGCCACACCAGCAAGCTCCACCCCTCTCTGCCTGTCAGGGGAGCTGCGTAATGCTCTGATTGGTGGATGTGGGTGGTGTTTGCATGAGCACCAATGGGCTTGCTAGGCGCTCTCCTCCTTGGCAACAGGGGTATTTCAAATGTTCCTCTCCTCTGCTGGGCAGCCCCAGCCCCACACTGGCCCCACATCCGGAGGTTAGGATGGGGCTGCAGCCAAGGCAGGCTGGCCTTCCCTTCCCCCAGCCCCCAGCCCTTTCTTAACTCTTCCCACTCCCCAAAAGGCCAGCTTGGGTTGCAGAATGAAAAAGAGCAGCAAGAGAATGTCAGTTTCATACAGTTAACTTTTCTTACACTGATTATCGCTTATCCCCGACAAACTCCGCTTACAAAGCTGAACAAGACCGGTGCCTAATAGAGTAACCAACCTCTACGGGTTGAAGCCAAAATAACCAATCAACTACCCTGAATAAATAACCAAGAAAGTTTACTACAGTGCCAAAGAAATCCCTGAGAGATTGATCCAGGCCATCCTCAGAAGGCCCCCACTTTGCACTGAAATCCACACGTGAAACTGACAATACTTTTTGCAAGCCCTTTATTCAAGGAACACAGGATCTTCTCTTGAGAGAGGCTGACAAGACGCTTGCACTTAAAGGGACATTTAGGGCACTTTATATTGTGAACTGTGGAAAGGATATACGTGTGAAAGAGTTGCGGACTGATATATTGATTACTGAGCATAAGAATATTTGGATCTGTAGTAAAAACCTGTTAGTTATGTATTCACAGTAGTTGATTATGGTGGCTTTAGGAGGTGTTTCCGTGAATCTCTTGGTCCAGGTGGGGCCTGAATTTCTCCAAAAATTAGAACCCACCTCCAGCAGACAGAGATCAGTTCCCTGGGAGAAAACGGCCCACCTGGGACAGCCCCGGCTTGCAATGATCCCCGCCTCCCTCCCTCCCAAGAGCGAAATGCTTATTCCTCCTCCAAGACTTACTTCCAAGTAAACGTCCCCAGGATCCGGCGGCTGCAAAGCGTCTCTCTCCTGCTGCAGCTTCTTTGCAGGCTTCTCCCTTCCTCCTCCGCCCTGCAAATGCAAACCCCTCCCCCAGGAAAAGCCCCTCCTCTCCTGCCCCCCCCCACTTGATCGGCCTCTCTAGAAAGCAGCTCGGCGGTCTTAACCCTTCCAGTGCTGCAGAGGAGCTTCATGTAGGCTGCCGTCAGCCTCGCCTTGTGCTGCTCAACGGGGCTGCTCGGGAGTAACTTTGCAGCAGGGGGCTGCGCTCCTCCCGGGGTGTCCCCAGTGCTGCTGAGGCAGCTCAGAAAAAGGAGGCTGCAGCTGGGTCCCCCGTAGAATAAGGACCGTAAAACTCAAGGGGGGCGAAAGGGGAGGTTGGTGCTGATGAGATGAGGGTCGTCTTTCAAGAGACTATTGAGCGCTTCTGTTGCCCCCCTGGAGAGAAAACCTGGTGGGGCCTCCCGGCGCTTCCTTGCACGTCCAGGGAGATGCTGAGGGCCACTTGGGGGGCAGGCAGGCCGTGGTGCACAGCTGGGGGAGGGGCAGGGGGCTGAAGGGTATGCATGATTTTTGGGGTGCTTCCTGCAGGCTAAGAGATGGGCTACAGGGTGATGGTGCTTTGATTTCATTTCCGCCCCCCCCCCCCCCCCAAATCATGAATTTATGAGGCTCCGTGCTTTGGAATCATGTTTCTGTTGCGTGGTGTTGCCATGAAGCTGTGGATGCAGGATTTATGTGGCGTCAGCTGTGGCCATGTTTATAATGTGTGATTTGAGAGAGATCTTGGGGTCATGATAGATAACTCACTGAAAGTGTCAAGACAGTGTGCATTTGCAATAAAAAAGGCCAATGCCATGCTGGGAATTATTAGGAAGGGAATTGAAAACAAATCAGCCAGTATCATAATGCCCCTGTATAAATCGATGGTGCGGTCTCATTTGGAGTACTGTGTGCAGTTCTGGTCGCCGCACCTCAAAAAGGATATTATAGCTTTAGAGAAGGTGCAGAGAAGGGCAACTAGAATGATTAAAGGGCTGGAGCACTTTCCCTATGAAGAAAGGTTGAAACGCTTGGGACTCTTTAGCTTGGAGAAACGTCGACTGCGGGGTGACATGATAGAGGTTTACAAGATAATGCATGGAATGGAGAAAGTAGAGAAAGAAGTACTTTTCTCCCTTTCTCACAATACAAGAACTCGTGGGCATTCGATGAAATTGCTGAGCAGACAGGTTAAGACGGATAAAAGGAAGTACTTCTTCACCCAAAGGGTGATTAACATGTGGAATTCACTGCCACAGGAGGTGGTGGCAGCCACAAGTATAGCCACCTTCAAGAGGGGTTTAGATAAAAATATGGAGCACAGGTCCATCAGTGGCTATTAGCCACAGTGTATGGAGCACAGGTCCATCAGTGGCTATTAGCCACAGTGTATGGAGCACAGGTCCATCAGTGGCTATTAGCCACAGTGTATGTGTGTATATAACATTTTTTGCCACTGTGTGACACAGAGTGTTGGACTTGATGGGCCGTTGGCCTGATCCAACATGGCTTCTCTTATGTTCTTATGTTCTTATGATGCTGAATTTGGGGTCATCCGATGCAAAAACTATGAGGATCCATGAGAATTTGCAGTTTTGAACCATATTTTTGCAGCATGGTGTTGCCATGGATGCGTGATTTTTCTGGTGCAAGCAGTGTCCCTGGACATGATATGTGATTTGATGTTGATGTCGGGGGGACCCAAAGGAAAAACCCTGAGGATCCATGTGGATCCGTGCCTTGGAGTCACGTTTTTGAAGAAGACTCAAATTTATACTCCTCCCTTCTCTCTGAATCAGTCTCAGAGCAGCTCACAATCTCCTTTATCTTCTTTCCCTACAACAGACACCCTGTGGGTGGGGCTGAGAGAGCTCTCCCAGAAGCTGCTCTTTCAAGGACATCAGAAACCATCTAGAAGGAACACAGATCAGAGCTGGCCCTTCCACTTGGCAAATTCGGCATTTGCCTAGGGCGGCGGCCCGGGGTGTATGTGCCGAATTGAGAGACCCCCCCCCCCCCCATAACTCACAGAGGCCTTTCCTGCTCTCACGCCATCTTTCTTGCTCTCAGGCTGCCTTCCCTGCTCTCGCACTGCCTTCCCCACTCTAGGCTGGCTTTCTTGCTCGCCTGCCCCCTTCCCTGCTCTCATTCTGCTTCATACTGATGAAAGCCATAGCATGGCATCCGCTCTTCTGAAGTCTGCTATGCGTGGACTCAGCTTTGGGAATTTTGTGCAAAATTTGTTACTGATATCTCCATTTGAATAGATGTATGTTAAACACAGTGACATTGTCAAAGTTCTATTTGTTCAGATATACTTCTCTGGATGTTGGCAACTGTGTCCCACTTGCAGCACAAACCCCGCAGGAGCCCCCCACCCCGATCCTCCCTCTGGCTGCCCTGGCTGTTGTTATACACATCTTTCTTTTAATACTTTTTTTTTGGCACAGAAAGATAAATGCGTAAGTATGCACTTGATAATATGACCATGCTAAAAGGAGAGTTTTTAAAAAACAAAACCAGGGAATAACAATCCTCATAAGACCATCATAAGGAAAGGTTACAGAATTATTTTTTGGCACCAGTAGGAGAAGGAAACACACAAGCATTATATGAATCTTTCACCTCTGTTTGCATCATTATGTATCTCTCTTTGCCATGAATCCTATGTTCCTAAACACAGCTCCTCCAAGAGCAAATGTCACCCCCATCTTTAAAAAGGGTTCCAGAGGAGATCTGGGAAATTACAAGCCAGTCAGTCTGACTTCAATACTGGGAAAGTCGGTAGAAACTATTATCAAGGACAGAATGAGTAGGCACATTGATGAATACGAGTTATTGAGGAAGACTCAGCATGGGTTCAGTAAGGGAAGATCTTGCCTCACGAACTTGTTACATTTGTTTAAGGGGGTGAACAAACAAGTGGACAAAGGAGACCTAATAGATAATGTAATGTAATGTAAAATTTTATTTATATCCCGCCCTCCCCCGCCAGAGCAGGCTCAGGGCGGCTTACAACATTTAAAATGAACAATACAATAATAAAACATTAAGAACACATTAAAACCAATCAGTGATTAAAACATTCCTAGACTAACAGTGGCGGTAAGCATTATTAATTTAGCAGTAAACATTGGTACCATCATTAGTGTACGCCTGTTTGAAGAGGGCGGTCTTGCAGGCCCTGCGGAACTAATCTAAGTTCCGCAGGGCCCGCACCTCCTCTGGGAGCTGGTTCCAGAGTTGTGGGGCTGCGGCAGAAAAGGCCCGAGTGCGGGTGCTTTGCAGTTTTACTTCTTTTGGCCCAGGGATATTCAGTTTGTTTTTGCCTACTGACCTCAGTGCTCTCTGGGGCTCATATGGGGAGAGACGGTCCCTCAGGTAGGTCGGTCCTTGGCCATATAGGGCTTTAAAGGTTATGACCAGCACTTTGTACCGGATCCGGTATACAATCGGCAGCCAGTGCAGTCCGCGCAGCCCAGGCCGTATATGCCTCCATCTTGGAAGACCAAGTAGCAGCCTGGCTGCCGCATTCTGCACTAGCTGTAGCTCCCGGGTCCGGTATAGAGGCAGCCCCATGTAGAGAGCGTTACAGTAGTCCAGTCTTGAGGTGACCGTCGAATGGATCACCATTGCTAGGTCCTGCCGCTCTAGGAAAGGGGCCAACTGCCTCGCCCGCCTCAGATGAAAGAATGCTGACTTGGCAGTGGCTGTTATCTGGGCCTCCATTGATAATGAAGGCTCCAGTAAAACACCCAGGCTCTTTACCCGTTGCGCCGTCTTCAGTGGCGGCCCGTCAAAGGCCGGGAGAGATATTTCCTTCCCCAGAGTGCCACAACCCACCTGGAGAACCTCTGTCTTCGCTGGATTCAACTTCAGCCCGCTCAGTCTGAGCCACGTTGCAACAGCCTGCAAAGCCCGGTCCAGGTTCCCCGGGGCGGAGGCGGGTCGGCCATCCATTAGTAGATAGAGCTGGGTGTCATCTGCATATTGATGGCAACCCAGCCCAAATCTCCGGGCAATCTGGGCGAGGGGGCGCATATAGATGTTGAATAACATCGGGGAGAGAACTGCTCCCTGGGGCACCCCACAATCTAGTGTGCGCCTCTGGGATCGCTCACCCCCAATCGCCACCCTCTGTCCCCGACCCATGAGGAAGGAGGAAAGCCATTGTAAGGCCAGCCCCTCTACCCCTATGTCGGCGAGGCGGTGAATCAGCAGCTGATGGTCGACTGTATCAAATGCAGCCGACAAATCTAATAACATCAGTATTGCCGCACCGCCTCGATCCAGTTGCCGCTGGAGGTCATCCACCAAGGCGACCAGGACCGTCTCCATCCCGTGGCCCGGCCGGAAGCCAGACTGGCACGGGTCTAAGACAGAAGCGTCATCTAGAAATCTCTGTAGCTGCAACGCCACTGCCCTCTCGATAATTTTACCTAAAAATGGTAAATTAGACACCGGTCGGTAGTTTGCCAATTCGGCCGGGTCTTTTTACCTTGACTTCCAGAAAGCTTTTGATTAAGTTCCTCATCAAAGGCTCCTTAGTAAGCTCGAGAGTCATGGAGTAAAAGGACAGGTCCTCTTATGGATCAAAAACTGGCTAATTAATAGGAAGCAGAGAGTGAGTATAAATGGGCAGTCTTCGCAGTGGAGGACGGTGAGAAGATATTGGATTTATATCCCGCCCTCCACTCCAAAGAGTCTCAGAGTGGCTCACAATCTCCTTTACCTTCCTCCCCAACAACAGACACCTTGTGAGGTAGGTGGGGCTGGAGAGGGCTCTCACACCAGCTGTTCTTTCAAGGACAACCTCTGCCAGAGCTATGGCTGACCCAAGGACATGCCAGCAGATGCCAGGAGAGCCAGTTTGGTGTAGTGGTTAAGTGTGCGGACTCTTACCTGGGAGAACCGGGTTTGATTCCCCACTCCTCCACTTGCACCTGCTGGAATGGCCTTGGGTCAGCCATAGCTCTGGCAGAGGTTGTCCTTAAAAGGGCAGCTGCTGTGAGAACCCTCTCCAGCCCCACCCACCTCACAGTGTGTCTGTTGTGGGGGAGGAAGGTAAAGGAGATTGTGTGCCGCTCTGAGACTCTTCGGAGTGGAGGGTGGGATATAAATCCAATATCTTCTTCTTCTTCAGATGTAAGCGGAGGAGTGGGGAATCAAACCCGGTTCTCCCAGATAAGAGTTCACACACTTAACCACTACACCAAACTGGCTCTCCTCTAAGCAGTGGGGTGCCGCAGGGCTCAGTACTGGGTCCCATGCTCTTTACTTGTTCATAAATGATTTGGAGTTGGGAGTAAGCAGTGAAGTGGCAAAGTTCAGGATGTTAAATTGTTCAGGGTGGTGAGAACCAGCGAGGATTGTGAGGCACTCCAAAGGGGTCTGTTGAGGCTGGGTGAGTGGGTGTCAACGTGGCAGATGAGGTTCAATGTGGCCAAGTGCAAAGTAATGCACATTGGGGCCAAAAATCCCAGCTACAAATACAAGTTGATGGGGTGTGAACTGGCAGAGACTGACCAAGAGAGAGATCTTGGGGTTGTGGTAGATAACTCACTGAAAACAAATCAGCCAGTATCGTAATGCCCCTGTATAAATCGATGGTGCAGTCTCATTTGGAATACTGTGTGCAGTTCTGGTCACCGCACCTCAAAAAGGATATTATAAGAATGGAAAAAGTGCAGAAAAAAGCAACTAGAATGATTAAAGGGTTGGAACATTTTCCCTATGAAGATAGGTTAAAAAGCTTGGGGCTCTTTAGCTTGGAGAAACGTCGACTGCAGGGTGACATGATAGATTATGTATGGGAATATGCATGGGATTATGCAAGATTATGCATGGGATGGAGAAAGTACAGAAAGGAGTACTTTTCTCCCTTTCTCACAATACAAGAACTCGTGGGCATTCGATGAAATTGCTGAGCAGTCAGGTTAAAACAGATAAAAGGAAGTACTTCTTCACCCAAAGGGTGATTAACATGTGGAATTCACTGCCACAGGAGGTGGTGGCAGATACAAGTATAGACAGCTTTAAGAGGGGATTGGATAAAAATATGGAGCAGAGGTCCATCAGTGGCCATTAGCCACAGTGTGTATATATATGTGTATATATATATAATTTTTTCGGCCACTGTGTGACACATAGTGTTGGAGTGGATGGACCATTGGCCTGACCCAACATGGCTTCTCTTATATTGTTATGTTCTTATGAAACTTAAGGGGGGAACCCGGCACTGCCCTCTTTAATTCCATCCTTCCTTCCAGTGGCTCTCTCAGCTTTTGCACTGGCTTTCCCCGCTCTAGGTCCGTGGGTGATCTGTGTGGTAGAGGAGAAGGCCTTGGAAGCCTGCCTATTTCCCCCTCCTTCTCCCCTTCACACACGGTGGAAATATCTATCTATGGGAAGTGCTCAGAGGCTAACTGTGGCCCCAGTGTGAAGCAAGCTTACTTGAGAGTAAGCCTGCATTAAGTTCCTCCTTGACCTCTGGGAGCTGCACAATATGCGTGAAAGAACCACATGTGGCTCCCAAGTCACAGTTTGGACACCCCTGGCTTAGGTTTTACCAGCTGCTTTTGTCCAGACTCAGCTATACTTATGACCAGTGACTGATGCCTCTCCTTCTTTTTCTTCTTCTGTATTTTCATATGTCTGTGTGTGTGTCCATCTGAAGGCCATGACGACCTCTGCTGGCTGACCCCTGCTGGGGGGCTGGAGTATATTGAGGGAGGTAGCTAAATAAAGCCTGCCTCTGCATCCCCGCTGCTGGTATTCCAAGGAGGTCTCCCATCCAAGTCCTTGCCAGAGTCCACCCTGCTCGGCTTCTGAGATCTGACAAGAGCAGGCTTGCCTGGTCTCTCCCAGTCAGGGCCCAGTTCCTTCTGCATCGTGACTCTAACTAGCCCTGCCTGGCAACTAACCCTCTGCCCACCCTCTCCCTACCTAGATGGCAGGGGTCTTGAGGAAGTTCTCTTTCCCTGTCTCTGAAGAAGTGTGCTTGCACATGGAAGGTTAAGCTCAGCATAAACCTTTATTGGTCCTCAAGCTGAAACTGGACACAACCCTAAAAGAAGAAAAAGAATGCAGATTTATACCCTGCCCAAGCGCTTTTAACGTTTCTTTCTGATTAGAATAAGGTTTCTTTTGTGGATTTCAACCTTTTACAGCAATTGGCATCTTTTCAATACTTTTTGTGGTCTGTGGTTGTCATTTAGATATGAAGTAGGAGGAAAGCTCTTTCTACAGGCTAAGAGGTTGAATAGATCCCCCTTGTGTGGGTTCCTTGACAGGGCAGAAGAGAACTTCTTGGACTGAATCACTTTCAAAGAAATTCAAAAGGTTTCTCCATTCTATGAGTTCATATATGCCTTTGAAAATTGTCACACTGACTGAATCTGCACACTCAAAAGTTTCCTCCCCCATGTGTGGGTTCTTCGATGCAGTTGAAGAGTGCTGCTTTAACTGAATCTTCTCTCACACTCTAAGCACTAAAATGTTCTCCCATCGCCTGCTCCCCTTAGCCTCATTGGAACCAACAGGATGAGAGTTGTCATTGCAGTAACGGAGGCTGACGGACAAACGGCTTATCAGCACGTTCAAAGGGGGGGGGGAAGTGCTCCCATTGGGATAGAGATTGAGAATTCTAAAGATTCTCCCCTCTGTGTGTTCTCTGATGCTGCTGAAGATTCCTCCTCTCACTGTATCTCTTTCCACACTCTGAGCACTCAAAAGGTTTCTCCCCTGTGTGGGTTCTCTGATGACGTTGAAGATTGCCCCTCTGACTGAATTTCTTTCCACACTCTGAGCATTCAAAAGGTTTCTCCCCTGTGTGGGTTCTCTGATGATCTTGAAGATTGCAATTCCAACTGAATCTCTTTCCACACTCTGAGCATTCAAACGGTTTCTCTCCTGTGTGGGTTCTTTGGTGCTGTTGAAGAGTGCTACTCCGACTGAATCTCTTTCCACACTCTGAGCATTCAAAAGGTTTCTCCGCTGTGTGGGTTCTTTGGTGCTGTTGAAGAGTGTTACTCTCACTTAATCTCTTCCCACACTCTGAGCACTCAAAAGGTTTCTCCCCTGTGTGGGTTCTCTGATGACACTGAAGATTGCCACTTGTACTGAATCTCTTTCCACACTCTAAGCATTCAAAAGGTTTCTCCCCTGTGTGGGTTCTCTGATGATATTGAAGATAGCCACTTCGACTGAATCTCTTCCCACACTCTGAGCACTCAAAAGGTTTTTCCCCTGTGTGGGTAATCTGATGATGTTGAAGACTGCCACTCCGACTGAATCTCTTTCCACACTCTGAGCATTCAACAGGTTTCTCCCCTGTGTGGGTTCTCTGATGATATTGAAGATAGCCACTCCGACTGAATCTCTTTCCAAACTTTGAGCATTCAAAAGGTTTCTCCCCTGTGTGGGTTCTCTGATGACGTTGAAGACTGCCACTTGTACTGAATTTCTTTCCACACTCTGAGCACTCAAAGGGTTTTTCCCCTGTATGGGTTCTCTGATGACTTTGAAGATGGCCACTCCAACTGAATCTCTTTCCACACTCTGAGCATTCAAAAGGTTTCTCCCTTGTGTGGGTTCGCTGATGATATTGAAGATGACCACTCTGACTGAATCTCTTTCCACACTCTGAGCATTCATAAGGCTTTGCCCCTGTGTGGGTAATCTGATGATGTTGAAGATTGCCACACTTAATTAAGCTCTTTGCACTCTCTGGGCACGTAAAAGTTCTCACTCCTCTGTGGGTTTTTTGGTGCAGCTGAAAGATTCTACTCTGACTGAATTTATTACTAATTTCTGAGAAGTCAGAATGTTTCTCCTCTCTCTGTATTGTCTGGTGTACAAGGAGCTCTGATCTATTTCTGAAATACTTTCCACACTGAATGGATTTCCTTGCCTTCATTATCCAGTGCTTTGGAAAATGTACATTCTGCTTTCTTCCATCATATTTCTCAACCATACCACCACTTTTCTTTCTCTTAGGTTTGCTTCGATTCCTGACAATTTTGTTCAAGTTTTCATTTTTAACTCTATGTGGCATTTTCTGATGAAGTTCCTCACCCTCCACATTCCTCTGCTCATCTTCTGCTGGGATAGAGAGAAAGAAACTGTTAGCACTTGGAAAGGGAGTAAGATCTAACAGCATCTATATGACTATAGGAGGAAAGTTTGGCTGATCTGAACCACACATCCACCTTTCCCCAAGAATAATTAATATTTAAGGATACCTCCCCCGCCCGTCTGTCTGCCCAGGCATCTATTTTATAAGAGGCTGAATTAATCTAACTCGAACCTCATAATACCACTAACTTCTCAGCATCAGAAGCTTAATATTTTCTGTCTCCCCAGACTCACATTCACAAAGCCTCTGTGCAAAACGATCTCTTCTGAATTTGCC
Source organism: Heteronotia binoei (assembly GCF_032191835.1). Classification (NCBI taxonomy): domain Eukaryota; kingdom Metazoa; phylum Chordata; class Lepidosauria; order Squamata; family Gekkonidae; genus Heteronotia; species Heteronotia binoei. The sequence continues at coordinate 4,540,366 of NC_083227.1, forward strand.
CTCAAGCACCACAGAGGGGAGAGTCTCACATCTAGCCACTGTGAAGGCTTTTCTGGTTTTTCTTTACATCAAGGTGTGTTCGGACTGAACCATATCCAGTTTGACTGGGCACCCTGCATTTGGGATATCTATGAAGATCTGTTTGTCTCTCTATATCCTCAGTTTAAGAACTACCTTGGCCTGAGCCCAGGTCATGGCTAGAATCACCTGGGGAGGGGGAAATCCAAGTAACTGATTTGTTATGCACCGATTTCAACCATTTAGCTTGAAAAGTATTGGGTAATAGCAAATGGATTAGTCCAGGGGTGGCCAAACTTGCTTCATGTAAAATCCACATGGAATAAACTTTAGGGTTTTGGGAGCTGCAAGACAGGAATGTCAGATGTTTGAGAGAAGGGAGGGAGGGAGGGAGGGAGGAAGGAAGGAAGGAAGGAAGGAAGGAAGGAAGGAAGGAAGGAAGGAAGGAAGGAAGGGAGGGAGGGAGGGAGGGAGGGAGGGAGGGAGGGAGGAAAAGAAGGAAGGGAAGGACCTCCTGATGGCACCTGGGTTTTTTGGCCACTGTGTGACACAGAGTGTTGGCCTGGATGGGCCATTGGCCTGATCTAACATGGCTTCTCTTATGTTCTTATGAGGGAGCGAGGAGAGAAAGGAAGGGAAGGAAGGAAGGAAGGGAGTGAGGAAGGAAGGAAGTGAGGAGGGAAGGAAGGAAGGAAGGAAGGAAGGAAGGAAGGAAGGAAGGAAGGAAGGAAGGAAGGAAGGAAGGAAGGAAGGAAGGAAAGGAAAGGAAAGGAGGGAGGATGGGATGAAGGGAGGGAGGATGGGATAAAGGAAGGGAGGATGGGGTAAAGCGAGGGTGGAAGGAAGGAAAGGAGGGATGGTGGAAGGGAGGAACGGAGGGAGGATGGAAGGCAGGTTGGAAGGGAGGGTGGAAGGAAAGAAGGAAGGGAGGGAGGGTGGAAGAAAGGAAGGGAGGGAGGGCGGAAGGGTGGAAGAAAGGAACGGAGGAAAGGAAGGAAGGAAGAGAGGGAGGGAGGGAAGGAGCGAGGGAGGGAGGAAAAGAGGAAAGAAGGAAGAAAGGAGGGAAGAAAGGAAGGCATGGAGGGAGGAAGGGAGGGAGGAAGTTAGGGAGGAAGGAAGGTAGGGAGGAAGGCATGGAGGGAGGGAAGAAGGGAGGGAGGGAGGAAGTTAGGGAGGAAGGGAGGGAGGGAGGGAGGGTGGAAGGAGGAATGGAGGGAGGGTGGAAGGGAGGGAGGAACGGAGGGTGGAAGGAAGGAAGGGAGGGAGGATGGAAGGAAGGAATTGAGGGTGGAAGGAAGGAAGGAAAGACGGGAAGGAAGAAGGGAGGGAGGGAGGGAGGAAGGAAAATAGATGGGGACCAAGGAGGGAGAGAGGTGAAATGAAATCAACTTTTACTGCATTCTCCAAGCTTCCAGCTGGCTTTGCTTTGAAAAGTGATTTAAAGACAAATGCCTCCTCCAAACTGGCCGACAGGGCAGTGGGAGCTTTGGGAGCCACACGATCTGTGTGAAAGAGCCACGGTTTGGCCACCCCAGACTAGTCCCTCAGGTTGAAAGTTCCATTCCAGCCAGTGATGGAGTGAAGCCATTTTGCCTTCCATTTTTAAAGTGCCAGTTTCTAGTCATGTCAGTACATTCGGGACACATCTGGGGACCTGCAGATTCGTTCTAAGGAATTTGGTCTGAACCCTCTGAAGAGCAGCAGAACTGGAAGAGGAAGGGCCGATCAGAGCGCCACAGAGCCTTTCTGCAACTGCCTTCACGTGAAATACCTTTTGGGTGGCTGGAACATCAAGAGCCCCTTTTGCATGACAGAATTTAAGGATGCTGTTGGCAGTTCTTTCGCCTTGCGTTGCTGCATGCTGCATATGGGCATTTCTGCCCCCTCCCCCCAGATGACCCCAGAGGTCAGTTCCAATTCTAGGAATACATGAAGTTTCCTTATCCTGAATCAGACCCTTGGTCCCTAGGAGTCAGTATCATCTGCTCAGTCCAGCATCGGCTCTCCAGGGTCTCAGGCAGAGGTCTTTCCCTTCACCTCCTATCTGAACCTTTTCTCTGGAGATGCTGCCGGTTGAACTGGAGATCTTTTCATTACACACAGATCCTCTGTCAGTGAGCCACAGCCCCTCCCCTAGTGGTAGGACATGCCTCAGAATGATGCAGTGCTATTCAGTATTTGGATTCATTCCTCATCGCAACGGAAGGGCACCCATGAAAGATCCTTACCCAGAGAGGCCACATTCTCATAGTTCTCCAGCATGACTTCCCAGTACAGAGCTCTTTGTCTTGGATCCAGCAGGGCCCACTCTGCCTCCGTGAAAGAGACGGACACCTCCTCAAAGGAAAAGGGACCCTGGAAGAAAAAGCAGATTCCCTCCTCTTCAGAGATCACACCAGGCACAGGTTGCACACTGGAAGGGAGTTGTCTGGGAAGGTATGGAAAGTAAGGCTTGGGATGGGTAAATGGAATAGTATTCAAGGGATCTCTCACACAGACCCTTTGTAGAAACAGAAGGAGCAAAAACGCCTCTGAGAAAATAGGAGGGACTCGGGCTGTGCCCCCCCACCCCAATCTCTCCTACCTGGATTGCAGGTGCAGCAGCCGTTTCTACCCTTCTGAAAAGACGAAGGCTCAACAGCATCTCTTCACTGCCTGTTCCTAAGACAAGGGAGGAAGGAAGGTTGCTGGCTTATTTGTTCCCTGCTTCACACACCTCCTTTCTGGGGTTGTGAAACCTTACCGTTTTTATTACATTCTGGGAGAGGCAGAAGAGAAGCACCAGGGACCTATGAGCCTCAGGGATTATAAATGCTGCCAGAATATTTCAGACTTCTGTGAGACTTGGGTTTCCTCTATGGCAGGGGTGGCCAACGGTAGCTCTCCAGATGTTTTTTGCCTACAGCTCCCATCTGCCCCAGCTATTGGCCATGCTGGCTGGGGCTGATGGGAGTTGTAGGCAAAAAACATCTGGAGATCTACCATTGGCCACCCCTGTCCTATGGAGAGGGAAAGGGGTTGGTGGAAAACCATAGCATGAAACTTCACTGTCACAATGTACCAGATGGGAATCAAGAAGTTCTGGAGAGTTGAAGGTAATAAGAATGATTTTTCAGTGTGTCTCTGTGCATGCTAAGTTCACAACCAGATTTTCAGCCAGATGCAACTTCAACAAGATATCACATCTGTCCCAAGTCCCACCCCAAAGTTCCTGGCAGTTCTGGGCCATCGCCTGCCATCCCTCCTCCACCCCCTGCTGCCCACAGCAGCCCCCCAGGTGACCCTTCAAGCCAAGCACAGAAGCCACAGTTCCCCATTGGTATTTGCCCCCAGGGACAAGTTTTCAGAGTTCGGCTGCCCCAGAAGTTTCCCTTTATTCACCAGGCTGAAGAGCTCTGCTGAGGCTGATCTACCCCCCGCCCCACCTTGGCAAGTTGAGACTCTGATAGAAAAAAGGTGAGATGTGATTTTTTTTTTATTATAATGAGAGACACTGACCTCCAAGAATTTGTCTAATCTCCTTTTGGAGGCATCACAGTTTGTGGACTTTGGGTGCCACCAATTAACTCTTTGTTGTCTGTAAAAATACGTATCCTCGCCCCCTCCCCCCGACTTGAACTCTCTACCCACCACATTCACGGGCTGCCCTGATTGCACCCAGGCACAAGGAGTCCTTACCACAGGAGAGGGCATCTTGGGCACGCTCCACCGCCGGCACCCTCTGCCCCTGCTCCAAGGAAGCTCCTTCTTCCTCAGGGATTGCAGCTTCCATTTCCAAAGGTGGTCCCCCCATCTGAAACAGCAGCCAGGGAAACAGGTAAGAGATGAAATGGAAAAGAGACCAAGGAAGGGATCCTGCCCCACTCCCAGATTCTGCACCCTTCTCTGAGCAGAGAAGGTGAGGTACATGCAGGGATCAGAAATCTTCTAGCAGAAGAAGCTCTGGGCTATTATCTGGCAAGGAAACTTTAAGATAAGGTCAAATTTAAGGTCACCACAGGAGGTGGTGGTATCTACAAGCATAGACAGCTTCAAGAGGGGGTTAGATAAAAATATGGAGCAGAGGTCCATCAATGGCTATTAGCCACACTGTGTATATGTGTGTGTGTGTGTGTATATATTGGCCACTGTGTGACAGAGTGTAGGACTGGATGGGCCATTGGCCTGATCCAACATGGCTTCTCTTATGTTCTTATGATTTAGTTGCTTAAATTAGACATACAGGAGAGAATCACACATCTGGAGGAAATCCCCTCACCTGTTCTGCCTGCCTCTTCTCCTCTGCCTGACTCAGGAGGAAGCCTTCGGCCAGGGCCACCGCCTGGGAACTGGTCTCCGGCCCACATCCTCTGACCCAGCCCTGCATTTCCTGGGGCAGGAGAGTCAGGAACTGCTCCAGGATCACTAGGTCCAGGATCTGCTTCTTGGTGTGCCTCTCCGGCTTCAGCCACTGGTTGCAAAGTCCATGGAGCCAGCTGCAAACCTCTCGGGGCCCATCGGCCTCATGGTAGCGGAAATGCCGGAAGTGTTGGCAGTGTACATCTGAGGTCGTGGTGTCTTTAGACAGAACCTCTGGCACAGCTCTTTCCCAGAATTCAGCACCACTTCCAGCTGAGATGGGATGGGGGCCTTTGCTTGCTCTCTTGCCAACTCCAGGTCCTTCTGGGTCCTGCTCTTCCATCTCCTTCCTCTTCTCTTGAGTCTCCTCCGTCTCTGAAAAGCTGCCTTTAATAATTTGGCTCTGAAGGGAGGCTTCTCCCTGAGGGGATGGAGAGAGACAGACAGGAGTGTGTCAGAAGGAAGATACACACACACAAACCTGCAGACACATAGATGCACATATAAGTACAACCTCCATTCCCCAAGAGAAGCAGGATATATAACACGTCCTTCATCCAGAGAATTATCACAGTTCTCTCCTGGCCCCAGTATTCCCGCTCATCCTGAAAGAAGGGCCATTTTCCAGAGTCCAGTCTATTTGGAATAAAGCCTATGCCAAGACTCTGAAGACCTTTGCATGGCTACTAATTATCTCAGTGGTGGAGATGGGAGTTGGGGGGAGGGTCAGCCAAAATACCTGCCATTGCGAGAAGCCAATCAGCACGAATGATTCATACATGTGATCCCATCTGGGATTCCTTACTGGGCCCCCCAAAGGCAGGCTTCATAGTCTTGTTGGCATCTCCCTTAACGAGATCTGAACCCTCCCCTCCTGGGACTGTGCCCTGGCGTTCCTCCCTGGTGTGCTGCCTGGGGGTCTGTGCCTCTCTCGCCCCAAGTGAAATGGGGCAGGGCAATGCGTTTGGAGCAGGCGCGGTTCCTCCGTGTGTTTACATGCCATGTTCCTCACAGGGGTGGATTCTTGTGTGGCCTTTGTTCCTCCAGGCCTTGCATATATTGGGGGTGTGGCCACATCAGCAAGCTCCACCCCTCTCTGCCTGCCAGGGGAGCTGCCTAATGCTCTGATTGGTGGGCGTGAGTGGTGTTTGCATGAGCACCAATGGGGTTGCTAGGCGCTCTCCAACTTGGCAACAGGGGTATTTCAAATGTTCCTCTCCTCTGCTGGGCAGCCCCAGCCCCACACTGGCCCCACATCCGGAGGTTAGGATGGGGCTGCAGCCAGTGCAGGCTGGGCTTCCCTTCCCCCAGCCCCCACCCCTTTCTTAACTCATCCCACTCCCCAAAAGGCCAGCTTGGGTTGTTGGTTTTGTTAGAGACAATTTGTATGCCTCCCCTGGCCCCTCCAGGAGATGCAAAGAAAAAGAGCTGTCAGTCGGGAGTCTCCTTTGAAGTATACAACTTTATTGATATCAAGAAAGAGGGGAGTCGCTTTTCAACGAGCTCCCTGATTAGTTCCATACATACCCTTTTATCCTTTACTCCCGGCCGATGAGTCCCTCCTCCTTTCCCCATAGGCTGAGGTACTTAGAGGGTACAGGCTACCCGGCACGCCTACTTCACCCCCTCCTTGATATGTACCCCTCCCATTACATACATTGCATGTGCATTTAAATTTACTTTTCCCCGAGGTGGGGTGTGTCAGTTAATATTCATTACTTGATTACGCCTGCGTACTTGCTGCTGATTAATTTCTATTGCTGATTAATCTCTATTTGCTATTAATCTTACTGTTGCCATGGCTTGTTCAGCCGTGTTATTTCTTTTCGGTTTCTGCGTTTTAACAATGGCTACTACCCCTGTGCTATGGTTACTAAATGTTTGTACCCGGTTCTGCTCCTTGCACCTTAACAATCACTAAGACATTACATTTGGTTCCTCCTGTTTCAGCTCATTTCATTATTTCACTCCTCTCAATCCCTACTCTTTTATTTTCACCTGAGCTGAAACATTCTCAAACTTTGCAACCATCAGCTGAGCTTGCCCTTTCTTAGTATGCTTCTTTATTGCTGACTGGCAAGCACTGCTACACACCGGTAAGCAGTGGAGACAACAACAACAGATGATGCTGATTACTACTATGATCATACCGATCTGCAATATGCTCTTGAGCCACCCCCAGCCTGGTAACCAGGAGGTAAGCCAGTTCCAGGGACTTTGTATTCCTTCATAGTTTTCCTTTGAAGTAGTTTGCATTTCTTGTAGGTACATTTCTATGCTTTTGTTTAAATCATGAAACTGCACATGACATTATGTTCCTATCACCTTACAGAATCCTCCTTGCTGTGCTAACAAATAGTCTAGGGCCATCCGATGTTGTAGCTGGATTTGACTTAATTCTTCTATCTCAGTTTGCAATTCTCTGATGACCTTCCCTGTTGCATTCACCGTTCTCTCTAGTCTACAGGTCAGACCTATTATGCTTTTACGATTTTCTTGTGCCACTATTCCTGGATAGGCTCCTAATGTTAAAAGACCTGTTATTAATCCTCCCCCTATGCGGCTGCCTGCATCATCTGAGAGCTGATGGCCCACAATTACTTCATCTTTGCAATTTCTTCCTAACTGTCCGTCTCTGGGACCGAGATGATCTTCCCTTTTTACCCGGGAATGCTTGGGCAACACCTGTACTGGGAATGTTAAGAATCCTATCCCAACACATGCCCCTCTCTTGTACCCAGGGTGATAATTAGTGGCCCATTTATCAAAGAAAAACCACAGGTTGGGATCTTTTATTTTCATCCCTGAACATATACTACCTTTACCTGAATAATCAGCCTGGAACATTGGTATGTCAGGAAAAATATCTCCCAAAGTTGTCTTGCCCCACAGGAGAGTTTTGTTCCCCCGTGTATGATTTCCTGGTTTTGACAACCAGAAGTAGTCTGTGCAAGCGCTGTAGTTACTCAGCTTGCTCATTCTTTCTTGTGCCTGGTTGAAGCCTGGCACTATAGAGTTCCATACCCCACTATGAATGCAACAGAAACTCAAGCCTGGGGTCAACTTGCTGTATCTAAACCACCTTAATCCGGTTTTTCCTATTTTTGAGGGGGAGACAAACAATATTTCGCGTTCTGATCATTGAGATAATGCTTGTAAGGACCCTACTACTAATGGGGGCTCACTTATTAGTCCAGGTAGCAGACTCAGCGTTGCTACTGATGTGGGATGCTCATAAATTAATCTAGAGCTTTTCCCATGTTGCTGGAACATATAATGAGCGTGGCGGATCCATGTATTTCCTCCAGTTCCAGGACATTGGACCTTAGAGATCAGTATTATTAACAGAGGTTTTTGTAAAACGAGATACAATCTTCGACATGATAGGGTCCAGCCACCTGTCATTCTGGTAAACCTTAACCTTATATGTGTTACACAATCTCCCTTTTGCAACCTACTCCTACTCCAACGTTCTAATAATGTATCAAACGATATGAATTATATAAAGCAATCTTTTTAGAATCCATTTAACACTTAGAAAACTTAAATTAAAAAGTTATTTGTTTGTGATTTTATGCTACTGTTCAACAATTTTATTTATCAGCCATGTAATTCACTGCTGCTGGAGCCTCTTTCACCACGTGTAATACATCCAGCCACTCTCTGCTGTGCCAACTGCTGTTTACGTTGTTAGTGTCACCTGGCAAGGTTCTAACCACTGCTGAGACAACGGCCTTTCCTTTCCAGTCTTGACTAAAACCCAGTCACCCAGTCCATGTTGGTGTAGGGACAGCGTTCGCATCAGCAAGGCTTTTCTGTTGAAGAAAGAAAACAGCACGGACAGTAGCTGATCCAAATAACACACAATAACTCAGCCAGTTATTCCTGACTGAGGCAAACTTTTTAGCAGCATTTTGATAGATAGAAGTAGGTATATCAAGGTAGAGTAACTGATAGCCTTCCTCTTCAAGGCAGTACAATCCACTTTTATACACCACACACACAATATAGGTTTTATTTAAAAATTTCCTAAACACACAAATTTCCTATATCCATCTTGGCTTGAACTCCCTGATACTTCCCTTCATACAACCACTTTAACACTTATTTAATTAATGGCTTGGAGAGCCACTGTTTTTCCTTTTACAGTCTCCTACACAAATTATACCTTAAATTCAACTAAACTTTATAATGCCACTTTTCCCAAAACCCTGTTATTGTTTCTTCTTTAGCTTTTTTTTTTTTTAACTGCCACATTAGTTAGCTTATTCTCTATAACCTTATCTGATACCTGCACACACATAATAACTAACTGTACTGTTCCCTTTGCTTCACCAATCCTTAATTCTTCTGATATTAATTTTATCAGGGGTATTGTAAAAAAAAATAGTTGGTGGATTTCATCCAGGAATTGTTATGCAGTTGCACCTATTTTTCAATAGTCAAGGTAGCTAGATGGGGAGAAAGAGATGGTGCCATCAGAAAAGTTCAGGAGCTGCTCTCCTGTGAGCTCCTGCTAAATTCAGGATCTGAATTCCCCACCCACCTTTACTGGTTAGCATTTTCATTTTCTTTTTCCCTTCAAAATGTTTAAGAGTTTTATTAACCTAAATAAACTACCCTTTCTCTTTAATAGAGTTTACATTTGAAAACATGAAGTACAGGTTTGGCCAGACCATCCCAAATTAATTATTCCTGCCATTTGTTCCCCCTTGTTCCCTTTATATCGTTGCACCTTTTCTCCTCTACTGCTTGGAAAGAACCAGCACTTCCCTGGAGTAGAGGAACATCTTTTAGATTTGGTTAGCTTTTTGATCTGGAGGTTTTGTAAATTTTACATTATCATGTTCCTCCTTTCCTTGTCCTTTAAAAGTCTCCAGATTCCAAATATAAAGTTAGTTTTACATTTTAGAAATCTGGAATTTGTCATAACTAGCATTATGCTGTTTTATTGCTTATAAACTACTATTAAAAGTATTTCTCAGCAAAAGTTATTTCTCTAGGCAGCACACAAGTCTGCCATTCTCACCCCACTGCATCCAGAAGGCTGGAGAGATCTGCCCTGCCCACCTTTGGATCAGAAATCTCTAAATTCACATCCTTAAAACTTTGAGTGTGCTTAAGAGAATGTTATTTCCTCTGGGGGTCCAATTCAGATATCTCACTTTTTATTCCACAACTTCTGATATAATAGTGCATTTTTTTTTAATAGTGCATGATTTTAACCCTACCAATGTTCCTTTTAAGCTGCCGAGTACTGGCAGTTGTGCTCTGGGACTACTTTTACAAAAAGTGTGAGCTGAAGGCTAGAAGTCCATGAGCCTGCCCATGCCACTCATCTTAAAGGGAACATTGGCCCTCACCCTTTTAGGGTTAAAGCATTATGTTCTTTATAACCAATGACATAAACATTGCACTTTCTTCTCCCACTTATTGTGCTTCAACAACTTCCTTGTTTATTTACAGAACATTGATAAAAACCAGGTTTAAAAGCCGTAAATGCGTAAAATTAATTTATCTACAACTGTCCTTTTACTTTATAAAAACTTTAAAAAAAAACTCTCATCTTACATTCATTCTGAATACTTAACTCTGCTTTGTTTTAAGGCGAACCTCTGTTCAGCAAGAAAAAAAATCCTTGGAGAAAGAACCTGCTTTCTCCATCTTAGCTACATATTGTATTGTTTCCTAACATTCCAAAAGGAGGGGCTAGGACTTGGAGGATGCCAGTCTCCTGGCAGGAGAAAGGCTCAAAGTTTGGTCTATAAAAGGTTTTGCCAAACAATTTACAAGGAAAACAACTGAATCTGTTTTAGCTACTCAAAATATGTACACCAAAATAAACTCGTAACTCTTATCACCACTTTAAAAGAAAGAAATCCTTCCTAACACTTTCAGCTATTTTAACCTTCTGTGCCACAGTTATCCTGCTAAACTCCAACCATGAAAGCAAACTTTATTTTAACACTTTACTACCTTCCAACACTTTTAATCTCTGACTATACAGACAGCACTCTCTTTATAATGTATTTCTTTATAATGTTCCAACAACATTTCCAAAGTAGTTTACTTATGCAAGACAGAACTTACACTTTTCACTAAGTGTAAAGATAGTCACTTCTTTACAAATACCAAATACTAACAAGAACAAAAGAAGGGAAAAGAAAGGAGAAGGAAAAAATATTCCAACCGATGGGGGGTGTTGACCAGTTCTCTCCCCTCTCTGTTTCCCAACACTCATTACTATAAATACTTTCTTTACTACAAGAGGATTATCTGACAAAGATCACCCAATAACCATGTCCAGGTTGAAGTTCCTGGAATACTTTAAGAATGCAGCTGCAATCTAGAGAAATTGCAGGATGTCTCCTGGCTACACCTGGAGACTGGTATCCAGACTTGAACATGAACATATGAAGCTGCCTTATACTGAATCAGACCCTTGGTCCATCAAAGTCAGTATTGTCTACTCAGACTGGCAGCGGCTCTCCAGGGTCTCAAGCTGAGGCTTTTCACACCTATTTGCCTGGACCCTTTTTGGAGATGCCAGGGATTGAACCTGGGACCTTCTGCTTCCAAGCAGATGCTCTACCACTGAGCCACCGTCCCTCCCCAAGAGACTTTAGCCAAGAGAGTTACCTTTGGTGTGGCCACACTAAAAGCAACCATTTCTTTTTGTTTTTCCCTTTTAAATTTCATCATGCAGACCAGTGATCCTGGTTGAGGCATCCATGCCCCCACATAACTGGATTCCTCATTTCAAGGCCTCCTTTCATTAATATAAATGTTTAACAGCTGTCTCACTGTTTCATCAAAGCTACCAAAGGGAGGCCAGATAAGTCCCCACAACTTATACTTTGGCCACACAAAAACAGAGAAGTTCACCATCTTCTCCTTATTCAAAGACTATCCTTCTAGCTTCTTTAGCATCAGTGCTAAATGACTGTCTGCCTGTATCTGGGGGACTCCCTAAGCCTCCCCGTTACCCTCTTTAAACTGAGAACTTCTATTTCCCATTTGCCGCGGTCTTACCTTAACTAGACGGGACGTCCCGATTTCCAAGTTTGTGCGAGCTCGTCTTTCTGGCAGGCCCCTCCTGCCTGGCAGGCCCCTCCTGCCTGGAGCGTCACCGACTGACTGCTATCTACAGTGTCACGGGTCTTGAGCTGTCTCCAATCCCAGCCAACGGAGATCCAATGGGTCGTGAAATACTCACGAGGTGCACCTTCCCAATTGGAGTTCGCTGAGTGGGCTGGCGACAGGTCACGTGATCCCGGACGAGAGCCCCCAATTGTTAGAGACAATTTGTATGCCTCCCCTGGCCCCTCCAGGAGATGCAAAGAAAAAGAGCTGTCAGTCGGGAGTCTCCTTTGAAGTATACAACTTTATTGATATCAAGAAAGAGGGGAGTCGCTTTTCAACGAGCTCCCTGATTAGTTCCATACATACCCTTTTATCCTTTACTCCCGGCCGATGAGTCCCTCCTCCTTTCCCCATAGGCTGAGGTACTTAGAGGGTACAGGCTACCCGGCACGCCTACTTCACCCCCTCCTTGATATGTACCCCTCCCATTACATACATTGCATGTGCATTTAAATTTACTTTTCCCCGAGGTGGGGTGTGTCAGTTAATATTCATTACTTGATTACGCCTGCGTACTTGCTGCTGATTAATTTCTATTGCTGATTAATCTCTATTTGCTATTAATCTTACTGTTGCCATGGCTTGTTCAGCCGTGTTATTTCTTTTCGGTTTCTGCGTTTTAACAATGGCTACTACCCCTGTGCTATGGTTACTAAATGTTTGTACCCGGTTCTGCTCCTTGCACCTTAACAATCACTAAGACATTACATTTGGTTCCTCCTGTTTCAGCTCATTTCATTATTTCACTCCTCTCAGTTTGCAGAATGAAAAGGACCAGCTTCATTTTCATATCAGTTTCATACAGTTAACTTTTCTTCCACTGATTATCGGTTATCCCCGACAAACTCTGCTTACAAAGCTGAACAAAACTGGAGCCTAACAGAGTAACCAACCTCTAGGGGGCTGAAGCCAAAATAATCAACCAACTACGTTGAATAGATAAGGAAGAAAGTGTACTACAAGCGCCAAAGAAATCCCTGAGAGATTGATCCAGGCCATCCTCAGAAGGCCCCCACTTTGCACCGACACGTGAAACTGGCAGTACTTTCTGCAAGCCCTTTATTCAAGAAATGCAGGATCAGCCCAAGCACTTTTCCCCTGCTCTTGGGAGAAGTTGAGAAGACGCTTGCAATTTTAGAGACATTTCGGGCACTGTATATTATACTGGGAACTGTGCAATGGCTATATGCATGAAAGAGATGGGAACCATTTTGTTAATCACTGAACATAAGAAATAATATTTGGAACTGTAGCAAAACGTGTTATTGATGCATTCACAGTAGTTGATTGCGGTGGCTTCAGCTGTTTCCGTGTGTATCCTCCAGGTGGGGCCTGAAGTTCTCCCAGAATTAGAACCCACCTCCGGCAGACAGAGATGAGTTCCCGGGGAGAAAATGGCTGCACGGGAGGGAGCTGGCTGACCAAGGACAGCCACGGTTTGGCATGATCCCCGCCTTCCTCCCCTCCAAAACCTAAAAGTTTATTCCCCCCCCCCTCCTCCAAGACTTACTTGCAAGTAAACTTTCCCGGGATCCAGCTGCTGCAGGCCTTTTCCCTCCAGCTGCAGCTTCTCTGCAAGCCCCACCCCAGTTCTCCTGAGTTCTGCAAAAGCAAACCCCTCCCCAGGAAAAGCCCCTTTCCTCTCCTGCCCCCCCTTCTTGCTCGGCCTCTCTAGCAAGCAGCTCCGTGGTTTTAACCCCTTCCGTGCTGCAGAGGAAGGAGAAACGTGTCTTGCTGCCGCCAGCCACGCCTTCTGCTGCTCAGTGGGGCTGCTCGGGTTCACATGATCAGTAATCTATATCCAAGTGTTTAAATATGAAATGATTTATTGCTGATACTGATTCAGTATCAAGAATTCATTGCATGGTTTAATTTTTTTTTCCCCCCAACCACTCAATATAGTCTCGGTCAAAGAAAGAGGCCCCTGAGTGAGGAAAGATGTCACAAATTCCATCACTGAGACAGCCTGCAGAAATAGCTTCCTCTTTGAAAGGAAATACTTTCTCTCATTTCTCCACAACTTAGCCTGAGTGCGTGACTGAGCCAAGGTCTCACAGCCTGCTTTGTGGCTGAGGAGAGATAGGAACTCTGCTCTCCCCGGTCTGCCGTGAAAACGTTGTGAAAGAAGAAGAAGAAGATACTGCATTTATATGCCGCTCTCCACTCCGAATCTCGGAGCCGCTCACAATCTCCTTTCCCTTCCTCCCCCACAACAGACACCCTGTGAGGTGGGTGGGGCTGAGAGGGCTCTCACAGCAGCTGCCCATTCAAGGACAACCTCTGCCAGAGCTACAGCTGAGCCAAGGCCATTCAGTGCTATTCAGCCAGATCAGGAAAAGGAGACTGAAGCTGGGTCCCCCCCCCCCACTCCTTACTCATCCCCCTCCTAGAATAAGGATCTAAAATTCAATGAGGGGCGAAAGGGGTTTTGAACATTGAGCGCTTCTGTGCCCCCCTCCCCCACCCGAGAAAACCTGGTGGGACCAATAGGGCTTTGATGTCACAGAGCCCCTCTCTGCAGTTGCCCTTTCCCAAATGCGGGGGGGGGGGGCCTTATCTCTGTGGTTTCTGGAGACAAGCACTGATATTCCATAAGAACATAAGAGAAGCCCTGTTGGATCAGGCCAGTGGCCCATCCAGTCCAACACTCTGTGTCACATAAGAACATAAGAGAAGCCCTGTTGGATCAGGCCAATGGCCCATCCAGTCCAACACTCTGTGTCAAATAAGAACATAAGAGAAGCCCTGTTGGATCAGGCCAGTGGCCCATCCAGTCCAACACTCTGTGTCACATAAGAACATAAGAGAAGCCCTGTTGGATCAGGCCAATGGCCCCTCCAGTCCAACACTCTGTGTCACATAAGAACATAAGAGAAGCCCTGTTGGATCAGGTCAGTGGCCCATCCAGTCCAACACTCTGTGTCACATAAGAACTTAAGAGAAGCCCTGTTGGATCAGGCCAGTGGCCCATCCAGTCCAACCCCCCTCCTGGTGCCATAAGGAGGTCCACAAGTGGGGCTAGAAGCCCTTCCACTGTGCCCCCCCAAGTACCAAGAATACAGAGCATCACTGCCCCAGAGAGTTCCAACAAAACGTTGACTAATAGCCATTGATGAACCTCTGCTCCATATGTTGATCCAATCCCCTCTTGAAGCTGGCTATGCTTGTAGCTTCCAGCACCTCCTGTGGCAGTGAATTCCATGTGTTAATCACCCTTTGGGTGAAGAAGGACTTGTTTTTATCCATTCTAACCCGACTGCTCAGCAATTCCACTGAATGCCCATGAGTTCTTGTAATGAGTGAAGCATTCATTCTGCCTAGTCTCGGGGATGGCCAAGGTAATCTCTGGCTGATTATGTCTGCACCTGCGAGGGGCCTGGGAAGAACTCTTGGAGGAGGGATCACTTCCTTCATGCCTTGGGTTTGAATAGATAACAGCTGCTACAATAAGTAGAGGGCAAGTGCCCACCAAAGCCAGTTTTCGCAAGACCCATCTTTCCCTAACCTTCATGTATCAATAAAGAGCTATTCTTACAAATGGACTGTCCTTGATCATTCAGCTGTTGGGAACCAGACATTCAGTTTCACAGGTGGAAAAATAATCTCTTCTGTTGTTTCATAGGCACAACAGAGTCTTTTTACTATTCTGTTGTTGTCTTTAACTGCCACTTTAACTGCTTAGGTCAAAAGTGGCCAAACTTGTTAAATTAAGAGCCAAACAGATTATATGTCAGATGTTTGAGAGACACAAGACATGAACAAGCATTATACACGTCTTTCTTTTAATACTTTTTTTTTGCACAGAAAGATAAATGCATATGTATGCCCTTGACAATATGACCATGTTAGGAGGAGACTTTTTTTTTTTTTAAAAAAAACAAAACCTGGGAATAACAGTCCCCATAAGACCATCATAAGGAAAGGTTAGGGAATTATTTTTTGACACCAGTGGGAGAAGGAAACACACAAGCATTACATAAATCTCTCACCTCCGTTTGCATTATTATGTATCTTTCTTTGCCATGACACCTAGGTTAGTAAATACAGCTCTTCCAAGAGCTATGAAACTAAGGGGGGGAACCCAGCACAGTCCTCTTTAATTCCATCTCTCCTTCCAGTGGCTCTCTCAGTTCTTGCACTGTCTTTCCTCGCTCTAGGTCCCTGGGTGACCTGTGTGGTGGAGGAAAAGTGCTTTCAAGCCTGCCTATTTCCCCCTCCTTCCTCCCTTCACTCACAGTGGAAATATCTGCCTATCTATGGGTAAGTGCTCAGAGGCTGACTGTGATCCCAGTGTGAAGCAAGCTTACTTGAGAGTAAGCCTTAATTAAGTTCCTCCTTGACCTCTGGGAGCGGCACAATATGCATGAAAGAGCCACGTGTGGTTCCCAATTCACAGTTTGGACACCCCTGGCTTAGGTTTTACCAGCTGCTTTCGTCCAGACTCAGCTATACTTATGACCTGTGAGTGATGCCTCTCCTTCTTCTTCTTCTGTATTTTCATATGTCCGTGTGTGTGTCCATCTGAAGGCCATGATGACCTCTGGTGACTGACCCCTGCTGGAGGCCTGGAGGACATTCAGGGAGGTAGCTAAATAAAGCCTGCCTCTGCTTCCCCACTGCTGGTATTCCAAGGAGGTCTCCCATCCAAGCCCTTGCCAGAGTCGATCCTGCTTGGCTTCTGAGATATGACAAGATCAGGCTTGCCGGGGCTACCCAAGTCAGAGCCCAGTTCATTCTGCATCTTGAGTCTAACTGGCCTTTCCTGGCAACTAACCCTCCACCCACCCTCTTTCTTTGGTTTCAAAACAATTTAATAGCATATTTTTGTTTGTCATTAAATGTTAATGCACATATATCACATTTCCTCCACCCCACCCCCCACCCTTTTGTGACCCCCAGGAGTGCATGTTCCCCCTCATCAAACGTCCCCATATCGTTATTTAATCTAATTTGTTATAAGGTAAAAAGCTTTGTCTATTAGAAAATCTTTCTCCAAAAAGCTCAAAAGTTATAATCCATCTTCATGGGATTTCTTCTTAACCATTGTCTTTTAAACTATAATCCACACATCGTTTCTTTAAAGGTTAATCATTGTCAAAAATCAGCAAATGTCCTTTAACGTTCCATTGTTTTTCAATAAATTTGTTGAAACTATCCCCAGTTGCTTTTAAATTTCTCTAAATCTTATTCTTTTAAGATTCTCATAAATTTGTCCATTTCACTCCGATACATAACTTTCAAAATCCATTCCCATATTTCTGATATTTTGTCTTGTTTCCACATTTGCGCAAACAATGTCCGTGCAGCTGAAAGCATATACCAAATTATTTAACCACTGTCAAAGATCGCCAACTGTCCTCCAAAGTCTTTGTGCTCCCTCAAAAAAATTGTCATTTGCTGAATGGTTGTGATGGTAAATCTCCGTCCTTTGAATTCAAAACTCAAACCCTCTGGAAGTTCCCATCTGTATCTTATTTCTTTTTCTCTCAGCTTTTCTGTCAGCCGTTTATAGTATCTCCTGTCACGGATGACTTTCCTTGGCAGTTCTTTCATAATTCTTACTTTGCTGCCATTCACCTCCAGTGGGCTCTTAAGTTGTTTACTAAGAATTCTCCCCACCATGCCTCTTGTCACAAATCTTACCACCACATCTCTTGGTAGTTTATTATTTTTTTTGGCAGATTCCGAATTTACTATGTAAATATAATCATAGTAATAATCATAATAATCAGTTACTTCTGGGTCCTCTCCTAAAAATTCAGCAATAATTTTAATTATTTATGTCCTTAGATCAGTAGTAGAAGACTCAGGCACACCTCTTAGTCGTAGTTGGTTCTCCATAAATTTACAGTCAGCTAGTAATGCTTTCTCCTGCAATTTTTCCATAGTGGAATCTACACAGTCCATTCTCATATCCAGGTCTTTCACCTTATCTTCTACTTTCTGCAAAGCTGCTTGTAAGTAGTACTGCGGTACTGATGTTATTAGACCTGTCGGTGACATTTGACACAGTCGACCACCAGTTGCTAAAGCGCCGCCTCGCCGACATAGGGGTTGGGGGGTTGGCCCTACAATGGCTTTCCTCCTTCCTCTCTGATCGGAGACAAAGGGTGGCCATTGGGGGTGAGCGATCCCAGAGGCGCACACTTGATTGTGGGGTGCCTCAGGGAGCAGTTCTCTCCCCAATGTTGTTCAACATTTATATGCGCCCCCTTGCCCAGATTGTCCGGAGGTTCGGGCTGGGTTGCCATCAATATGCAGATGACACCCAGCTCTATCTACTAATGGATGGCCGGCCTGGCTCCGCCCCAGGGAACCTGGATCGGGCCTTACGGGCTGTGGCGACGTGGCTCAGATTGAGTGGATTGAAGTTGAATCCAGCGAAGACAGAGGTCCTTTGTGTGGGTCGCGGCGCTCTGGGAGGGGAAATAGCTCTCCCAACTTTCGACGGCACACCATTGGAACCAGCGCGCCAGGTAAAAAGTCTGGGTGTTTTACTGGAGCCTTCATTATCAATGGAGGCCCAGATAGCAGCCACTGCCAAGTCAGCATTCTTCCATCTGAAGCGGGCAAGGCAGTTGGCCCCCTTCCTGGAACGCCGCGACCTCGCAACAGTGATCCATGCAACGGTCACCTCAAGATTGGACTACTGTAATGCCCTCTACTTGGGGCTACCTCTGTCCCGGACCCGGAAGTTACAGCTGGTGCAGAACGCGTCGGCCAGGCTACTATTGGGGCTCTCGAAATGGGAGCACATACGGCCGGGGCTGCGCGGACTGCACTGGCTACCAATTATCTACCGAGTCCAGTACAAAGTGTTGGTTATCACCTTTAAAGCCCTATATGGCCGAGGACCAGCCTACCTAAGGGACCGTCTCTCCCCATATGAACCCCAGAGGGCACTGAGGTCAGTGGGTAAAAACAAAATGACCATCCCTGGGCCGAGAGAGGTCAAACTCCAAAACACCAGAGTACGGGCCTTTTCAGCTGCGGCACCTGCACTGTGGAACCAGCTTCCGGAGGAAGTGCGGGCCCTGCGGAACCTCGACCAGTTCCGCAGGGCCTGCAAGACCGCCCTTTTTAGACAAGCCTATAATGACACTGACTGCTGAGTTGCCTGGTACAAAGAACCGCCATCTATAAGATTATCTAAACTGGCAGAACCAGCGCCATAACAGTTCTATTGCTGCCAGATATATTTATATATATATATAGTGTAACGTAAATTATGTATTTTAACGTAACTGACTGGTTTTTATATGTTTAATTTTAATTGTTAAATTCAAAGTTTTATTATTTATGTTAACGTGTAAGTTGTTGTTAGCCGCCCTGAGCCGCCTAGGCGGGGAGGGCGGGATAGAAATAAAAGTTATTATTATTATTATTAAGTCTTTTCTGAGATCTTTCTTATCTTTTTTCAAATCTTCTGCACTTGTCTCAATGTCTCTTTTTAGCTCTGTTTTTGTTTCTCTAATTATATTTGCCAATCTTGCTTCCATAGCATCCATTGCTGCTTGCCATTCTGCTTTATCTGTCTTGTCTGGTTTAGATTTAGCCATTCCCTCTCTTTCAAGTGATTCAGCCCTCGTACGTTGCTGCCTTATTGCTGATCTCAGCTCCATCATGGCTGCTTAGTTGTTGCTTTAAATAGGTTTAAAAGTTGACCTCTCTCATTCAAATTTCAAGCACACAGTCTTATAGATTAGATCATGCCCTGTTAAATAAGCCCCAAACCTCCGTTCTCCGATACTCCTAAATCAAGATATTAATTTAAAAAAAAATTTTTTTTGTACAAAATGGCAGCCGCAGTTTTTCTGTCAGTTTAAAATCTTTTTTCCTTTTTTCTCTAAAACAGCACCAAAATTAGTTTTAAGTATATAGTCCAATAGTTTTTACCTTTTAATGATGATATCTGCCGGCTCTGCTATTTTTCAATGTCCAGATTTCTTTTTATTAACTTTTAAAATATTGACCTTCTTTTAATGGCGTCTGATACTTCTCTATGGTTTTGGGTCCTAGAGAGGGCTGGAGGACTTGCTGTTTTTCCCTTCTCTTAATGGCGCCATCCTTTACTTCCCTTCCTTTTTTTGACACGAAGTCTGGTTATCTATGGTTATGAAGTCTCACGTTGTTTCAAAGTCACCAGCTCAGCCGATCTTCTGGGAAGAGCTTTCTGTTCAAACTGCAGGCATGCCAAACAATGTCTGTTTTTCCTCTTTGAAGCTTGTTTCTCACAATTTTAAAGTCCAAATTTCCACCCCTCCTTTACACTCCTAGATATATTATTGCTTTTCTGGCTTCAGACCTTTGCTTTTAAATTTATGTAGTCTTTTATTCGCCCCGGAGTGATAGATATAGATCTATTACCTTCAGTTCTTTTATCCTTCTTCCCACTGCTCCTTAAGTTCTCAGATGTTAAGCAGTCTCATAGAAGCTTTGTATCTTGGTGGATTTAAGCCAGTTAACGGCCTCAGAGATCCTCTGTAGACGATGTAATGCAGTCCTTCTCGGGGGACTCGTCAAAGCCAAATAGAAACCCCACTGGAGTTCCTCGTCAGCCAAAGTAAATCCCCTCAGAACTTCACATGCATGTCTTAGCCCCCTCCCTGCCTGGAAGGGGTAGGCAGCAGGTGTTGAAATCACCTTCTCTGCCCAGAACAGAGGTTCTGATCTGCCCGTCTGCTGAAGTGCAGCTCAATCCTCCATGACCAAAACCGGAAGCTCCCTGCCCACCCCCTTTCTACCTAGATGGAACGCTTGAGGATATTCTCTTTCACTATCTGAAGAAGTGTGCTTGCACCATGGAAGGTTAAACTCAGAATAAAACTTTGTTGATGCTCAAGCTGACACTGGACACAACCCTAAAAGAAGAAAAAGAATGCAGATTTATACCCTGCCCAAGCACTTATAACGTTTCTTTCTGATTAGAATAAGGTTTCTTTTGTGGATTTCAGCCTTTTACAGCAATTGGCATCTTTTCAATACTTTTTGTGGTCTGTGGCTGTCGTTAAGATATGAAGTAGGAGGAAAGCTCTTTTTACAGTTGAAGAGGTTGCATGGATCCCCCTGTGTGGGTTCCTTGACACAGCAGAAGAGAACTGCTTTGACTGAACTACTTTGAAAGAAATTCAAAAGGTTTCTCACCTCTATGAGTTCATATATGCCCCTGAAAATTGTCACGCTGACTGAATCTCTTTTCATAATCTGAGGCCCTGAGCCACCTCGGTGGGGAGGGAGGGATATAAATCAAGTAAAATGAAATGAAAAATGAAAATCTGCACACTCAAAAGTTTCCTCCCACATGTGTAGGTAATTCGATGCAGTTGAAGAGTGCCACTCTAACTGAATCTTCTCTCACACTCTAAGCACTGAACTACTTCTCCTGTTTGGATTCTCCGATGCATGACTGTTCTCCCATTGCCTGCTCCCCTTACCCTCACTGGACCCAACGGGATGAGAGCTGCCATTGCAGTAACAGAGGGTGATGGACGAACGGCTAATCAGCAAGTTTAAAGAGGGGGTGTGCTCTCATTCATTTCCCATCATGAAAGCCACCCTTGGGGCCATTAACAAGTCCACGAGTGACGAGCCGGGACCGGACATTGAGAATTCTAAAGATTCTCCCCTCTGTGTGTTCTCTGATGCTGTTGAAGATTCCTCCTCTGACTGAATCTCTTTCCACACTCTGAGCACTCAAAAGGTTTTTCCCCTGTGTGGATTCTCTGATGAAGTTGAAGAGTGCTACTCTGACTGAATCTCTTTCCACACTCTGAGCATTCAAAAGGTTTCCCGCCTGTGTGGATTCTCTGATGACGTTGAAGATTGGTACTCTGAATGAATTTCTTTCCACACTCTGAGCATTCATAAGGTTTTTGGCCTGTGTGGATTCTCTGATGATGTTGAAGATGGCCACTCCGACGAAATCTCTTTCCACACTCTGGGCATTCAAAAGGTTTCTCCCCTGTGTGGATTCTCTGATGATTTTGAAGAGGGCCACTCCGACTGAATCTCTTTCCACACTCTGAGCATTCAAAAGGTTTCTCCCCTGTGTGGGTAATCTGATGACTTTGAAGACTGCTACTCCAACTGAATCTCTTTCCACACTCTGAGCATTCAAAAGGTTTCTCCCCTGTGTGAGTAATCTGATGATTTTGAAGACTGCTACTCCGACTGAATCTCTTTCCACACTCTGAGCATTCAAAAGGTTTCTCCCCTGTGTGGGTTCTCTGATGACGTTGAAGACTGCCATTCCGACTGAATTTCTTTCCACACTCTGAGCATTCAAAAGGTTTCTCCCCTGTGTGGGTTCTCTGATGATGTTGAAAAGTTTTACTCTGACTGAATCTCTTTCCGCACTCTGAGCATTCAAAAGGTTTCCCGCCTGTGTGGATTCTCTGATGACTTTGAAGATAGCCACTCCGACTGAATCTCTTTCCACACTCTGAGCATTCATAAGGTTTTTGGCCTGTGTGGATTCTCTGATGATGTTGAAGATGGCCACTCCGACGAAATCTCTTTCCGCACTCTGGGCATTCAAAAGGTTTCTCCCCTGTGTGGATTCTCTGATGATTTTGAAGAGGGCCACTCCGACTGAATCTCTTTCCACACTCTGAGCATTCAAAAGGTTTCTCCCCTGTGTGGGTAATCTGATGACTTTGAAGACTGCTACTCCAACTGAATCTCTTTCCACACTCTGAGCATTCAAAAGGTTTCTCCCCTGTGTGAATAATCTGATGATTTTGAAGACTGCTACTCCGACTGAATCTCTTTCCACACTCTGAGCATTCAAAAGGTTTCTCCCCTGTGTGGGTTCTCTGATGACGTTGAAGACTGCCATTCCGACTGAATTTCTTTCCACACTCTGAGCATTCAAAAGGTTTCTCCCCTGTGTGGGTTCTCTGATGATGTTGAAAAGTTTTACTCTGACTGAATCTCTTTCCGCACTCTGAGCATTCAAAAGGTTTCCCGCCTGTGTGGATTCTCTGATGACTTTGAAGATAGCCACTCCAACTGAATCTCTTTCCACACTCTGAGCACTCAGAAGGTTTTTCCCCTGTATGGATTCTTTGATGATTTTGAAGAGTGCTACTCTGACTGAATCTCTTTCTACACTCTGAGCACTCAAAAGGTTTTTCCCCTGTATGGGTTCTCTGATGACTTTGAAGACTGCCACTCCGGCTGAATCTCTTTCCACACTCTGAGCATTCAAAAGGTTTTCCCCCTGTGTGGGGTCTCTGATGATATTGAAGACTGCCACTCTTACTTAATCTCTTTCCACTCTCTGGGCACATAAAAGTTCTCTCTCCTTGGTGGGTTTTTTGGTGCAGCTGAAAGATTCTACTCTGACTGAATTTATTACTCATTTCTGAGAATTCAGAAGGTTTCTCCTCTCTCTTTATTGGTTGGTGTACAAGGAGCTGTGATCTATTTCTGAAATACTTTCCACACTGAATGGATTTCCTTGTCTTCATTATCCAGTGCTTTGGAAAACGTACATTCTGCTTTCTTCCATCATGCTTCTCAACCATACCACCACCTTTCCTTCTCTTAGGTTTGCCTTGATTCCTGACAATTTTGTTCAAGTTTTCATTTTTAACTCTATGTGGCATTTTCTCATGAAGTTCCTCACCCTCCACATTCCTCTGCTCATCTCCTGCTGGAATAGAGAGAAACTGTTACCACTTGGAAAGAGAGTAAGTTCTAACAGCATCTATATGACTATAGGAGGAAAGTTTGGCGGATCTGAACCACACATCCACGTTTTCCCAAGAAGAATTAATATTTAAGAATACCTCCCCCACCCGTTTATCTGCCCAGACATCTCTTTAATAAGAGGCTGAATTAATCTAACTCATGATACCACTAACTTATCAGCATCAGATGCTCAATATTTTCTCTTCTGAATTTGCCCTCAAGCACCACAGAGGGGAGAGACTCACATCTAGCCACTGTGAAGGCTTTTCTGCTTTTTCTTTACATCAAGGTGTGTTTGATATGCTATTCAGACTGAACCATATCCAGTTTGACTGGGCACTCTGCATTTGGAATGTCGCCGAAGACCTGCTTGTCTCTCTACATCCTCAGTTTAAGAACTACCTTGGCCTGAGCCCAGGTCATGGCTAGAATCACCTGGGGAGGGGGAAATCCAAGTAACTGTGATTTGTTATGCACCGATTTCAACCATTTAGCTTGAGAAGTATCGGATCATAGCAAATGGATTAGTCCAGGGGTGGCCAAGCTTGCTTCATGTAAAATCCACATGGAATAAACTTTAGGGTTTGGGGAGCTGCAAGACAGGAATGTCAGATGTTTGAGAGAAGGGAGGGAGGGAGGGAGGGAGGAAGGAAGGAAGGAAGGAAGGAAGGAAGGAAGGAAGGAAGGAAGGAAGGAAGGGAGGGAGGGAGGGAGGGAGGGAGGGAGGGAGGGAGGGAGGAAAAGAAGGAAGGGAAGGACCTCCTGATGGCACCTGGGTTTTTTGGCCACTGTGTGACACAGAGTGTTGGCCTGGATGGGCCATTGGCCTGATCTAACATGGCTTCTCTTATGTTCTTATGAGGGAGCGAGGGGAGAAAGGAAGGGAAGGAAGGAAGGGAGTGAGGAAGGAAGGGAGTGAGGAGGGAGGGAGGGAGGGAAGGAAGGAAGGAAGGAAGGAAGGAAGGAAGGAAGGAAGGAAGGAAGGAAGGAAGGAAGGAAGGAAGGAAGGAAGGAAGGAAAGGAAAGGAAAGGAAAGGAGGGAGGATGGGATGAAGGGAGGGAGGATGGGATAAAGGAAGGGAGGATGGGATAAAGCAAGGGTGGAAGGAAGGAAAGGAGGAAGGGAGGGATGGTGGAAGGGAGGAACGGAGGGAGGATGGAAGGCAGGGTGGAAGGGAGGGAGGGAGGGTGGAAGGAAAGAAGGAAGGGAGGGAGGGTGAAAGAAAGGAACGGAGGGAGGGAGGGTGGAAGAAAGGAACGGAGGAAAGGAAGGAAGGAAGGAAGGGAGGGAGGGAGGGAAGGAGCGAGGGAGGGAGGAAAAGAGGAAAGAAGGAAGAAAGGAGGAAAGAAAGGAAGGCATGGAGGGAGGAAGGGAGGGAGGAAGTTAGGGAGGAAGGAAGGAAGGGAGCGAGGGAGGGTGGAGGGGAGGAATGGAGGGAGGGTGGAAGGGAGGGAGGAACGGAGGGTGGAAGGAAGGAAGGAAGGGAGGGAGGGAGGGAGGATGGAACGAAGGAATTGAGGGTGGAAGGAAGGAAGGAAAGACGGGAAGGTAGAAGGGAGGGAGGGAGGAAGGAAAATAGATGGGGACCAAGGAGGGAGAGAGAGGTGAAATGAAATCAACTTTTACTGCATTCTCCAAGCTTCCAGCTGGCTTTGCTTTGAAAAGTGATTTAAAGACAAATGCCTCCTCCAAACTGGCCGACAGGGCAGTGGGAGCTTTGGGAGCCACACGATCTGTGTGAAAGAGCCACAGTTTGGCCACCCCAGACTAGTCCCTCAGGTTGAAAGTTCCATTCCAGCCAGTGATGGAGTGAAGCCATTTTGCCTTCCATTTTTAAAGTGCCAGTTTCTAGTCATGTCAGTACATTCGGGACACATCTGGGGACCTGCAGGTTCGCTCTAAGGAATTTGGTCTGAACCCTCTGAAGAGCAGCAGAACTGGAAGAGGAAGGGCCGATCAGAGCACCACAGAGGCTTTCTGCAACTGCCTTCACTTGAAATACCTTTTGGGTGGCTGGAACATCAAGAGCCCCTTTTGCATGACAGAATTTAAGGATGCTGTTGGCAGTTCTTTCGCCTTGCATTGCTGCATGCTGCATATGGGCATTTCTGCCCCCTCCCCCCAGATGACCCCAGAGGTCAGTTCCAATTCTAGGAATACATGAAGTTTCCTTATCCTGAATCAGACCTTTGGTCCCTTGGAGTCAGTATCATCTGCTCAGTCCAGCATCGGCTCTCCAGGGTCTCAGGCAGAGGTCTTTCCCTTCACCTCCTATCTGAACCTTTTCTCTGGAGATGCTGCCGGTTGAACTGGAGATCTTTTCATTCCACACAGATCCTCTGCCAGGGAGCCACAGCCCCTCCCCTAGTGGTAGGACGTGCCTCAGAATGATGCAGTGCTATTCAGTATTTGGATTCATTCCTCATCACAACGGAACGGCACCCATGAAAGATCCTTACCCAGAGAGGCCACATTCTCATAGTTCTCCAGCATGACTTCCCTGTACAGAGCTCTTTGTCTCGGATCCAGCAGGGCCCACTCTGCCTCCGTGAAAGAGACGGACACCTCCTCCAAGGAAAAGGGACCCTGGAAGAACAAGAAGATTCCCTCCTCTTCAGAGATCATGCCAGGCAGAGATGGCACACTGGAAGGGAGTCGTCTGGGAAGATATGGAAAGGAAGGCTTGGGATGGGTAAATGGAATAGTATTCAAGGGATCTCTCACACAGACTCCTTGTAGAAACAGAAGGAGCAAAAACTCCTCTGAGAAAATAGGAGGGACTTGGACTGTGCCCCCCCCCCCACAATCTCTCCTACCTGGATTGCAGGTTCAGCAGCCATCTCCACCCTTCTGAAAATATGAAGGCTCAACAGCATCTCTTCACTGCCTGTTCATGAGACAAGGGAGGAAGGAAGGGTGTTCGTTTATTTGTTCCCTGCTTCACACACCTCCTTTCTGGGGTTGTGAAACCTTACCCTATATATGTTGAACAGGTTTTTAAAATACTTTTTATTACATTCTGGGAGAGGCAGAAGAGAAGCACCAGGGACCTATGAGCCTCAGGGATTATAAATGCTGCCAGAATATTTCAGACTTCTGTGAGACTTGGGTTTCCTCTATGGCAGGGGTGGCCAAGGGTAGCTTTCCAGATGTTTTTTCCTACAGCTCCCATCAGCCCCAGCTACTGGCCATGCTTGCTGGGGCTGATGGGAGTTGTAGGCAAAAAAACATCTGGAGAGCTACCCTTGGCCACCCCTGCTCTATGGAGAGGGAAAGGAGTTGGTGGAAATGCCATAGCATGAAACTTCACCATCACAATGTACCAGACGCGAATCAAGCAGTTCTGGA
The DNA here is from genome assembly GCF_032191835.1 of Heteronotia binoei. Taxonomy (NCBI): domain Eukaryota; kingdom Metazoa; phylum Chordata; class Lepidosauria; order Squamata; family Gekkonidae; genus Heteronotia; species Heteronotia binoei. The sequence continues at coordinate 4,566,908 of NC_083227.1, forward strand.
GAGTTGAAGGAAATAAGAATGAGTTTTCAGAGTGTCTCTGGGCATGCTAAGTTCACAACCAGGTTTTGAGCCAGATGCAACTTCAACAAGATACCACATCTGTCCCAAGTCCCACCCCAAGACCCTCCCCAAAGTTCCTGGCAGTGCTGGGCCATCGCCTGCCATCCCTCCTCCACCCCCTGCTGCCCACAGCAGCCCCCCAGGTGACCCTTCAAGCACAAGCACAGAAGCCACAGTTCCCCATTATTATTTGCCCCCAGGGACACGTTTTCAGAATTCGGCTGCCCCAGAAGTTGAAGGTTCCCTTTATTCACCAGGCTGAAGAGCTCTGCTGAGGCTGATCTACCTTCCCCCCACCTTGGCAAATTGAGACTCTGATGGAAGGAAGGTGAGATGTGATTTTTTTTTAATATAATGAGAGACACTGACCTCCAGGAATTTGTGTAATCTCCCTTTAGAGGCATCACAGTTTGTGGACATTGAGTGCCACCAATTACTTCTGTGTTGTCTGTAAAAATACGTATCCTTGCCCCCTCCCCCTGACCTGAACTCTCTACCCATCACATTCACATGCTGCCCCAACTGCACCCAGGCACAAGAACATAAGAGAAGCCATGTTAGATCAGGCCAATGGCCCACCCAGTCCAACACTCTGTGTCACACAGCGGCCAAATATATATATATATATATACACACACACACACACACACTGTGGCTAATAGCCACTGATGGACCTCTGCTCCATATTTTTATCTAACCCCTTCTTGAAGGTGGCTATGCTTGTGGACGCCACCACCTCCTGTGGCAGTGAATTCCACATGTTAATCACCCTTTGGGTGAAGAAGTACTTCCTTTTATCCGTTTTAACCTGTCTGCTCAGCAATTTCATCGAATGCCTACGAGTTCTTGTATTGTGAGAAAGGGAGAAAAGTACTTCTTTCTCTACTTTCTCCATCCCATGCATTATCTTGTAAACTTCTATCATGTCACCCCTCAGTCGACGTTTCTCCAAGCTAAAGAGCCCTAAGCGTTTCAACCTTTCTTCATAGGGAAGGTGTTCCAGCCCTTTAATCATTTTAGTTGCCCTTTTCTGAACTTTCTCCAATGCTATAATATCCTTTTTGAGGTGCGGCGACCAGAACTGCACACAGTACTCCAAATGAGACCGCACCATCAATTTATACAGAGGCATTATGATACTGGCTGATTTACAAGGTGTCATCAGCCATTTACATACTGGCTGATGATACAAGGAGTCCTTACCACAGAAGAGGGTGTCTTGGCCATGCTCCACAGCCTGCACCCTCTGCCCCTGCTCCAAGGAAGCCCCTTCTGCCTCAGGGATTTCAGCTTCCATCTCCAAAGGGGGTCCCCACATCTGAAACAGCAGCCAGGGAGAGCGGTAAGAGATGGAATGGAAAAGAGACCAAGGAAGGGATCCTGCCCCACTCCCAGATTCTGCACCCTTCTCTCAGCAGAGATGGTGAGGTACCTGCAGGGATCAGAAATCTTCTAGCAGAAGAAGCTCTGGGCAATTATCTGGCAAGGAAACTTTAAGATAAGGTCAGATTTAGTTGCTTGAATTAGACAAACAGGAGAGAATCCCCTCACCTGTTCTGCCTGCCTCTTCTCCTCTGCCTGACTCAGGAGGAAACCTTCGGCCAGGGCCACTGCCTGGGAACTGGTCTCCGGCCCACATCCTCTGACCCAGCCCTGCATTTCCTGGGGCAGGAGAGTCAGGAACTGCTCCAGGATCACCAGGTCCAGGATCTGCTTCTTGGTGTGCCTTTCCGGCTTCAGCCACTGGCTGCAAAGTCCATGGAGCTGGCTGCAAAGCTCTCGGGGCCCATCGGCCTCATGGTAGCAGAACTGCCGGAAGTGTTGGCAGTGTACATCTGAGGTCGTGGTGTCTTTAGACAGGACCTCTGGCACAGCTCTTTCCCAGAATTCAGCACCACTTCCAGGTGGGATGGGATGGGGACTCTTCCTTGCTCTCTTGCCAGCTCCAGGTCCTTCTGGGTCCTGCTCTTCCATCTCCTTCTCCTTCTCTTGAGTCAACTCCGTCTCTGAAAAGCTGCCTTTATTAACTTGGCAACAAAAAGGAGGCTTCTCCCTGAGGGGATGGAGAGAGACACAGGAGTGTGTCAAAAGGAAGATACATGCACACACAAACCTGCAGACACATAGATGCACATATAAGTACAGCCTCCATTCCCCAAGAGAAGCAGGAAATATAACACAAGTCCTTCATCCAGAGAATTATCGGTTTTCTCCCGGCCCCG